>NC_137865.1:22746921-23149421 GCF_963924005.1 Protomyctophum bolini | reverse complement strand
TATTCAACTTGTAAACCCCACAAGTGGTTTAATTTAAAAAGTTACTCACCCAGTGAAAATATATATTTTTACCTATCTCCAGAGTCCTGTTGTGCAGGTGGGAGACCAATAATTTTCTATCAAAAATGAAAACCGTGTGCAACATGAAAGAACCAGAGAAAGCACAACACCATCTTACACCTGCATGTTTCTAAGCTTCCTACCCAAGCCTTTTCCCTCAGCCTGCAGTGATATTTCCCTACTGCATCCCTATGCTCATTCCACTGATATTATTCTGTATGGTTTCAGATCCCTGCACCATCTCCTGGCCTGCTCCCCGGGCATGTAGCTGGCTTAGCTTTTTATTTGATTTTACGTCTTCCCCCAAGACAAGTGACAGTCTCTCAATCACTCCCCCTATAGGGTCATATCCCTGAGCTGTCTGTGCAAAAAACATTACACCAAATTCCTGCTTTGTGTAAAAAATAATGTAGAGCCGGAGGAGCTAGGGAGACATATAGACGAGAGAGAAACAGACAGAAGGAGGGAAGGTGCAAGATTTTGAAATCCAAAGAGATGCAGAGAGAGAGGGGGGGGGGGGGGTGGGGGAGTGGGCAGGAGAGTGAGAGATGGAGGTTAATGACATACAGTACACACGTTTTTCGTGAAAAGGTCAGCCCACAGACAGATGGCAGCTTTGTGCTATTCTGATAATGTTCCTCATCATACCAGGTCCTGATTTTCATCTTCTTTTTTTGTTTTTGGAGTCACTCAACCAGCTGGGCAGGGGAAGTTTGTTTGGCCTAACATGATATAAATCATACTCCTACTGTACTAAAACAACCAAAGCAGGCAGCCACAATGTTACTGTAATAAGCACCATACGAGATAAGACAAACAATTTATACTTTGTTATATCGGTTATATATGTTACATGCGTATCGGCCGACAACCATGATGTACACTTGTACAGGAATAAATTGACACGATTTTTCAGCTGAAAATATACCCTGTTTGATGACTGATGTGGCTGTTTGACGAAATGAAAATACACCAAACAAGATAAGACCAACGAGAAACTAGTTCATACTTTAAGAACTGTGGCGTATTGGGGGTAAATAAGTATACGAAAAAGTGTTGAGGGGCACGGTGGCACAGTTGGTAGTGCTGTCGCCTCACAGCTAGAAGGTCCTGGGTTCGATTCCCGCTCGGGACGCTGTGGGTGCTGGCGGCGTGTTTCCTCCTCCGCGTCATCAGTGCCCATACCCGAAGGCGGGGTTGGCGAAAGGGCCTTTCTGTGTGGAGTTTGCATGTTCTCCCCGTGTCCCCTAGGGTAGGTACCCTCACAAAAAACATGCAGTAATCCTGGTCACTAAACTGCCTCCCCTTGGCCAGCCGGGGCGCCTGATGGAGGGGAAAGGAACTGGTTGGAATAACGTGTTCCTTCCACGTGCTACGTCCAACCAGGGAAACTCCCCCCTGTCAGGTGTAAAGGAGCAACTTGGACACTCAGGCATGAAGGAAGCATGAGTTCAAGTCCGTTGCTCTCCCCTTGTCCCCCATATATGGGGACTAGGTTGGTGGAGGGTGTGTAGAGTCCAGGATAGATGATTGACACAGGGGTGAAAAATGGGTTACAAAATTGTGGGATAAAAAATAAACGTGTTTAAACGTACTGTACATACACAAACGTGTGCACGATTTGCTTTTACAGTTGGGTGCTGTACCATGCCATGTTTGGCGGCTTAGGTGTCCGCTTGACAAAATATGAATTAGCCTTAACTTGTGAACTTCTTCTCCACTCCCTTTGTGCTGCCAACGTAAAATGACATGATCCAACACACAGGGACGATGCAAACGAGTCAGAAGAGATGGGCTGTGTGGTAGGAAGTGCTGTCACCTTGTGTTTAGGTCTTGGCGGAGTGGCACTGCGTTTGGTTGTGTCAGCATCCCTATAACGTGCACACACACACACACACACACAGGCACGCACACACACACACACACACACACACACACACACACACACACACACACACACACACACACACACACACACACACACACACACACACACACACACACACACAGAGAAAGAGAGAGAACCTGGATGGACTAAGAAGTAAGATGAGTGGGGTGAGGTTGCTGCAAAAGCAATTTCCTCATGAGAGAAGGGCCTCATAATTCTTGTGAGACAAAGCATCTGGGATGATAGGGGGACAGAAATGGGGAAACCTGTACGGGACTCAGCAGTGCTCCCATTCACTGCATTTGCGTTTCAGTAACCTTATGGCAAGTTTCTATAATGTATCTCCCTTGTTTCTAAGGGACTTCACATTAATCAAAGTTGCCAAGCATCAAGGCTTCCTGTTAATAGCAGTCTTTGTATCAAACTTTCAGATACTATACAGTGTAATGCACTCCAGCACTGACAGTAGCCAAATAGGGTGTCTGTATTCAATCATAGCTTCCACAATCCTTCCCTTATCAGTAATCGAATATGAACACATGTTCATAAGCTATTTTAATGCAAGAAGCTATAGTTTATTTTTAACCCCGTCCAGGCTTAAGGCTTCAGTACAAACAAGTGCTCCCTTTGTGTTTGTTACTGGCAAGTCATCAAGGAGAATCACGATACATTAATCCTGGAATGAACAACAGTTTTGCACTTTAATCTCCCCAACAAAGCACTATACTACTTAACCCCAATACATGAAGGGCCTTATATCACAGACAAACAGGGGCTCTAAGGTGGGGTTCCAGGGGGTAATTGATAGTTATAGTAACCAAATTGACCCCTGTAACTCCAAGTGTGTACAAATGGAACCAAAATGGGCCCATATATGGGGACATTTGGATCCATTTGGATTCTATCCCAGAGATGAAAGGCACATCAAATGAGGGTCTGTGGCTCTCGTGACATATCAAACTGGGCATCCGTACAATTGAGACGGTTGAGAATCACTGCTTTACTGTGATTATGTCCAAACGTAGGAGCATATACAGTAGACTACTAGACTTTCTGATTCCAAGAAGTTGACATGCAGCAGCAAAAACGAGTCGTGTCTACTGAATCAGTGACAATCTCTCCGTCTCTCTCTCCCTCTCTGATGTTGGAATCATTCTTATCACCACTAAATACCATGCCTTCCCCTCACTGTGCTGCTCCTCTTTGCATCTTATCAGCATCACACCTTGATATGCAGCGATTAGGGAGAAATATAGCAGTAGTTGCCATAGCAATGTGTCACAATGTGTCACACAACATGATACACTGCCTGCCAGTGTAGATGCAATTGAATGAAGTGGATTATCTGCATTCAGTGTCATTCAAATAATGTTAATTACTGGCCAGGAGCATAATGATCGGAAGGTGCCTTGGCTAGTCATGGAAAATACCTGTACACTTGTAGTTTTACTTTAGTTGGTCCATTTTACAGTACTTCATACTATACTTCATCTATTCCACTATGCCTCAGAGGCAAATACTGTACTTTTATTCATTTATTTATTCACTTAAATTATTTGAAAACTGTTACAAGTTATTGATTATTATTACAAACATAAAAGCCCTATTGTATAGTATACTACTGTATGTCTGTCTATTCGAAATAGCCAATCTACAAGCTCACAATGTGTCTCATCACGACACGTGACCCAAAAGTTTCATTTACGGGTTACATTTGTACACTCTGTTACAAACCCACAATGGTAATTAATGGTAATTTGGTAGACTCAGCATTTTGTTCTGCGGTGTGCAAGGCGACGGACATTACCAGCGATCAAAGTATGTTGACCGAGGACGAAGAATATTCTAAATAGAGAGACAGCGACAGAAGAGAGAGAGGAAAGGGTAAGTAGGCCACGGTGCTCCCAACTCATCCTCCAGAGCTGGCACAATCATGTGAAAGTCACCCTATGCTGGGAATAAACCTGTTTTGTATTCTTTCTTTCTCTCTTTCTGACAGGGCCACAGTGAGGGAAGTTGGGAACATCATGTTTTACCTTCACGTACAGCTGCTGCCACACTCCCTGACTCTACACACCATGCAAGTCTGACTCTAAATTAAATCTTAATCCTTTATTCAACAAAACAAAAACTTCAGGATCGAGGCCAGAGAACGAGATTAAGCAAACCAAAAAAAGCAAGTGAGAGAAAGAGAAATTTACTTTTCTATACAACTTAGGCTTTCTTGTGAAATTGAACACATACAGTAATGAAAACTGTCCGGCAGTGACTGCTACAGTGAGTGTTGGAGCGTGGATTTGGCTCCTTTTTGTGGCTCAGGAGCTTGAGAAACTAATATATGGTCACCCCATCTTCATTTTTCATGTTGCAGGTCAACTACGATACTTTGTGCTAGGACGGAAAAAATATCACTGTATATTACACTGTAGCTGTCTCACAAGCTCAATGCTGATATCAGTGTTGTTTGCAACTCCAAGGCAATTGTCGGACTCGGCAATCTCTGTGCGTCAAAGAATTTGTTGAAAGGGCACCATGTCTTACTGTATGTGTTCAAATGTCTGAAACAAGAAAACTGGACACAGCATTTTGCACGTGCTGGTAAAATGCTGCCTTTCAAGTGTAAAATATAGGAGCCTGTGTTTTAGGGGTTATGAATAATTTCAAACCAAGCAAAAAAAAGAAAAATGAAGAAAAAAAAGAGAATGTGGGAATATGACTAATGAACTCCATAAACATGCAAGGTTGTGGAGAGGAGAGGTGGTGCCCGAGTGTGGAGGCTAAAAATGCACATGGGACAAGCTGATTGGAGCCTCCTGTCAGATCAAACCGCCTCTTTGGGCATCAAAGATACCTGCAGCAGCAGTGTCTCTGTTGATAAACATGCTTCTATCCCTGCTTCTCCCTGCTATGTTTTAATTACAAATATTTATAAGCAGCTTAACTGTAAGAACAGGGGATTTTTTTTACCAGGGAAGGGTGTGGGGGTGTGGAGAGGTGGGGTATCTATGCGGGCTGTTGGGCTCGATAAGATTACTGTATTTACAGTATTTTTTTAATTATTGGTTTATTTCATTGAAATTATTCACACCCCACGCACTATCGACAACCCCACTTACTTCGTTTCAATACATTTAATGAGGGGACAAAGATAAATAAATAAGTCCACAGGATAAACATTCTCACTGGAAAGCTGTAGGGTAAACTCCCTGGAAATCAGAACCTTGTCTTTTGGGTCGGAGAATGAATAATCGTCTCATAATGGATCTTAACCCCCTTCCTGGGAACGTTCTGTAAACTGCTCTGCACTAGCTGTGCTCCTCACCATGTGCGTTCACAGATGTTACGTAAACACAACTATACCACCATTGCTGGAATGGATTCTGAGATAGCACTTTTGTTTGAACGACTTGGACTCTGACAAGTTCGATAAAGCATTGGGAAACAAAAGGGCCTTAAGCTTCACTTCATTCAGCTTTGTTTGAAACGTGTTATAAAGAACTGCAAGTCACCTTGTGGGAGCGGAATGACAATGACAGACAGCAGGTGGGGGGGGGGGGGGGGGGGGGGGGAGAGAGAGAGAGAGAGTATATAATAAATAATGATGGATTAGAAGAGAGAATAGGACAGAGCACAAGTGCTTTTGGCTGTCAGAACCATTACATTTCACAAAGCATTTAACAAAGAAAAGAACATTGCATTCACATGGTCTCCAGCAAGAAAGGCTGAAGGCTGTGTCGGTCAGGTGTGTGTGTGTGTGTGTGTGTGTGTGTGTGTGTGTGTGTGTGTGTGTGTGTGTGTGTGTGTGTGTGTGTGTGTGTGTGTGTGTGTGTGTGTGTGTGTGTGTGTGCGCGCGCGTGTGCGCATTGACATTTGCCTTCTGGAGGTTTTCTGGGATGCTTGAACAGGATGTGGGTGGGTATTACAGGATACTGTACAGCGAACAGCTGGGTATCAGGTGAAGAGACTACATTACTGTACATACACAACTGTGATCCAAATCTAAAATGAGTGTGGTTTATCACTGCAGATACCGTACAGCAGGCAATGGAAATTATCACAGTCCAAGAGTGCAAGACATCAGACACTGTAGGTATAGGGCAAAGCAATGTTTCAACTTATTTCTGGGCAAAATTATAATTTTTGACTTGGCATTTACTTGTCATTTAAAAACCCTGTTTCTAAATAACTCGTAGTTCCAGACTCTACAGTACATAGGTTTCAGTGATTGTCGAATAGTTGTCTAGCAGCAGCTGTCACGGTCTGTGACTTGTGTTACGTTTTCTTGTGTACCCTGTTCTTGGTTTTAGTTAGTTAGTGTTTTACTTTGTGTTACTGTGATTTTGTAGTCTGTATTTCCCTTGTTTCTTAGTTGCAGTTTTGCTTTACACTGTGTACATTATTTTGTAGTCTTGTTTTGTGTGTTCCTGTCTTGTCTCACTAGTCTAGTCCTGTGATTTCCACCTGTGTCCCCTTAGTTCCCCAGCCTATCCCAGTGTTGATTGTCAGTGGTGTAAGTGTTCACCCAATCACCTGTGTCTAGTTATCCCATGTCTATAAGTGTGCCCTTGTGTTTTCAGTTCTTTGTTCGTTCGTAAATTAAATTAAATTAAAGTCAGTGGGTTTTTTTTGCTCCTTGTGATTTTCCATGTTCCTAGTGTTTTCCCTTGCTCCTAGTTTTTCCTTAATTGTTTCCTCGTGTTCCAGTGTATGCTCTTGATCTCCTCTTTTGGTTAATAAACCCCCTTGTATTCGACCTGTCTGCCCTCTGCTTTTGTCTGCGCTTGGGTCCAACACCTGCCTGTCCTGAACTGTGACAGTAGCTACGTGAGACTACTAACAAATCAACCAGTAGGGTCAGCAGCTAAAAGGGAAATTTGGGAGACTTTTTTTTTAAACAGAAAAAGAAAACAAAAGGTGCTTCCATATTCACACACATTATTCTTATTGTTGTATGGTAAAGATACACTTTGTAACGGTCAGTGATGACTGAGATTGAAACATGTCCCTGGTGTTTAACAAACCCACACATGTATGCGTGCATGGACACACACACACACACACACACACACACACACACACACTTCTGGGGGAAGCTGGCAGAGGTTATATGTTTTCACCGCTATGTGAGATAAAAGCCAGATCCCAATACTCCAGCATGGCAGGGTTATGGTGAAAATGTTGGTGACCTGCCAAAATATGTCCTTGTGGACTTCACATAACTCAATGTCCAAACTTAGATGACTGCCGTTTGTTTTTAAACCTGGTATTTAGGACACGTTTTGCAATGTTATGAGAAGACACAAGATGGTCACATATTACAGCAGGTCACCATTTGATTTCACTGTAACACAGAGAGAGGGAGATGCAGTTTGATGTCCGCGGGTGGATTTGTACGCTTCAGACACAATAATTGTGGGTTCCGGCAGGCAGGTCGAGAGTAGACCAGCCACTATAAAATGAATGGTTTGGGTCAGTTTCGAGTCGGGTCAGGAGATTATGTTCTCCACGGAGGGCAGCTTTGTAGTTATTTCTTATTTTGATGTTAAGTTGGACAAATATGGAGAGTGCTATAATTTAAACTCCCAGGCTAATTTCTGGCCCTTGTCCGTCCCTAGTAATAATCCATTCTGAGTGGACCTCTGACCCCGGTCAGAGGTCCTTTCTGGCATTTACCCACTTTGCCAGATGGCCCAGTCCCTCACTGGGGATTAGGCAAACCTTGTTGCGATCCATAGACACCACTCCAGAATAATACATGTGTGCAAAGCAAGATCTCAATGAGTATACTGTATGTGGATATCTCTAACTACAGTATCACTTTCACCTTGGTGTTCATATTTTGGGCAAAACAACAACAATTAAATTCAATGCAATCTTTATTAGTGGATTCAGGTGCATTGACAAGGTAGCCTACAAGTAATAAACATAAAAGAAACACAACAGGCAAAACATTAAAAACATAGTCTGACTACATCCAGCCGTTGCATGAACTTAGAAGTGCTTTAAAAGTCCTCACTCCAGGCAGTGACAAACCTCTGACTAGCCCCTTCTAGGTTGTTTAAGGAGTATTCTCATTGCATCATTATATGCAACTTGCAACAGCAGAGGGGCCAGCACCAAAAATTTGAGAGGACCTGTGATGTCATGACATACTTTTTATTTGTATTTTTGAGTGGTGCAACCACTCCAAGGAACAGCAATGTTCCCCTATGTGACGTTAACCTACCAATGTGACTATGAGCACCAGTATGACTATGAGTACCAGTAGGGGCGCTGTTGTGCCAGAAACACAGAGAGAGAGAGAGAGAGAGAGAGAGAGAGAGAGTGCTGCACTGTTGCCTGCTAACGAGAGAGAGAGAGGGGGGGAGTTGCACGACTCAGTTCACACGGGTATGATGTTTTTCTATTAATTTGGTCATTAAGGTCCACAGAATGAGAGGTCTGCTCTGCCGGAAATATCGCAAAACAAGTTGCAAATTTTCATCATATACTTTAAGTATACTGTGACATGTCGAACTAGGGGTTTTTCATGATTCTGAATCCATTCCATTCGTTTTGCACGAAAAACACTATTTGGCCTAATTTTGGCCATATCCACTTGTGGTGACCTCATCATTTGTGATGACGGCTATCGCCGTGTTTAGGCCAAGGAGTGTTTTTCCTGCAAAACTAATGCTTGGAATGGATTCAGAATCATGAAAACCCACTAGTTTGACATGTCACATGCAGCTATACTTAAAGTATGATGGAATTTTGCCTTATATTGGTTGTCTATGGTGTGGTATACAAAAATGGCCTTTTTTCTGCGATGTTTCCAGCAGAGCAGACCTCTCATTATGTGGACCTTAATGACCAAGTGAATAGAAAAAACACAAATAAAAAGTATGTCATGATGACATCACATGTTAATCCTTAACCGTTCTGGGCCTGTAGCTCCCCGGCTACAACCTTTGCATACTAGACACAACATGACCACAGTTGAGCAGTATAGAGCAGTGTGCAATATGCCTTAAACAATGACACTTTCATAACAATTGCACAATGACCTGATCTGCTATTTTCGTAGCATTCATTGTGTGATGAATTATGAAAAGAGATATATTTATGAATAACCATAGGATTTTAGCAATGTGGTTCAGATTCATACTGCAAGTTTCTTTTTTGTCTTTATCTGTGCCTTTCATTAAATGGCTCCATATGAATACCGGTAAATGGGAGAGATGGGCAATTAACTTAAGAAATCTTTAGCTGTAAAGTAGACAGTTGTCTTTCGGCATGAGTGTTGAATTATCTATTCTCACCGTGGCTCACAACAGACTCAGACAACATGAAGTTTGTGTCAGAAGGGTAATTGTGTTTCTGTTGAATTTCATCGGTGTGGTACATGGAACCATATATGCCTCTGTGCAGGAGTACAAGCATTGTACTTGTACTGTAATTGTTTGTCATTATGTGAAGGCTTCCCATCTAGTCCTGGTGTGAACATACATTTGTGTCTGCAGTTTGCTTTCACATTTCATGCAGTGCAAAATAATGTCGATCCCCCAGGTGATTATATGGTTGAAATCGTGTGGTTGTAAATAGCTTCATGGCATGATTCTGGCCATACCCGTAGATGGATCATGGTTATATTGTCAGACTCATACTGAATTATAACCAAGCATCTAAGCATAGCAGCCATTGAGAAAATTACATATTGTTTTCTGCTGTTTGTGATTGTGAAACATTCTGTGAGAAGCACAAACAACCAGAGAGCCAGAGAGAATCGTTTACATTATGAAGTCAGTGTGTGCATCTTGGAATGAGAATGAGCCATTTTCAACCAACACCAAGTGCAGCTCATGTGTGGCAGGAGATCTTTTGCAAGCATACAATTACTTCGACAAATAGCTTAACTGTTATTATTCTTTAATTTTAAGTTGGTCTTCTAACCATTATGTCTCTCATGTTGAGATTATTCTTTTGCCCAAAAATGAACGTCAAACTTTCCAAAGAATGGCTGACAATCATAGTTTTAAATAGTGCAGTTTATTTAGGACCATTATTTGTTAGTTTCCGCATGCTGTTGCAGTCATTCAAATCTACTGTGGCAGATGGAGTGGTGAATGGACAGACTAACAAGTCTGTAGCTGTCCACAGGGTTATCCATTCCAGAATGACTGACATTAAGATCACATTGGGGGACATAATGTAATTTACCTGTCTCATCAGCTAATGCAGCACAAATCCATTTTTGCCGAAACAGGAAGGGCCACATACATTAACTTGATGGCCATGCAAAGTCAAGGGGGACAGCTAATGAGACTATAATGTAATTACTGTCCCCTACTGATTTGAAAACAAAATAAACCCCCTGCACTCCCATTTGGGGCACTGTGAACTAGGAAGAGAACAAACCTGGAGAAGGCATTGGACGGCACAGCTCAGCTTTACCCACGGGCTTCCCTCTGGTGAGATTGATTAAAAGAGAATACAGGAGGTGTTGAGTCATTAGCAATGCAACAGGATGGGTGGCCTGGCAGAGGAGGCAAAGACCTTGAAAGAGAAATCCCATTTAATAGTTATGGAAATCGTTTTTTGAAGCCAACTTGGCCTGCTATAATTTTGAAGTTGAACCTGTGAGTATGGGATGATCTCAGTTTAGCATAAAACCGCATCAGATAAACAAGCCTGTGAAATGTATTGTACAGTCATGGGAAATAATTGTTATTTTGTTATAAATAACACATTTGCTAAACTATCTTTCAAGCATAATTTATGGAAACTAATCGGAGGCCCCGAAGACAAAATATAACACTTGTGAGTGGTGAATTATGTGCTGCCACAAGCTAATGATTCCTTGTCAAAACTTTTGTTTGTAATTAGTCAAATTTATATAAATCTGAGAACATGATGAAATTGGCAACTTGCTAGAACTTAAAAGGTGTTACAAATATTTATGTGGGCCGCTAGCAGATTTACCACTTAACGTCATGACATGAACCCTATTATGGGGTGAACATTCGCCTGAGATTTACTGTAGGGGGGGGAAAGGAGGACTTGAAGTGGTAAAATGGGAAATAGAAGAAGACTGTGCTCAATCACTTCTGAGCAAAATGGTTTTTTTTTTTCAAGCTAAATTTCAAGAATTAAAAGCTAATTAAAAAGCTATATTAATAATATAATAATATAGCAGATCTAAAAGCATGTTGACAACTTGTGAGTTTGTAGATAGATAGTTATTTTTGAGAAATACAGTAGCCTATAGTTCCTAGTGAAAATAGAGACACCAGGGTTAAAGTTGTTAACTGTGATCCTGCTTCACCACTACTACCCCAAAGCAATGTTTCCCAAACACAGGGAGGGCAGAACCATTTTTATGGTTTCATGGCGTTTGCACAGCTTTTTGAAAACTTTATACCCATACTGTACCTACAGTAACACCACGCCCAAATCCAAAAACTTGACACAAAAAGCCAAGACTTTACAAGTTTGCGGTCCGCCCCCCCAGCTATCTTTATCACTGCTCCAATTACACGGGTGTGTCATTCATTTCCACTCATCCCTTGTTTTCCCCTTTTTTTATTTGCCCTTATACTCTCACCATTGCCGCTGGCTCTTTCATCTCTGCTCGCCTGAACACCATATACCTCTTCCATCTCAACTACAGTACCATGCCCTTTTTTCTTTTTACCTTTTCCCCCCCATTCACGAGGGCATTCAACTTCAAAAAACCACTATAATTATCCGCTAGGACATAGTTACTTGGCTCTACCAACTGCCAAGACGTTGCCAGGCATCTCAGCTGTATGCGGGCGCCCATTGGGCTGTGAATGATCACTCTGGCAACGAAAAGATGATTCAACTGCATTTTCCTCTGATTTCTAAAATATGTCCGGCATCAAATAAGGAGGCCATACAAATTTCAGTTACTCTCATCCAGCCGAAAGTGACCTGTCAGTGATTAATTTCTATTATGCTGTAATTTCTCCTGCAGTGCACATTTAGTATAGATTAGGAGGTAGGCTATTAGTGTTTCCCTAACATAGGCTTGCAACGTACCTCCTTTCCTTCCTCTTTATTATACCTAATTTCCCCGTAGGCCTACGTGTATTTTTGGCTATGCTTTCTTTTCTCCCTGGTTTTCTACTAGTTTTTAGATAAGAAAATCAGCTTTTTTAAGAATATACATAATGAGATATGTTCAGCAAATGAAAAGTGTTCACCCGATGTGCAAAGGCATGAACATAGACAGATAGACAGACAGGCAGACAGAGATACATGCACGCGTGTGCACACACGCTCATTAAGTTGCTAGTTTGTCTGCTCCCAGATGACTTCAGGGATATGTCTCACACAAAATAATTGAATGTTGAAAGTGTTTCTCTCTCATTGTTAGTTGATCACATTGGCCGGTAGCACTCAGTGTCCTTGTGAAGGTAACCTTCATCTAGCTCTGCCCTCCTGGATAATTATAATTAAATGATTAGTAATTACAACTATTAATTTGCCTCATTCTTTCATTAAAAAATACCCTTGTTATCAAGTGTTCAGTCTGGTCTGTCAAGCATGTCGGTGCAGCTTGCAGTGCATTTTGATCAGAAGAATTTAAAATGCATTCTGTTTTATTTTGACAGTGAACAGAAAGACAGGTCAAAAAAGGTCAACAACGCCTATACTGTTTAAGGAACATGTTCAATGTCGACAAGACTCTGATGAAACTGTTTTACAGTGCCTCAATCGATTTCCTTCTCGATCATATGTTAGTATGGCAATCTTTGTATCAGAGACAAGAACTCCCTTGGAAAAATTGTAAAAGTGGCCTCTAAGGTAACAGATGAACAGCCTAGAACATATTTTTGAGTGGTGCAACCACTCCAAGGAACAGCAATGTCCGTGTTCACCTATTGTGACGTTCACCTATGTATGTGACGTTCACCTATGTATCTGACGTTAACACCAGTATGAGTACCAGTAGGGGCGCTGTTGTGCCATGCAGAAACAGAGAGAGAGAGAGACAGTGCTGCATTGTTGCCTGCTAATGAGGCAGGCAACTCTCTAGAGAGAGAGAGAGAGAGAGAGAGAGGAGAGGAGGGGGGGAGAGAGATGGGAGTTGCACCACTCGGTTCACACGGGTGTGATTTTTAACAGACAAGGTGCTCAACAAAGCTCTTTTCGTTCTGATGCTGCTCACCCACTAAATGTAGAATACGAACTCCTTCCATCTGGTCTTCGCTTGTGGGCCACTTCGGGGACTTTAAATAAACTTGAACCTTGAACCTTGAGGACAGCTCAAGACAGATTAGGCCTATAGTCTTATTTATGCATGTGGTACATTATCATTATGCACTTTTACTTATTACTCAGTGATCCACCGAGGCCTCATAGATTGACAAAAAATAAGGTAATACGATATGTGTCTGTGGCGCTGCGCTCTAGTCATCGCAGAATAGCCGTTCATGTGCACATTGTGAGGTTGCAGATTTGCAATTGTTTTTGCCATTTTTGAATTGTGACAAATTTAGGAAATTATACAAAAATGTAATGTGTTTAACATACATTGTTTTAATTAAATTGTAACATTATCAAAAAAAATATTGTGAAACCTATCAGACAGTCTACATTTCCCAACAGTATGTATTTAATTCAGTCTGACCAGAAACGGGGATAAAACATAATCCCCACTGGCACTGACGATCTGACGAACAGAATGACCAAAGGGGGCATATCAAAAGCAAAGACATTCCCCTCATCCCTCCCAGCAAACCCTGCTGCTAACTGCTAACTTTTAACTTGTGTCTTCTCAGCACATAACATCCAATGCCGATGATGCTGGTGAATGTGATTTTTTTTCCTTTCGCTTATTAAAGATGGAAGGCAATGGAGTACTGCGTGCTGATGTACAAATGATGCAGTTCGTGCACAAAATCAGATATCGTAGGTGCATCAGAGAAAGCCTATCTCCAAAACATGATCACCAGTCTTACATTTTTAGAGTGAATTATGTGCCGATACTGGTGGCTGATATATGCAAGAATCACTCACTGTGAGAGCTTCCTTCCCTAGAATTACCATTCAATGCCAGCAGTGACATTTGTTTCTCAGCCACCCGTTTGGAAGGCACAATTACAGAGCCAGCCAGTCTATTGAGACGGGACACAAGAACCTTTAGAATTTTCAGACTTTACCTTTTGATAAATTCATCAAAGCTGAGCCAAGGCTGATTTCAAAGAGCACATATATATCCATGAATCTGATGGTTCTTAATATCTCGTCATCCCTCTTCTTATATCTTCTGCATATCACTGCATTTTAACCGAGGTGTCTTTCCGAACACTCACCTCTCCGAGCCAATCTGAATATCTGATTTAATAAGTGAGGAACTAGCATGAGTGGGGGATTTTATGAGCACGCCAATGTCTCACTCGTGCTTAGAAAGTGATGATATCGACAAAGTCTAATGCCTAACTTATTCTCCGTAGTATGATGGTGTCGCTTGCTGACAACTTGCTCCCTACACAAGGTGAAGAAATTGTGGAAGTGCTGATGTGGTTGTCTGCTGATTCTAGGGGCCACAGGGAGGTGACAGGATCTTGGCTAGCCCTCATGGCTAGCTCCTCAAACTGCACTGTGGAAAACAGTGACAGCCTGCATCCTAACACCATCTCCATCACGTTATTGATATTCTGCTCATCGGAGGCACAGGCCAACTTCTGCCATGCTGTCTTGGAAGAAACATTGTCCAAAAACATTACTTTAAGCTGATGACCTGTGTCCGAGTACATGGATCCAATGTAGCCCGCCTACTGTTTATTATTTAGTCAGAAGCTCTTGCTAATACCTTCAACTGAACTGGTTAAATATTTATAAAACCCACAGGCAGGCTTAACCACTTTCTTATCTGGTATTCCCATTCTGGGCTTCATTATACTGCAGGTGAAAATGTCCAAAAATGTTCAAAAGTACAGAAAATAGCAGCTATTTCACTACTTTTGTGTCTCTCACTGTCGAATAAAGAAGACATAAAATGATCATTATGGAGAAAGGTAGAAACCTTGGCAACAGCGACGATATGTTTCTCAAAGTCAGACATTGTCAGACCTTTTACATGAAGTAAATGCATTTCAGAATCATTCGGCAAGCGTAGCTGGCCTGAAGGCCCCTAAACAATTGAAAAATTCTTACTGTGTGCGAGTGCGATAGCACATGGCATATCTGCTTGCATTTAAAAAAGAAAATGCATGTAGTGTGCATTATCCACTAGTATAAAACTAGTGCCAATGCGCTCATTAAATCCAAAATATGTTGTCCTCCGCTCGGAAGAGAAGTTTTCCATGAGATGGTACAATGCAGTTAAACAAACACAATTCGTCATACCAAGTGACTGCCTGCTGAGAGCAGAGAGTGATAAAATAATGAAACCCATATACAGTAGCTGCGGAACTAAAAGCCATGATTCATCATTTTGGAGATCCTGCTATATTTCTCTTTACTTGCCCGCTAGGGAGACTTTGTCTTGCCATTATAATTAGCATCAAGGCTCACTCCGTCTAGAAGCCAGCCATCAAGGGCACTCAGGGATGGTTGAGTCAATATGTCTTCTCAGTATTCTTACTGTAATACGTAAGTGACAACTGACTGACAAGTCATTTCATTCCCAACGTTCCGTATCTCCTCACACTAAGTCATTTCATCAGGGCCTGATTCCCAACGTTCCGTATCTCCTCACACTATTCTCTCACAGAGGCTTAGTGACACAAAGAAACTGCTTTGAGTGACCTTCAACACGCATGCACATTACATTTCACCTCAAGAAACCATTGAGAAATGATCCTAAGTTACGATGGTCTTGAGTTATGAAAGCTAAAAATGATTTATTATTCCCTAAAATTGTGCGTGCTTGCGTGCGTGTGTGAAGACAGAATATAATAAAAGTATGACATTTTTTTTTATCTACTCAGAGATTAAGGACAGTTACAATACAAATGTACAATAATTTGCAATTGTACTTTTACCCGTTTAAATGAAGGCTATGATGATACAAGCTCTGATATCAGGCTTTTGAACAGTTGTAGAGGCTATAGTGCTCTGTAGTTTTTACAATTCCAAAAGTCCAAAAATTGATCATGCCATCATGGAGCAAAGGCCTTTTTGCAAGTCCATTAGTATTCTGCATTAACCAATGTGTTATTGTCTTTACCAGGCTGAAGGCATGGGCAGAGTATGTTTTGAACATCGACCGGTTTTGCACCGGTCGATGCCAAACTCTGCACACACATTCCTTGGATGCCAACGCCAAATCTCTGTCCCAAATTTTCCACAACAGCCTGTTATAACGCCACCATGAGGCTGATTTTTGGGACCTGTCTGCTTCCCCATATTCCATCCCCATTTCCATCCTCCTTCCATAGTTTGCTAGATTGGTCCGTTTTGAACAAAATGCCTCAAATCACGGAACGCAGAGTGCAATTTCAGGGGAATTTTTCATGCACATTCCCACTAGACCAAGGAAGAAATGCCACTTGAAAATCAACCTCATGGTGGTGCTATAACAGGCCCATTTGTGTTTTTACCTTTAACTGCACTGATCTGTGTACAACTGTGCACTAAGCACACTCCCTAGAGGAAAAGGAAAAACCTTTTACATGTATTTTTCACATCTGCTCTTTACAGCACAACCAGGACACTGTTTGATATTACTCCTTCAGATTTTATCCAAATTAAATATCACACAAATCGGTACACATAATCTCTATAGTCATGTGATCAAGAAGGGTTTGATTTCTCATATTCCATCCTACGATTGGCTTCCAAAGTTTTCAGGAGTGTCCCTTTTTGTACAAAATGCCGCAAATCATGAAAACAGCGTCCGATTGCGGTGAAACCACCTATTCTCACTAGGCTGAGGAAGAAATGCCACTTGACATTTTTCCAAAAACGCTCCTATCCTGGTGGAGACCTGTGCCTGCTCTGAGGGGCACTTTTTCTATTCTTTATATAAATCTTTGAAATTAGGGCAAAATAAGGATGGCGGGGTTAATGTGGTTAAAACATATATAGTAAGGTGAATGCTTCTTCAGTAACATGTAATTGTAATACAAACATATCAACAATAATGGTCAGGTCTTACAGGTAGAGCAGGCTAAGCAACCTTTATATAAAGGAGACAATGGTGTGTTTTGTATCTGTTGCCACCAATATATCTTAATTATGGAATTAATGGTTTCAAGGTGATACAGTAGCAGCAGCTCTCATATAGTCCACTACAGATAAAAAGCACAGATTCAACTTTTTTTTATCCATAGATTTTATAGTAATTCATCAATGTGACATTTAAAATTAAGTCCTTCATTGACCCAGATTCCTAAACATTTAAGCTGTGGCACTCTCTGTCAGTAACGTTTAATTAATATCAGGACTTAAATCAGTACACTTGAGAACTATATCCACATACTGTAGTTTTGTAATGTCTGTTGGCCAATTAGTGTTAATATATTTCTCACATGCGCTTACTATGTCATTTTTTGTGAATTAATAATCACAGACCAATCATGCCTCCAGGCTATGGGCTATGGACCACAACTTGCCAACAGCATTCCATTTGGGCAGTTCCAGTGCCTTGAATACATTGTTTTGTAAGAGTGCCACTTCTCTGTGTGTTGCCGTTCTGTCTTCAGTGGCCTTAAGAATTGACATTCATAGTCCAGACATAGCATGAAACGAACGGACTCCCACTGGGATCCATGTGCACTGTGCTCAGAGGAATCTAGTGTGGCCCCCCAGGCTGTCTGTCTGAGGTCAGAGCGGCAGCCTCAGTATTAAACAATGCCAAGGACACTGGCACAGATAGATGTTTATAACTTCAGAGAAAGAACCTTGCACACCGTATCTTTAAGTGCTATAGGCCCTACAGACAAAACTTATTTTAGTCCTTCACCCGTTGAATTACAATACAGTAACTGTTATTCCCTGAATATTCCTTTAATTCATTGTTGCGTTGTGTTCTGCTGCTACAATGTCAGAGGACACCAGAACAAGGCATTACCTTTAATTCACCCGACCCTGAAACATATCATTATTACGTCACCATCGAGAGCCAGTTATACCCTGGCATTGGTACATTACTTCATTACGTCACTCTCAAAATCAATACCACGGCATACGCATCGAAGCACCGGACAAACCACATTACTTGCGCGCTCTGCTTGCGCAAGTAATGAGTGCACAAGAATGTTGACGATGATCGGTACAGCAGTTTGGGAGATCACCTCCATGGCAACAAGCCCCTGGGGCTTTTTGTGTTATCCTTTTAACAATCATTGTAAACTGTTGCAAACTGTTAATAAATGATTCAATCTATCAATCAAAAAATGCACAAACGGACCAACCATCCTGCAGAGCCACACCAATAAAATGTATCAAAAGTGCCCAGGATTTAAAACTATGACAATTAAGAGATGAGTGAGCCAAAACAATGTTTTTGCTAAAAATATAGGCCGTACCATTGCAGTTTCATCATGTTTATTAGTGTTGTGCATTCCCGCACGGCATGCAGTTGCCTTCTATCCTCTACTGTGTCTTTTCTTTCCCCCCCTCTGTCCTGCCATTGTAATGTATCTGAGTATAATGAAAACAAATAGAACAAAACCAACCTCAGTGGATTGAGTTGAGTAATGACTAATGAGGGAGGCAGAAAATAAGGGATGGATCGGTGTAGTTATGTAAAAGGCAAACGCAACTGGAGCGCATCTCCCTGGTCCCCTGAAGGTTACGGAAACAACAAGATTAAAGGAGTGTCAGTCGGCAGACTCGGCAACCTTAAATGGCTGGCAGTGAATGCATCTCTTCCTCTAAGAAAATGAGTGTGCAACAACAGCCGAGGAGGAGCGGCAGGGTGGTGGGCGTGTGCCGGGGGAGAGCGTATGGGTGGGTGGGGTTGGGGGGTGAACAATGGAGTGAGAAGTGAGAGATATTGGGGGAGTTTGGCAAGACATTTAGAAGAAGACGACAGTATGATGATGGGTGAGGAGGAGGCAAGTGATGGATGAGCGAGCGAGAGGGTGCAACAGAGAGAGAGGGAGGGGAGGAGAGAGCAATTGTGCTGTTCTTGACACCTCCACAGAAAACACCTTGGCAGGCTGTCAATCAGGCGGGTTCGCCTGATTGATTCTCTCCTCTTTTCAATCAGCATTTCACTTTGCTTCCTGCTACTCTTTCAGAGCATGCTCCGTGATGCCAGCGCCACATGATGCCAACGAGAGACCAGTTCAATAAACCAGTGATCCTCAAGCTTTTTCATTTTGAAGGACCAGCAGGTTTTAAAAGACGGGGTGAAATGGCTATTTTATTTTGTAGTTTCACTCTCAAACGGAAAGTTTTTTAACCAATCAAAACGTTGCATTCCTCCAGGCTATGGGACGTTGAGTGCACGCACACGCAGATTGTTTGTAAACAAAGTCAGAGAGAGACAGGCAGCAAAGCTCATGGCTTAATTCTAACCTATAATGTTTTCAGATACATATTTTAGCGTGATGATTACGTTTAAAACGAGTAATACACTGTCTGGATGTCAGCTTGAATGAGATTAAAAACAGAGTATTTCTGTAATCAAAACAATGTGTTTGGAGGACGACGCAGCAATGGGAATGGCAAAAAAGGTGATTTTTTTTAAACATATGTTTATTGATTTTTCTTTACAACATAGTATTTTCAAAGCAATTATTCACAACCACATGGCAGCACAATTACTAAACAAAATCTTCAAAGAAACATCTTGAGATGTCCATAAATACAAAGCAAAATAATAATAATAATAAAAAAACACATTACATATACAGTTAAACAAACAAATGCACAATGTCCCATCACAGTTCCTTACCCCCACCCCACAGCTGACTACTCCAATTAACCACTATACATCCAAAGCCTCTTCAGTATCACCTCGCTTAATGAACTCCAAGAACTTATCTTATAGAATACAGCAGGTTTCTTCCTAATTACATACGTTAGTTTCTCATGTGCCAAACTGGTCGTTAAATTCCTCAGCCAAAAGCCGATCGTAGGGGCATTGACGTTCTTCCAACATAGCGTGAAACAGGTGGATTTAATCAAGATTCATTAATATGTTTGTGAGCCTCGGCACGTCATCACACAGCACGTTTTAGTTCAAAGGAAGTAATGAGTTAGTTGCTGCGAGAGTGAGGTCTAGCCAACACCAACTCGGGATTCCTGGATCGCTGCATGCCCTCCACAATTTCCTATCCAACATCATGTTCTTGAGCTCTGCAGTGTTGGCAGCCAAGCTGTCGCACCGCAGCATGTCTACATAGGTGGTGCGCTTCTTTCCCCTCCTGGCTTTGCCCTGGGTTGGCTCCCATATAGGGTCAATTTACTTGCCTCAAGTTCTGGGTGCCTGACGCAGTGCCCTGCCAGCCTGACTTTGTCAGAGAGAGAAGGATAGCCGTGGTAGGTCCCCATAGAGGTCCACATTTCTGATGTGGTCCGTTCCATATGACACCTATTGCCATTCGTAGCATTCTTGTGTAAACTCCATCCAGGGCTTTTTCCTATTGTATTGTAAGGGTCCATGTCTCGGCCCCATACAGCAGTAGCCTACTGACTCCACAGTAGCTATGAACAGCCGCCTCTTAAGGTCTTCTCCCATATCTGATTTCCACACTCTCCTCATCCCGTGCAAGTGGCAAGTGGTCTCCGAACCCCATTGCCTCCTCTCTGCCATTGATTGCAAGTCTCAGGAAGGAAGTAATTCAATTTAGATTTGTATTGACTTTTGAATAAAAATACACAAAAATGAAAAAATATCATTTTTTTTGCATCCATTGTTAGGTATGTTATGATGACCAGGGATATGGTCTAAAAGTGTGAAAAACTTATTTTTAATTTCAGTAGGTCTCTGAGACCCAATTTCAACCAAATATCTACACTGGCCGCCATGTGCATATGGTCTATGGCTGCCACTGCCATATACATACAAAGGTAGATGCCTCTGGGGCGAATGCTCTCAAGTAAGGGCAAGCTTCCGTGTTGGTGCCAAGGAATATAATGAAAGGAAGGGACGAGTCCCTGGACGCTGCCATGACACTCATGTCCATATAACTCTCTGAGCGCACTTCCGCTGTCAGTTCGATACAGGTCGCTCCAATGAATTCTATGTCTACTGTATGCTATGTGAAAGCTGCTTGTGTCGGTGTTGCGAGGAGTCCCCATGCAGTAGCCGCTACCAGGTTCCAGAAGATTTAGGACCTTGGAGAGGAGGGCTGAAATGTTGTGAAGAAGAGTCCTGTTCCAAGTACCCAGAGGATTGAGGGGCTTGGAGAGTAATGTAACAGAGTGGTCCTCTGCACAGCATATTGGCACTTTAGTAACTTGCACAGTTGTATTTTGAAGTCATGATTTTATTGTTGAATACCGTTTCCTGTTTGGCTGAGATGGCCACTCAGCCAACGAGTTCCACCTGGGAAAATGCTTGGTGATTAACAAACATGAGGGGCAAGTGCAATGTGGGTTATAGATTAAATGTGTTTGGGAAGTGCAATAATGTGGAGTTCTATTGTTGAGGTTTGATTGAATGCCTAACAATTTCCTGTGATGTGTTTCAGTAAGGATTGGGCTGGACAGCATGTCAGGAATCAGGATAGCAGGGGGGGTTAAGATGTGCTGTTGTGATTGATTATTTATGTTGTAGTGTGAAGGACTTACAGTATTATATAACTTGTATAGTTGTAGTTCACAGAAACTTGTAACATTGTATGATTTAAGGTTATTTATTTATATGTATTTATTGTATGCTTATGCATGCATTTATGGTATGTTCTCATTTGAAGACACCCCTGTAAATGGGATAGTCCATTCTCATTATCTCCAGCTGGGTATAAAAGGCTTCCATTTTGCCAGTGAACTGAAGTCTGTGCTGGGAGTAGAGAGCTTCCTGTATTTATGCCAGTTGGTAGTGCTCCTTTGGTGAATAAACATACCATTGGTTAATCTTTACCAATGCCGCTGTACTGTTTCTTCAGCCAACACGGTCATTCCTATAGTCTGCTTCAGTTTTGTGATATCACGGCTTGAGCTGGTCTACTTTTGAGGGGACGTATAATAATTATAGACATACAAACAAGTCTTGTTCTATAGGCTTGGCCAGCAGCCACGCCATTAAAAAGCTGCTGTACTGTGTGGGACTGTAATCAATGATTACATGCAAATGACTACACAATTAGATCACCTCTCCGCTCGCTACAGCATACTGTACCTTTCACACTCTCCTCTGTAAAATACATCACAATAACAAGTCTGTTTCACACGGTTGTAAAGGATGTAACCCACATAACACAGACTGCAGGAAGAGATAAATGACAATCAATTCTGTTTCATAGCATAGACGAGCTACAATAGCAGCTTGTATCTTTGTATTAGAGGACGCACCTGTTTCAGTTCAGCTGTCTCTACAAGCAAACGTAGGAGAGCAAACTGATAAATTAGAGAGGTGGGAAAACAAACAATGAGCAACCTTTTCATTGCCAACTAAAAGGTTAACAAGCAGACAATAAATTCTCAGGCAAACACACTACACAGCCCTTCACACAGGACACATGTGCCATTGATATCATTGAAGAGCTGTTTGCTAATTGTCAGACTCACTGCATGTTTTTGAACCAAAACCTGTTCCCCAAAATGTTTTATTTTTGAAGCTGTTGCATACTTCTACATCTGCCAAAATTCCCAGATTTGCAAAGAACAGTGGGAGGGGGGAAAAAGGCTGGAATTGTGTTTACAAAACTAACTAAAACAAAGTATAATCACAGAGGAAAAAGTTATTGGTTTTCATATACTGTAAATACAAAATGAAAAAGAAAGAAAAAACATAATGCAAACCTATAATAACCTTCCTACAACACCACTGACCGCTGAGTAGGTCTTGCCCAGGGTGCTAATACTGTACAGTAAGTATTGTGTATGTACAGTGTGTTAAATGTATGTTTGTTTCTATCCTAGCACAAAGCTATATGGTTGAAGTATTGTAGCACATGCAGGTACCTGTAACTGCAGGTACCTGTAACTGCAGGGCCTAAGGCGGAATCCACCAAAGAAGCACCTTTGTTTGCACATCCAACACAATCCCTTGAGGTCACCTATCCTATTCGCCCACAGTAAGCCATTCACTTCAGCTGAAACAAGATGATTTAAATAGGCAAAATAAAAATGTTGAAATCTCCCAGTTTTGTAACAAATACAAACTACTACACAATACCTTACCTGACAGCTTGCTACATTGGAGGATGATACTATATAAACAAATATGGACTGCCACTGTATAGACTCTGCCCGGCCTGCACTGACCACAATAGCAAGCGGAGAGCATTGTTGCCAGGCATGATTTATACTGTTATGTGTGTTACACACAGACAATAAATAGCCTGTCTATAAGCTCCTATCTGCTATTTGTGGTGAGTGTAAAGAAAGCATTAGATATACAGACAGACAGACAGACCAGGATTAATGCATGTTTTTTGTGAGGGTACCTACCCTATAGAGCGTTGCAGTCCTGCCCCCTCGAGAGACGCGGAAAAGAAATCCCCGTTAATTTTACTCATAGACTTTTCAGAAAGTATTTATTTAAAGACGTTTACGCCGCGGACAAAGCCAACTCTTGTCGTGACAAATCATGACAACAAAAACAATTTTTAGGGCTGAACAAATAATTAAAAATGAGGTCTTTAAATCAATACGTTTTGAAATGTATATGGGAAAAATGCATTGGGAACTATTTCCTGGGCCTGGCGTCGTCATGACTGCGACGCTCTATATGGGACACGGGGAGAACATGCAAACTCCACACAGAAAGACCCTTTCGCCAACCCCACCTAGGGTATGGGCACTGATGACGTGGAGGAGAGAACACGCCCCTAGCGTCCACAGCGTCCCCAGGTCGTATTTGTACCCCTGCAGAAAAGTGGGCATTGATGTGGACATTGACGCCCCTGCCAATCTCCACCTCACACTTTTGCTGCTGACTCAGATGAAGGGCAGGATTCTGGTTGTATTTTCTTTTTAAAGAGAAAAAAAGAAAGAAGAAAAGTGACGACGAGGGCGTGTCTGGAAGACAGACTCCATTGATTTCCGCGTGGATGGATGAATAGATTAAACACTTTTGCTTTTTCCTAGCTCCTCAATTCCCCCTGTGTGTGCGTGAAGGCCAAGGCCAATCAAACAGACACCCATTGCCTTGGCTTTCCGGTGAGCCAAGTGGGAGCAGACTTTATATTAATCAGAGAGACAAATGGGAGAGTGCACGAGGGAGATGTCTCGGGAGAGAAATTCTGCAGCTCAAAAGAGGCATCAGAGACCCCCCCCCCCCGCCCACAATGACAGGCAGTGTGTTAAGTGGAGGTTTTTATTATTTAACTCTCCTTCAACCTCTTATAATAATATATTATAGTATAACATAGGACTTAAGTGGTTAAATCTGAGAGAGAGAGAGAGAGAGAGAAGGGGGGGGGAGCACTTGAAGAGAGATTTGTGATTTGTTTGTTCTCTGCCGTCATGATAAAAAGCAGGCTGCTTTGCCTTTTCCTTGGGTGATGTCATCTATACATCATTCAGCTCCACGCCTCCTCAGGGTGTCAATCACTCCGGCAGCCTCACACCCCACCAGCAGACACAATCAACAAACAGACGGAGACACTATAGGAGGCGAAATCAATTATCTCCCAGTCCTCCTTCCCAGAGGCTCTTGACCTGTTGCTATTTAGCATTTACCATTAATAGAACATACATGGTATAGATTACATTCTCGATAGTGGAATGGCAGTCTTCCTTCAGCTCTGCCAGTCACAGGTAGATGTAATCGGAAGCGTGTAGGCAAAGGGAGTCCTCATTTAGTTTACGAGTGAAGATAGCGAGGCGGAAATGAAAAGCTGTCTCATTTCCTGACTGCTATACCGGATGAGGCTTCAAAGAGCAGAAAGTTCCTCTGGTGGTGATACATATCGCTCAGCTCTCCCAGACTCTGTAAACAGTCAACTGAACAGCAAATTACTTCACTTGTCTTCCACACCCCCTTTCTCCACTGGCCACCACGGAGGTCTTCGTACAATTTCCTTTTGTCCTCAAGAGACATTTGAGGTCTTATAATCCTGGTTCACCGGGGGACAAACAGAAATGCATGACTCCTAATTAGGAAGAAAAGTATAGCATCCGTCGTTGTAATTCAGATTCTGTCCACAACAGACGCATGCAGTCTTTGAAAATGTGGTCAGACAGTTATGAAAAATGAATACGAGTGGCTGACCTCCACAAAGCACCATTAATGTGCTGCTGTTGTGCCGTGTCTCGGCGGGGCCTCCCCGGGGCGGTGAAGGATGAGTGACCCTTCAGCGGCTCCGCTCCACCGCCGTGTTAAAGATCCCTCACTCCTAATTTTCCCCCGAATGAAACAAGAGTTGATTGCCAGAGCCTGAGAATGCCCACTGGAGAGAAAAGGCTGGCGATTAAGGCTGGCAAGTCAGTCCCCCTTGTGAGACAAAAACACATTTACGACCGCACAACAGTGTCACAGCGGGCTCTCTAAATGAGACAGTGCTGAATCACTGGCATTTACGGAAACCTACGATATTCCGCAGTGTGACCGACGGGATGCTATTGATATCAAAGGCAGGGAGGGACCCAGCCATCATGTTTCTCTCACAAACAGTTGCTGTGCCTTCTTCCTCTGCGGACAGGTACATGACTCAAATGAGTGAGAGGGATGGAGAATAATGGAGAATCAATATAGACGAATGGAATTAGACAGGCCAAAACTCTAATGGCAGAAATTGTGGGTTGTTTAAAGCTGGAATCCTTAACTTAACCCTGGATTCTCAGACGAAATCCGTCCTTGGCAAGGGTATACAGGTATATTGCACCTATGAGCTTCAGGCAGTACTACATGTCAACCAGTAGGTGTCCTACTCCCCCCCCCCCTTCTTTTTTCTTCCGCTCTATAGTGTTTTATATTTTGTGATGATATCAAATTTAGTTGTTATTTTTCATATCATGTTTATGAATTGAATACGTAGGACCCGAATTGTGATATACTTTTAGGCCAAGTGTTGACTGTACTTTGTTGCTGTTTGCATTTCTGTCTAATAATGTAATCAATCAATCCAATTAATCAATACACGACACCAGGGATTCAATTCCCCAGTTGAAGATCAGGGGACCTCGATCCAACCACTGCAGATGTGCTATGTAGTTGCGGTATTATTGTATTAACATATTCTAATATACAGAATTGTTAATATAACATTTTATTCATTTCAGTCAGACAATTCACAAATAGATT
This sequence comes from Protomyctophum bolini, assembly GCF_963924005.1. Classification (NCBI taxonomy): domain Eukaryota; kingdom Metazoa; phylum Chordata; class Actinopteri; order Myctophiformes; family Myctophidae; genus Protomyctophum; species Protomyctophum bolini. The sequence continues at coordinate 23,123,154 of NC_137865.1, read as the reverse complement.
TACCAATATTTATTACAGAATGAGTAATGAGTGCATATGATATTTGACTTGGCGTTCGGCTCTGCTGGATTTTCTCCCTGCTCGGCACGATTAAGCACCAACATAAAACATTAAGAGCAGGGAGATAGATATACAATAACCCCCCCCCCCCCCCCCCATGGGGAGCATTAGCAGAGCCCACCGGTGGTGCTGGGGTGGTGGTGGGAGAAAACATCACATACAACCAAGGACTGTCTAAAGAGGACGGGATGCGAAGACCGTAAGGGCGCCGCCATGTTGCTCATGTTGCTTCCATGGAAGGAAAGAAACATGCGCAATGGGCTATATGCAGCCAACACTTCCTCGTTCAGCTTCCTTGGTCTCAACTGTGCATGTGTCTTTCCTTCCATGGAGCACCATGTGAGCAACATGGCGGTGCCCTTACGGTCTTCGCGTCCCGTCCTCTTTAGACAGTCCTTGCATACAACCAGGAACCATATGCAGAGGAAGGCAGGAAGAGCATGCAGTCTTGTGAGTTTAAGTAGCCCGCCCAATTGGTCAGCTGACTGCCACATCAGCGAATGACGTGTGGGATTTGCACACACTTACACGCCCACATAGTAATGCAGCATGTTAACCCCTTGAGTATAGTATGCGCCTTTGAGCATGGCATGAACCCCCTCGAGTATATCTGAATGAACTAACTCCGCAAGCTACGTCTCATTAAAATAAGTCCACTTTAAATGTAAACATTACCTTTTTAATGTCTAGCAAACAACAATGGTAATAAGCACATGGCAGGATTTTCTTTTAATTAATACATTGATTTATTAATTATGTTGTAAAAATAACAGTCATTTAATGATGATTTAAAGTGGTTTGCAGGTGGCCCACACACGGCCAAGAGAAGATGTCAACATAATTTTGTCATGGTAATGACTTGTTGTCATATCTCATCATCAGTGACCTTTGGTCGCGACCTAGCCGATGTTTCATATGCAAGGGTCAGGATTGCTCTCCGAGTGTAATGATGAATGCAATTAAAGTCAAGCTGCATTAGAGGGGAAAAGTCCATTATGTCAGCAGATTTAAAGCTTTCCTTATAATTCATCTGCCAGAGTGTTGTATAACATCTATGGCCTAAATTCCTCCACAGACACACACACACGCGCACCATTGTTGTCCTGCAGCATATACCTCCCGTCACATCTTCATCAGTATTCAGGCAGGCGCAGAAACCAAACTGAGTTTTCCACACAGCATACACCATACAGTGTACCGGAGACATACAGTAGCAGTCTGCGTGTCCCTGTAAATTCCATTGATCCCCACAAAATCTAGACTCGACCAGAAAGGGCTCTGTCTGTGTCTGGGGCCCAAGGCAAGCCCTGACAGTTGGTGCCATCGTAGCTTTTGGCAAGGTGACTGTCTGCCTCAGAGGGACACAGAAAATATTGCTTTAGAGATCAACAGCCCTCACACTAAACCAAAGCACGAGCCTCTCTCCTTCTATCGCTCTCTATTTTCCGAAGCTGGCATGATGCTTTACTATCATTTTATTACTGCATCATTTCATTCCTCCGTAAATCACCCTAGCCTTAGCCCTGATCACTCTGGTATAAACGTGTTCTGAGGGAGTGCTAGTGGCGAGGAAATCAAATCACACAAAAATACCATGTTCACGTAATATCACAGAGAGAGTGATGACATAAATATAAATCTCAGCCACTGCATGCAGTCCATTTATCGACGGCTCTAAATGACATCAGAGACCAAAAAGATGAATGCCAGGGGTTTAAGTCTCCAAAGCGATGAAATGTACTTGCTATTTGCAGTTATCTTATACCAAAAGCTTGGATGTATTCCTGTTAAGTTCCGCCTTAACCGGCTCTCATAGAAGGACTGCAGAGCCTTACTCTGCACCGCTGAAATACTGTAGGCACATGATCACACACAGACGCTCACCATACGCATGTGTGGACACACACATGCATGTACGTGTGTACCCAGCGTTCCGGTGACATTTGGTTGTCTATGGCCAGCAGCTATATACCTCGACAAAGACTCATCATCAGTGCAGGTGGACCACTGGTTGAGCCTCAAGTGTCACAGATGTGGCAACAGTGACACCCACAGGGAGAAGCGTACCCTGCAGGAAACAAACTCCCAGCTCCCTTCACTGATTATACGGTGGGTATAAGTTCATAGAGACATATTGAGCAAGGGCAAAATAATAAAATATTAATGGTGCCCATTTTTTATCCCTAAATGGGCCAGGAGAAAACTTACAGAGTATTACAAATGATGCGATATGCCAACAGCCTTGGTGGTTGTGTCAGTGTGTGCACCACGCTAGCTCCATGTAAGCCGGCTCCCAATTCTTTCATTCCGACCAGCAACTTGCACATATAATTATTGAAAAACAATTCCGAGGATAAGTCATCCTTGCTCAAAATCACACATTATCTCTGGGAGTCATTAAAATGATCACCATATCAATAAATTGTTTTTCTTTGTGTTAGAGGGACGAGCAAGCAAGCAGTGAGAAGCGTGTTCACCAAGTTAAACTAGAGCTGAGGGCAACAGACATGATAAGCGGCACTTGCACTCATCCAGAGAAAGTAGATTGTAGTAGATTGTGTTTACCACTGTTATAACACAGACTATTTCCCGTTTAGCCGCTTTTTTCGTTTTTGAATCTAAATTTAAAGCCTGTATTATTATACTTACCTAAGTCAAGGAAAGTCAAATTAATTTATAAAGCTAATTTAAAAACAGCTCATCGCCCAAAGCGCTGTATAGAAAAGGAAGTAAGAAACAGAGTTAAACAATGTAAAAGCAGAGGCGAGAGAGAGAGAGTCTTGAGCATGAACTTCCAAACAGTCAGTGGGACTCGGGAGGGCCGGGGTTAGGGAGGGGAATGCATTTCTATACTATAGTCTGGGGAGTGGACTGCAACAACAGCAAAGGTACTGTCAACCCCTGAGCCGAGTTTAGTTCTCCCATTCCTTTCACTACAATTTGGAGCCCTTGCAAGCACTGACGTCACTTAAGTCATTGAGGGGCTTAGGGCTTGAGGGTAAATTGGAATTGGGCCTTAGTAGCCTGAGGGACCTGCAGGTAGGAGGGAGGGGTTAAAAGGTCAACGGTGTAGGAGGTGGGCAATCCGTTTTGAGTTTTATAAACAAACAAGGGAAGTTTAGCATTGATTCTAAACCATACTGGCAGCCAGTGGAGAGAGGCCAGGATAGGGGTAATAATATGGTCCCTATTGGTACCAGCCTGACTGCAGTGTTTTGGACCAGTTGCAGAAGGGACAGGGATGACTGATTAATCCCAGTGTACAGGGAATTGCAGAAATACAAGCGGGATGATATGAGGGGGTGGATGACTTTCTCAAGGTCTTAGAGACAGAGTGAAATGGCTTGATTTTAACCAGCGTACAAAGCTGAAATAAACTGCCTTTTGCTACTGCATTTACCTACTTAAACGCGGAATCACAGAGCACACCAAGGTTTTTTTGACAATTAACCTCATGAACCCAAGCATCAGTATTCTGAGCTTGCTATAACAGACATTGAAAATCCTACAAAGTGGTTAAGTGACCTCACAAAATGTATTTTCTAGTGTGAAAGAACATGCCATACAGTGCACTTACTGTACGTTTGGACTTCATGGGGACATTAATAAAAGAAGACCTGGGACAGGATAGTATGCTGTACTGTAGTGGCAACGTAAACACGAATTTAAGTGATTCATTCAAAAGCTCTGCATCTGACTTGAGCCCAACAGTGGGAAGAGGGCCACTGAATCCTACTTCACAACCCTGTCACACTCACTCAATGTAAGCAAGCTTATAAACAATAACTAAACTATGTGCCCTATCTACTGTATGTGCCCTTAACCCTTATTCTTCCTGTCTTGATTATTGTAACGCTCTCTATTCAGGTTTAACACAGAAATCACTCTCCCACTTGCAATTAGTGCAAAATGCAACTGCTAGGCTTTTAACCAACACCAAAAAGCATGATCATATTCATATCACCCCTGTCTTGATGTCGCTTCACTGGCTTCTCATGGTCACTTATAGAATTGATTTTAAAATTATTTTAATCTCATTTAAGGCTCAGAGAGGTCTTGACCCTCGTTATATCGCGGAGCTCCTGCCCCCTCATGACCCTCCTCACAGCCTGAGGTCTGCAGGCAAGCGGCTCCAAAAAAATCGCACTGCGAACTACAGTATGTCACGAAGGGTAGCTCTGGAATGCGCTTCCAGAAAAGATTCGCCTCACTGACTCCCTTACACGTTTTAAATATCTATTAAAAACCCATTTGTTTCAAAAAGCATTCCTATAAATAACAGTTGTTGTTTTCCCTGTCTTTTTACTGATTTGCTTAAATGTTTGGTTATTTCTTGTTTATTATGATAGATCATCTTATTTTCCTTATTTTTCTATTTTTTTCTATTGTGAATTTTCTTATTATTCCTGTGCAGCACTCTGTGGCTCGAAAGGTGCTATAAAAATAAAGTTATTATTATTATTATCCTTAAACTCATTTGCCATTGTTTTACTATTTTAAAACATTTTTAAATCGACACGTGGTGAGCTTGTAGATCAGCTATTTTAACTATTTTAAAATGTCTTAAAATAGTAAAATATGGCAAATAAGTTTAGGAATAAGGGGTAAGGGCGCAAGATATACAGTAGCTGTATATATCTATGTTTGGCAAAACCTTCAACTGTTTTTAACCTCTTTGAGTGTATCCATATTATTTGTAGTATTTATTTACTTGCATATATTGGAGACACAATCACACAAACACAAACTAATGTTTACAAAAGTTCATAGGGCTACATCTTTGACATATTGCATATCTTGTTATGTTTTCATTATAGGCTTCTACTCCTCCTTGTTCTTCTTTCTTCCAGACAGAAAGATTTGTATACAGTATGTGTTGCCTTGCCGTGTATATTCTTGGCATACAGTATTTCATAAAATTCTGTTCTAAATGTCAATGCTGCTACGTACTGTATAGCACAAAGTAGGCTAATCCATGTTCAGCAGGGCCACATTGAGGCGCTATGTTTCTCTTCAGTTGAATACTCTCTCTCTCTCTCTCTCTGATTTAACCACTTAAAGGGATAGTTCATATTTTTTTAACTTAAGCTGTATGAAATACTTGCCATTAATAACTGTATTAATTGATTGCCCGAGTCCCGTGGTGGGAGTTCAGCTCTGGTTTTGGTAGTAGTTTTTAAGTAGTTCCGGTCATTTTGTGGGGGGCACTGGGGCCACGTAGTAACGTGGCCATGTAGTAACCCTAACCCTAACGTAATTTAATTGTTTTGTTGACCTATTTCTAAAATATTAGTGCAACTTTCATTCAACTTTGACCCCTTTTTTAGAAATAGGTCAACAATACGAATTACGCTAGTTTTGTGGATTAATTTACTTTTAATGCGTGGCCCCCTGTGCCCCCCACAAAATGACCGGAACTACTTAATATTTTACCAAAACCAGAGCAGAACTCCCACCATGGGACTCAGGCAATACATGTATACAGTTGCAAGTTAACCACTATATTAATGGCAAGTATTTCATACAGCTTAAGTAAAAAAAAAAGATTACTATCCCTTTAAACCCTATGTTATACTTCGTCGTATGGTGGGATCATGCGGCGAAACTAGCCAATCCACAAACTCACAACGTACAAAATAGGGAAACCAGGTTGAAAGGGGTTCAATTAACACCCAGGATTTTACGGTGCACCTGGAGTTTACTGTTGGTGCCCCACAAAAAGCACACCTGTGCACACTGATGGAGTCGGTGGGGGGTTGCCCCTCTATCTCTGCCCCCCATCTCTGCTCTCCTGGTGGGGTAGCACCAACTGAAAGGCTGTGGTCATGGCCCTCACTCTATTCTCACCACAGGGAGCACCACCTGGAGAGAGGTGAGCCTACTCCATCTGTATGTCCCCTGCAGAACAGAAGTCAATTTTGTCCGTGCACAGTCTCTGTCGCGCACCCACACACGCACGCAAACACACGCAAACACACACACGCACACGCACACACACACACACACACACACACACAGTAAAACTGTAAGAATCCTGAGCAGCTGCTCAAACTGTTCGATAAACAAGTGAAAAAGACATGTGATTTTGATGTGTACAGTACATGTATGCCTTCTGCTCTTGCACATCGTCACTGCTGTTAAAACATATCATACCTGCCGTTCTATACTTAACTTGATTTATTATGGGCATGTAATAGATGAACATTCGGCAAAAATAGGCAAACATTTGGCAAGATTATATTATGAACTTATTATATTGTGAAATACTGAATATCCAGACCAGCATACCTTATGCTATTATTTCAAGATTCAAGGTACAACATTACAGTCATGTGTTAAAGAACAATAACTGACAGTGAGTAGTACAGTTGTATCATTATCAGGCCATTTATAAGGATACATTAATACACATCATGTAGTTAATGTGATTTAATTATTTAATATACCAACGATGATCTAGACAAGAAACAAACCAAATCTTTTGTGATTTGAATAAGGTTAACTGATCCTACATGATGTTGTACTTAATACAACTGAATGACTGCAGTGGGGTATAGGCGGAGAGAGAACTGAACTGAACTACGTTCATGTTAACAAAAACAAACATGAAAAGGTCCAGCCCTGCCAGCCACCAATTAAATGTAAGGTGACAGAAACAGAGTGCTTCAGACTGAGCAAGCATAACACATCTCACGAAGCGTGCTGGAAAATACGTTCCTATTTTCTACCATAGGGCCTATACAGTATGAACACTTGCCCTAAAACATAATACACATTTGGGGGTGATTTATCTACCAGCCCCATGCACACAGGCGTGTACAAACACACAGAAGCAGGCACATCCACACAATTGCAGGTGGGTAGCAAGATAAAAGACAACAAGCATCAAAGAAAGATGGATAAGACAGCAGCTCATAGGAGGGCAACACGTGCCCTCACAGCAAAAAGACAAGGGAATGAAAATATTTGCACGCAATGTTGAAATCGCATTAAACGTCGAACCTTGTGCTGCAGTCAGGTATTAAATCAGGTGGTATAACACGGGTAATATTTGCAATCACTTCTCAGGTATCACATTCAGTAGCAGTCGTCCCCCGTCCCCCACCCAAAAAAAGCCTTTCGAAGTGGGTTGTTTCAGTGAAAAAGCACATTGAGACACACAGGCTGTAGCAACATGAAATTAATTACAGTGCTGTGTGTTCGCCCCGGTGGGAAACAAGTGTGCCAGCCTGCATGCACAGACACACACGGCACTACAGAAAGACATCTTTCTTTTGTTTGTTTGTTTTTTGCACCCCCCCCCCCCCCATGCAATTGACTCACCCCTTGACATTTGCATAATTGATTCCATGCAAATCTTTACAAAAAATCGCTAATTCATGACTTTTTGTCGTGTCTTTGTTCTAGCTGATTTTTAATTTGCGCAAAGCGCAGTTTGCTATTTATTCATTTGTAACTCTGAGTATACAAACAGGATCAATTCAACACTCTCAGAGTTAAAGTAACACAGAGGATTTGACTGTGCTCTCTCCTTAGAAAATACCCGCTCCTCAACATGTAACAAGCATCAAAGAAAGATGGATAAGACAGCAGCTCATAGGAGGGCAACGCGTGACCTCACATCAAAAAGACAAGGGAATGAAAATATATTTGCAGTCACATTCAAAAGCCTTTCTAAGTTGGTTGTTTCAGTGAAAAAGCACATCGAGACATACAGGATGTAGCAACATGACATTAATTACAGTGCTGTGTGTTTGCCCCGGTGGGGAACAAACATTGCAACGCTGTCAAGTGTGCCAGCCTGCATGCACAGACACACACGGCACTACAGAAAGGATGTTTCACTGATACCATTTTTTTTTCTTTACAAAAAATCGCAAATTCATGACTTTTTGTCGTGTCTTTGTTCTAGCTGATTTTTTATTTGCGCAAAGCAGTTTGCTATTTATTCATTTGTATAACTCTGAGAGTGTACAAACAGGATCGATTCAACACTCTCAGAGTTAAAGTAACACAGAGGATTGTACTGTGCTCTCTCCTTAGAAAATACCCCCTCCTCTCAACGTAAAACATGCTGAAGCCTCCATATCCCTCAGCGGGAATCTGGACTAAGCGGTTTTTCTGGGGAAGCCAGCATTTAACATCCCCATCATGCATCTACAGAATGCTGAGTCCATGTCCCATTAGTAGTATTACAGTGGCTATCAAAGCATTTTCCTTTTTAAAAAGAACTCAGTAGGCACAGAATAAAACTAAACTTGTGTATGGTTGCAAAACAGCTCCTGTGCTATCCACAAAAAAAAGTAGTTTTTTGGGGTGAAGGAAAACAGCGCCTCAGGAGTCTATGCAACATTTGTACAGATTTCAGCATTTCTGGTTGATAAATGCAAGCTCATTAATGCTACTGTATTGTCTCTAGTCATACTCAAAACAAATCAAGTATGCAAGACTATTATGTTTTACAGTGCATAATAACACCTACAAACTGAAGTGTTTTCCAGTTTTTTTGCTGGGAAACCCACGCTCTGAGTGCGTGTCTGTTTGTGTTTGTGCGTGTGTGTGTGTGTGTGTGTGTGCGCGTGTGTGCATGCGTGCGTGCGTGCATGTGTACATTATTTAATTTGTATATTTGAATTTATGTATCTATCTTTATGACGGTACAGCACTTGAACACCCACATCTCTCTGGTATAATAATGTTGACCTTACCTTAGCGAAACACCAACATCTCTCTGGTATAATAATGTTGACCTTACCTTAGCGAATCACTGTGAATAAGGCATATGTTTGCAAGAAGATACTATTACTTTGTGGTTGATCTCGTTGAATATTCTCTACAGCATTCCTTTGTCGGATAAGAGTTCTCTGATCTGTATGCTGTTCAAACATGTTTCATGTTTTGTTCTGACATAAAGCGTATTGAATATGAAAGAATCTTGACTGTTACCAGAAGACGGGATGTTGTTGACAATGTCGTTTAGACATATTGCTGTTTCCATGCGCTACATTTCGCAGCACAATACATAAAAAGTCAAACAAAATGTTAATACATATTCAAATTAGGTAATTAGAATTAGAATATAGGTCACAGCCAAATTTACAGCAAAAGTTATTAGAGGCGTAATTAGAACTGCTACCAGATCCCAGCCTTATTGGTTCTCAAAGTAGTGTCCGGGGACCCCCGAGAGTCTTTAAAAGGATTCCAGGTGCTATTTCAATTCCTTTGTTTTCAGAATAAATGGACTGTGAAGTCGAATATCACTATTTTGAGAATGTAATTATTCTACTATGAAATAATGCTTCAATATTGTTAATCGATTTGTTGATAAAGTATACTGTATAATAATGGTTTTGTTATATATTAAAAAATCCATTATTCCATTAATCGAAAATGTAATCAATAGGAGATAATGGATATAGTTGCAGCCCTATATCTATACCATTCCCTCCTGTGTCTCCTGCTGTTGCCTTGTTCTCTCTGCCAGGCCTGTGGTGGACACCTCCAGACAGGTCATGTGACAGGAGGGCACGGAGGCCCGCCAAACATGTTCTACCTCCCCTGGTAGGACACCACTACCTACCACCTAAACAGACAATACACATGGTTTAACCTTTATTTCTCACTAGACTAGACTATTATATGTGCGTGCGCACACGTGCGCACGCACGCACGCACGCGCGCACACTCACACACACACACACACACACACACACACACACACACACACACACACACACACACACACACACACACACACAATTGGTTGGTAGGGAGGAGAGTTTTATTGCTTTCACCTTCAGTCACTCCAGGTACACATCCAACATAATGGAAGCACAAAATAAAGGATGCTTAATTGGATTCAGACAAGCACACAGAGAGATGTGGACTTGGAAACTCATTACGTCCCATATCTTTGCTAGTGATGCTCCAGTGGCTCGCTCCTGATTGGGAATGACAGCCTCCCTTTACCTGCGTGGCTTAGCTGTTGTATTAGTGAAGATTAAAATAAGTGCGGCATTACACTGCACTGATTATCTCAGTGGCTTTGTTTTATGTGATCATCAAACGCAATTCAGGAGCGTGACAATCAAATTACACGAAATGAGAGCTGACTCGCTGTTCAATTAAAATCAGGCTCCGCTTGTTCTGAAAGGGTTGCTTCTCAGATGCAATTGAATTGTGTCACTGGGAAATCGTGCAAAGGAATGATAATGTTCCAAAGCCCTTACTGTTTTTTGGTTTACACTCTCTACTTCTGCACACTACAATCAGTAACGCCCGAGTCAGTCATACTTTGAATATGACCATGTCGCTCGCCAAAAGCAGATCTTCAACCTCACAGCGTGCCAAGCTTTTGTTTTGGCTAAGTTCGTACGTCAGAACTGAAAGCCAATTTCGCCCAAATGGAAGGTCAGACAAAATATTGTTATTGAGCATGAAAATGTCAATTCACAATTTTTACTCTCAAATCACTCCCCATAAGCATAACGGGGGCATCCGGATGTCACAGGTGTCCCACTACCATTAGTGGAGGAACTTCAACTTAGGGAGAGATAAGGGATATTTCGCGCTAATTGGTCTGAAAGCACCAAATTTTGCACAGATGTAGCCCAGGGCATGCTCTAATATGATTTAGCTAGGGTGCCTGAGCCAGCGACCTTCTGGGTCGCCTCATCGGCCAATTCCATATGGCCACCATTAACATCCTATATAAGGCAAACTTTGCGACTGGGCGCACAGGTGACTGTTTCATGTAATCAATTCCCAACAGATCTCCAATTGTTTTGGGGAGCGCCGTTTTTAGCCCAAGGAGTGATTTTTGTGCAAAACTAATGCTTGGAATGGATTCAGAATCATGAAAAAGTTTGACACGTGACACGTCACATGCTACTTAAAGCATATGAAATGTTTGCCTTATATAGGATGTTAATGGTGGCCATATGGATTTGGCTGCTGTGGCGATCCCGAAGGTCGCCGGCTCGGGCGCCCTAGCTAGCCTAAATCATTAGAGCATGCCCTGGGCTATATCTGTGTAAAATGTGGCGCTTTTAGACGAATTGGCGCGAAATATCCCTATTCTCCTCAACTACGATGGAGACTGGTACGTGTTCCAATCCACCACTGTGTGTCCAGCTTGGCCGGACATTCCAATAAACACACTTTGCCTGTGTTCACGACTGGGATGCCAGCAGGAGAGGGTGATCTCCAGTCGTGGAAAAAGTGCTCCAATGTTTTACTTAAGTAAATGTATCAATACTGCGATATAGAACTACTTCGTTGCAAGTGAAGGTCTGAAATTTAAAATGTATACGGAGTAAAAGTACAAAAGTATTGGCATCAAAATGTACCAAAAGTTAAAGTATACTCATTGTGCAGAATGTCCCATTAAAAGTTTTCAAAATGTATTAAAAAAATCTTAGCAAAAAAATAGCAGATGTACAAGCAATGCGACACATTTCAAATGGCCAAAATGTATAGTGGTTACTGTATGTTCATCTACAAACTACTGTAACTATAGTAACTAACATTTTCAAATAATTGTAGTGGAGTACAATTACAATATTTGGATCCTAAATGTAGTGTAAAAGTTTTGGAAATTGGAAATACTTAAGTAAAAACACATCAAAATTGTACTTAAGTACAGTATTTAAGTAAATCTCAGTATACAGTTGCTTTCCACCACTGGTGATCTCTGTCAGCCTGTTCCTCCGTATGCGCTACGTCCTCCCAGTGAAACTCCTCACGGTCGGGTGAAAAGAAGCAGCTGGCGACATAGTGCTTTTTCTACACCCCAGGGTCAGCAGCAGTGACAGGGACTATATGGGGGAACGAATAAATTGGGAGGAAATGGAAAAAGTGGAAAAACTAAAATACATAAAATAACGAATAGGACACAAAAATAAAAATCATATAAGGTCAGAGCGTGAGGTGCATGGCGATGGGAGTGCAAAATGTCACTATAGAGGCAATAACACAATTGCAGTAGGGACAGCGCAACATAATGTAGCGCTCCATTGGCTAAATATTCCACCCCTATTAGAGGTAGGCTGCATGTTACTGATCACCTGGAGGTTAGATGGTGGTGCTACTTTGAGTTTTCTGCCTGATCTAGCTACGTTATACGTAGGCATCACATCTGCGCCAAGCTGACATGCTGATATTCACAATGGCAAAGTGCACAGAATACAGATACCATTACAGGGCCAGACTGGGTCCCTGGACAATAACGTGCCGAGGGATGGCAGGCATATGAAAGGCATCAAGGATCACGGTTGACGTCTAATCTGTATTAAAAGGCCTGGGCTGGCTGTAATCACCTCGCCGCCACAAGCTAATGGAATCCAAAAGGCAGATAACAGGCACGGAGAGAGGCAGGCGGCAAAAAACAGTGCACCCACCCCCACCCACTCCACACCCAAAATGAATTGGTGATAACAGTATAACAGCAGCCATACAGAAACGTCAGGGCAGCCACGAGGCTGAAACAGAGCAAACCGAAAGGGAAGCAGCAGGCAACTGTCAAAAGACTGGCAAGGGTGTATGATTATGTATTGTATTGTGTTCATAAAAGGGAATTTACATCCATTTAAAGGAGCAGAGACTGTTAAATATTGACACTCGCCTCCCTGTTGCCTGCAAACCCCTCCTCCGCCTCGTTTTATGCGGTGGCAGAGCCGGTTTTGATCTTAATTAAACAGCTAATTACTCTGACTGTGGAAGTGACACAGCGGAAGGAGGAACACAGGCCATGGCGGGAAGGCGATGTGCGCAGGGTTGGGGTTGAGGGGCAGAAAAACAATGCATGTTGTTGGACAGCGCAGCAGAGGAACAGTAATTAGCTTATGTTGACAAACAACTTGAAACTCAACTTGCATAAAGCTGCTTGTTTTGTTTGAGCTTTCATTAGACCTGTGTACAAAGATGTCAGTGAATACTTTGCTGGCATTCGTGGGTGACACACATCATTCGCATCATTTGTAGGAGACGCATGGTGCAAATCAGCATGTATTTTGAGATTGGCATGTACACCAGTCTACAAGCTCACACAACACATCACATTGTGAATGGTGAGCTTGCAGATCAGCTATTTTCACCTAATATGACATGCCCAGAATAAGAAGGCTTTGTGTGGTTAAGTGTTGATACATCATAAATTGTGTGGAATAGTTGAGCATTTCTCGTTCAAAATCACAGAATAAATTACTCGTACGAATACTGTACAGTAGACTACATTAGCGTTTGAAGATTTCGCAGGTCCTCCAGACAGGCTGATTCATCCAGATAGCAGATGCAGAGTGCTCATTGATTGTGTGGTCGAGGCAATTAGGCAGCTCAGTGTCAAGGAGACATCGCCACTCTTCCGAATGCATCCTTTAAGGCGTGTTTTTACGCTCACCACAGCACATTCATAATTACACATGCTAATCAAGGTGGGAGTTCACAGTCCGCTGTTTCATTTTGTCAGCATCTCTTGAGCGACTGCAGGGAGACAACAACCAAATCATTTCTACACCGCTTGGCAGCGGCGATGATGACGGCGGCCTCCGGTGCTCCCCATGCCTCGCCCGACGCCCTGCTGTTGTGTTCACACAGCGTTCCTGTGTCACTGCAGTCCGGTGCTCCCCGTGCCTCGCCCCATGCCCTGCTGTTGTGTTCACACAGCGTTCCTGTGCCACTGCAGTCCGGTGCTCCCCATGCCTCGCCCGACGCCCTGCTGTTGTGTTCACACAGCGTTCCTGTGTCACTGCAGTCCGGTGCTCCCCGTGCCTCGCCCCATGCCCTGCTGTTGTGTTCACACAGCGTTCCTGTGTCACTGCAGTCCGGTGCTCCCCATGCCTCGCCCCATGCCCTGCTGTTGTGTTCACACAGCGTTCCTGTGTCACTGCAGTCCGGTGCTCCCCATGCCTCGCCCCATGCCCTGCTGTTGTGTTCACACAGCGTTCCTGTGCCACTGCAGCGTGCCACTGCAGCTGCAATGTCATCAATGATGCACAGTGGCCATTGCTATGTTCTCCTCTGTGCATGCACTTGAGTCCAGGTGCACAACAAAAGGTACGCACAGTCGCACACGTGCACGCAGCCACGCACACATGCGCACACACACGAGCGCGCGCACACGCACACACAATGCATTAAAGGGGCATTTCACCCCTGGAAGAAACTCCAGTCACTCAATCAATGTTAATGGTATTTGTAGTAGATAACAGCAGCACAATTTGAAATTTTCCCCCTCTGGCCAGAAAAATTATAAAGTCTGTGAATTTGACTAGGGTATGACTATTGCTGAATTCCTACAATGTCCACAATGCTTTGCTCTATTGCTCCTCCATAAACAAATGCCACATGCCAGGGAGCCAGTGTTGCATGTACTTATTATAAGCAACTTTGAGTTTGTTTTCCTATAAAGTTTTTTAAAACCAGTGGTTCTCCAACATTTTCATGTCAAGGACCCCCAAATTAATTTGTATTTTTCCCATGTAATGTGTGCCAGGGAGCTCTGTATCTGTTGTGACGGCTCCCTGGACCTTTAAGTCTACTATGGGGTTCTGTGTGTGTGGCTGTGCCATTGCAGTGCTGGATTGAAGGGCGGAGACAGAGATGATGAGTGGAAGGGGAGACACCTGGCCATTGTCTCTCCAAACACTATTTAAGAGACCTGCTCTCACAAGGCTTTAGATCGGAGGGTTACACTCTCTGTAACCCAGGTTCTCTGAGTGGAGAGACTGGCTCTCCACTACATATTTTCAATATGTACGGGAACTGACCCCACAGGGCAGTGTTCATGGATATCTCTTTAAGACACATCTTCTATGGTGGCCCTGCGCAGATGCCAATCAGCGGGCTATTTAAGCCCCATCTGTGCAGTGCCACTTCGATTAATTCTTGATTGACACGCATTTCGGAGCGGCTCTTTTGTGGAGAGCCAGTCTCTCCACTCAGAGAACCTGGGTTACAGAGAGTGTAACCCTCCGTTCTCTATCGTGTTCGAGACTGGCTCTCCACTACATATTTTCAATATGTACGGGAACTCTCTAAGACACACCGCGAGGAAATAAGCAGACCAGCTGCCCCTGCGGCAGCCCGAGGCAGTTTAACCTGAATTCCGTCCGAGCCTATAAGTGGTGAGCGCCATGAGTCACAGGCGCTTGCCAAACGCTCCAAAACTTCAGTATTCATACCAAGTAAGTAATACTCGTGGCCTAGGCGCAAGACGCCACCTAGGCTCAGCTGGCCCAGCATGATGCTAGGCCAGTGACCACCGGGGTGAAGGGCTGCTCAAGCCAGCCCGTCAGATGCCCGGCCGACCTGACCGGTCAAGGTGCTGGTGACCCTACCGCTGAGTAGCACGCAGGAGCGACTCCCACAGGGGGAGCGGATGCCACCACGTTCCATCGGTAGGACAAGGTGAATGTAGACAGAGTCGCCCATGTCACTGCTGTGTAGATCTCTGTCAGAGATACACCATTCTACGGCAACCAGGGGGCTGTTGTCCCATGGGCAGAGTGTGCCCGCCTTCCAGGCGACCCTGGCACTCCTGCCTGCTTGTCCCTGTTGGATCACCCCTGTGATCCAGTGGGACAGTCCACCCTTCGACCATGGTCTACCCGAGCACTCTCTGATCAGGCCGTATGGTATAGAGTGCAGGGATTGGTGCCAGCACCACCTAACCATTGCCATGTAGGAAGCGGCAGCCTCCTTCATGCACTGATAGGGACATTCTTGTGGCTGACACTGCTAACAACAAAAATGCTGTCCTGCGAGAAGCCACCCAAGTGTCCACGCTTAATTGGCTCATGCCGCAAGGCAGACAGTACCACCTCCCGTGGGGGGGCTGCCGACCTAATGTGCGAGCACCCGGTACACCGTGGTCTCCCTCAGCCCTAAGGGGCGGAGGCACCCGCTGGCTCACTGCCAAGAGATGCCAGCCAGCAAACTAGTGCTGTGGGATCCAACAAACGGGCACCGGTCACGAGGACGTCCCACGCCAACATCCGTGGATGTACTCAAGAACGACGCAGGAGCGCCAAGTACCAACAAACTGGCCAGATGGAGATCCAGGATCACCGGAAGCGACAATGGAGGGCTCGTCTGAGGACGACCTCGAGAGAGCTACAACCCATGACATGGTGGAACCTACTCAGGGGTCCACCTGAATTGACCGCCACTGTCTCGAGAGACAGCATGTGGGGGCTGGGTATCCTGAACTGTCAGGACTGAGGAGTGGGCTCGGTGTGCTGAGCACCTCTAGCCATACCCCGCCGGTTGGCCCTGGAATTGTTTGTTTACGCTCTCTGCCGTGTGGTCTGGCCGGACCGCGGCGGCAACGATCAGCGACCGTAGATGGCCTCAGAGTACGCCGACTAGGTCAGCTCCTCTGGGTTCTACCCCGCTACCCGCCGCAACGGTTTACAGCCGCGATGATCAACCAGGAGGTTCACCGACGAGGTCGGTTTCGCTCGGGGTCTCACAGCGCTTCTGCAGCCAGGGAACCCAGGCTCCACCAACGAGGTCGGCTTCGCACTTGGGACCCTTTGGCCGCACCGAGCGCCGTCTCAAGGTTTCCCCCGACGAGCAGGTTTCACCAGGGAGCGGACGCACGGACCGAACGCCGTCTCAAGGTTTCCCCCGACGAGCAGGTTTCACCAGGGAGCGGACGCACGGACAAGACTGAGGCTTCCTCCGCGAGGCAGATTCGGCACTCAGTCTTGTTGCTGTTGTTGTTGGCTAGCTGCGCCTAGATAGCCATGACTTCGTGACTTCTCTGGATGAGAAGAGCTTTCTCTGTGGTTTCAGACCGGTAACCGGATTCTACCCCGCAGAGTCACACCTAGGTGCATAAACGGCTCGCCGTGACACACTGTACACTGTATCGTGTGCTCTGCCCGACAGCCACAGCACGCTCTGCTGTGTCACTGAGCCCGGCTCCACCGTGAAACTACACCACGGACGCATGAGCTGACCTCGTCAGCAATACGCCCTATAGTGTGATAATGGCTGAGATTCAGGCATACTTCCTGGCAGACCCAGCATGTCATGTCTATGTTACCAAACGTCGGACAGACACAGCATGTCCTGTCTGTGACAGAACTACACCACTGTCGCGTGAGCTGACACCCCGCCAGAAATACGACAGTATAGTGCGCTATGATGACTGCCCAACATAAAGGGAAACCTTCGACTGACCCAGCACGTTCTGTTTGTGTCACTGAACCCAGATCCACAATACCGAACTACATCACCGGGGTGTAAGCTGGCGCAACACCCACAATACATGTATTCATGTACTCTTTGTATGTCTATTTCATATGGACCCCAGGGAGATTAGCTGTCGCTTTGGCATCAGCTAATGGGGATCCATTCAGTAAACCATACCCTGTATAGTGTGCTCTAATGGCCGTCTGACCCCAAGGAATTGTGTTAGTCTCACCTACAAACGAGACAACAGCTAACCCGAGAGGGCGAGTCAACGCTCGCTCCCTAAACTGCACACTGTAGTGCATTAATAGGCTGCTGACACTCGTAAGTAGTCTCGCCGAAAACTTTCACTAAATCCTTCTTTACAGACCTGTCCATACCAGGCAGGGCAGGAAAGAGGTGGAGCTATAGCCTGAGCTTAGCTCCTCTGCCAACCTGGGACAAGGTTCAAGGTAGTCTTTATTTGTCTCTCTTGAGAAAACATTGTCTTGGAGACAGAGTCACAGCTGTATACAAATAGCATATACCCGTTCACATAAAAAATACATTTTTATGGGTCTGTCAGTGGAAACGACTGGTCTTTTGCCTCTAAAACAGGCATGGCCCCTCCAGCTTCAGCTGGAAGGAAGAGACCATTCATACAGGAGGTCCTCATACCAGGGCCCCCGCAGGGCACACACTGGTCATGGCCATCCTCTGTGGGCGTGTGAGCTCCACATGCAGCCTGAGAAACCCCTGCTATTTCCATCTCCTCTTGTCTCTATATAGATATATTCATATGTATACCTATATATTATTTATTATATGTGTACCTATATATACATATATGTATACATCTTGTATTGTACACCATATTTTAACTGTTCGGAATGTGCTCCACAGGGAGTGGGCCCATAGTAATTGCTTGAACGTGAGGGGTCATAATCTACCCTTTGCAGCTCACAATGCTGCATAAACGAATCAAGGCAACATGGTACCCTAAGACATCCCCCTGACACGGATTCTCCGTGTGCTCTCTCTTTGTTAGGACAGAGTCCATACCAAATCAATGTCCACAATTTGTTTTGTGTCACCAGCAGAGTTATGGACCTCTGGAAGAGGTTGTACATAAACTGCTCAGCCGCTCTGAGGCGCTCTAGCCCAAAACAATCTGACATTAAGCACACTGGAGGCTTCCAAACCTTAGTATATATCATTCCAGTCGGCCTACAAGTCCACATGCATATAGTGTGTTGTTGTAGCCTTTATCATACTTATAAGCATATAAGTATATATTAACCAGAACCAATTGTGACAGAGTAAGCAATTTAATTGCAGCGCCTAACACGGTGGGTCATCAGGAGTTTTTGTCTCCTGATCTTTGAGCCACACCGCCCTCTTGTGACCCATAAGGCACAGTGCAGACTGGGCAGCCGTCCCTGACGGACATACCTCCATACACTATGACGCTCATGTCAACCTGTCAATGAGGAAGTTGGAACACGCTGGAATTGTTTGTTTACACTCTCTGCCGTGTGGTCTGACCGGGCCGCGGTGCAACGAACAACGGCCGTAGATGGCCTCAGAGTACGCCGACTGGGTCAGCTCCTCTGGGTTCTACCCCGCCGATCGCCGCCGCGGTGTACAGCCGCGATGATAGACCCGGAGGTCTCACCGCTTCTGCAGCCAGGGAACCAGGGCTCCGCCAACGTGGTCGGCTTCGCACTTGGCTTTGGCCACACCGAACGCCGTCTCCTAGTTTCCCCCAACGTGGTCGGGTTTCACTAGGGAACGGACGCACGGACCGAACGCCGTCTCAAGGTTTCCCCCAACGTGGTCGGGTTTCGCCAGGGAGCGGACGCACGGACAAGCTCCACACCGAACGCCGACCAAAGGTTTCCCCCAACGAGCAGGTTTCACCAAGGGTTGGACGCACGGACCGAACGCCGTCTCCAAGGTTTCCCCCAACGAGCAGGTTTCACCCAGGAGCGGTCGCACGGACAAACTGAGGCTTCCTCCGCAAGACGGACTCGGCACTCAGCTTGTTCGGATTAGACCTGCAGCTTTGCTGTTGTTGTTTTTTTTTTTGTGGAGCTACGCGGCGCCCCGAGAGGAGTCGTCGAGACGACCAGCTCTCTTCTTACCTAGGTAAGTGGACTGTGTGCCACGCAGCTTCATGTTCTAAATATATATATTTATATATAATGTTTAATAGTGTCAAAACTGCTGAGATACACGAAACGTCTGCTCTCGTGGAAATCAAAAAATCGAAGTGGCACTGCACAGATGGGGCTTAAATAGCCCGCTGATTGGCATCTGCGCAGGGCCACCATAGAAGATGTGTCTTAAAGAGATATCCATGAACACTGCCCTGTGGGGTCAGTTCCCGTACATATTGAAAATATGTAGTGGAGAGCCAGTCTCGAACACGATAGAGAACTGCTTTTCTCCACAGGCTGCAGGAGCGGCCGCAGGAGAGAAACCTAGCTTGTTCATTTCTTTATTTTGGTTATACGTTTTGGGCAGCATGTTTCCCTGCCAATTTAAGTTGGAAACAAAAAATAAAAAAAAAGAATATATATTTTTTATCCCACGATTTTGTAACCCATTTTTCACCCCTGTGTCAATCATCTAATGTGATCCTGGGCTCTACACACCCTCCACCAACCTAGTCCCCATATATGGGAGACAAGGGGAGAGCAACGGACTTGAACTCATGCTTCCTTCATGCCTGAGTGTCCAAGCGTTTGATATTCATGTGTGCGACTCCCAATTATTTTTTAGAACATTCACTTGTGCATTATTCTTTACATGACATGCTAATGATGTGTTTTGTACCATGCAGTTTCATCATGCTTTTAGTGGATAACGGTTTGACTGTACAGTACGTTAATCCCAAGCAAATACATGTAGATGAGAATGTACAAGTCATGTAATATTCCATTTCTGCCTACTGTAAATGAAACAGACATGAAAAGGTTCAAATTAACCCTGAACATTGTGAACATTGTTTAAGTCACAGAAGCATGGTTTTCATATCATGAAAATGAACTTCAGCCAAAATCTACACAGAATCAAATAATGGAATGAAATAATTTGCCTAGACTTATAGGGGACAGGCCTAGTGCGTGCGTGCGTGCACGCGTAACAAATTGGAACTGCATGTTGAGGGGCCTCTATAGAGCAACCCGCAATTTATGGCAACCCTGGCCTGGCGGTGATATAGCCTCTGCAGATCGCCCTTTTCTATGTTGAAGGTGCATTAAAATGGTAATGTAGAATATTTAAAGTGAGGGAAATGACTTGCTTAATCACAGAAATAATATGCACATAACATTATCTAAATCCTATTAAATGAAAGTCGGACTCTTAAACGCAGTTCATGAGTCTATAAGTGGCCCTTTCATCTGTTATAGCTTCTTACTTGGATTAAGAAATGCATTGCTTTTATTGAGTTTTTTCTACTCTTTTAGTACAAAACGTTAAGAACATTTGTGAATGCAATTTACTGTCAAAGAAGCATTGATTAAAGGAACTATTCTCCGTGAAATAGCATTGTAGCTAATTCAAATCCTCACATCGGGTGGCAAAGCTACCCTTCTAACACCAGCATAATCACAATGATTAGTAGAAATTGAAATTAATGAGGATCCTTATGCACAATTAGACAGCCTTATTTTCAGATAACAAGAATTCCATTACCACACCGTTCTAATGCAACACCTTCCACCACATTAACCCGTAAGATCTGAGGTCGATTATAAAATGTATTCTAAACAGTTTTCTGACATGTTGCCATGTCAGTGGTGCTCAAATTCATGTCAAGGACCCACAAAATTATATGTATTTTTGGCCACGGACCCCATCTCAAAATATTTTATTCCAGGGACCCCAGAAGCAAATAATTGAGTAAAAAACAAATAGCTTTATATTCAAAGATTTGCACAAGATTTCTCGATTTTCCAAAAAGAGCAGCTCTATAAATTTGATAGCCAAAGTAAAAAATGACACGTAGCTTGCAGAGTTAGTTCAGTCAGTCACACTCGATTCATGCCGTGCTCAAAGGCACATTCTATACTCAAGGGGTTAACATGCTGAATTCCTATGTGGGTGTATAAGTGTGCAAGTCCCACACGTCATTCGCTGAGGTGGCAGCTGACCAATTGGGCGGGCTACTTAAGCTCACTAGTCTGCATGCTCTTCCTGCCTTCCTTCTGCTATGGTTCCCGGTTGTTATGTGATGTTTGCTCCCATCACCACCTCAACACCACGGGTGGGCTCTGTTATTTATGTTCCCCATCGGGGGTTCATTGTATATCTATCTCCCTGATCTTAATGTTTATGATGGTTAATTGTGCCGAGCAGGGAGTAAATGCAGCCGAGCCGAACGCCAAGATAAATATTATATGCACACTTGTATTCTCATTCTATAATAAATATTGGTTAAATCTTTCCGTGAGTTGTCTGACTGAATTATGGTTAAAATCTAAAATGACACAGATGCTTTCCCGGATTTGCCCGTGTCGCGCACCGAAAATAGCAGATCAGCAAGCTCACAGCGGGTCGCAGCAGGCCACGCTGTGAGCTTGTCGATCTGGCTATTTCCCGGGGTGCCGTGACACTGGCGCGTGAAGTATATAACCCTGGTCACCCTGTTTCACAATTTAGGGGAACATTTTTGGAGTGAGCGGAGCACAAAGGGTGATTCATGTTACCTGAATCACTGGTCACGACCGCTGGGCCCTTGTCCTCCAGACTGCGATGGCGGACAGATGAGCAGTCATCCATCTGCAGGAAACCATAAAGGGGTTCATGGATTGATCGATACCCGCTGCTGGACTGCTCAAAGTCAAAGTATAGATACTTCTGGTCAAATATTACTACAAGTGACCTTTGCCTGTTACAGGCCAGACGCTCAATTGCGCTATGTTTGGAAAAATCTCAATGCCCCTACGATTGGCTTTTGGTTGAGGAATTTAACGACCAGTTTGGCACATGAGAAACTAACATATGCAATTAGGAAGAAACCTGCTGTATTCTATAAGATATGGGAGAGGTTCTTGGACTTCATTAAGCGAGGTGATATTGAAGAGGCTTTGGCTGTAGGCTACTGTAGGCTATAGTGGTTACGTGCGTGCGTGCGTTAGTGCGTGTGTGTATATACACACATATACACACATATAGGCACACATATAGGCCTTAAGTGCTTATATAAGACTCTGTAAAATACACCCTAAACTGTGTATGGAGATTATCTTTAATCCTTGTCATGCCATACACATGTATGTTTGCGGACGGCATGAACAGTCCAATGTAATTGGACAGTTGAGTGCTGCTGTTTTCATGCCTAAAGGATCCCCTGCTCAGTCAACTGCCCTTTAATCTTCGAAATAATCAACAGCATGATTAATTGGAAACCAAATATGGGATCCTATCCGAGACCATCAGTTTCACTGCGCAGTCCGCTGATGTATTATATTGATTGCGACAGGGAGCCCTCTAATCAGAATCATGGTAAAATCAATAGCTGGCATAGCCTGAGGTCCCGTTCATGCTCCAATGTACACATTTGAAGTAAACTCCCCATCTGCTGAAACAACACGGCTATTAGCTTTAAGAAAATCGAGAATCTCGGAAATGGGGAGGACGGCGGAGATAAACAAGAGGAAACGGAAGGAGAGGAAAGGTGTAGAGGGGTAGCTCTGGTCCATAGCCTTATGGACTTCTCCTTAAGGCTATTTGACTTTCCATTTCCTGCCACCGAATGACATGCAGCACAGCCTCTCGACTTATGCTAAAATAAAAATAACGATTTTGCTACACACCAATACAAAGGTGATGAAGAAAGCCTACTTTCCCTAGTGGACGCACTCTGATCGCCCACACAGACTCAGCACAAATGCGAGTATAGGGCAAACAAATGGCTCCCTGTTGGAGAGGCTGTGCTGTGGACCAGAGCTAGCAGAGGGGATGAGACTGTCTGGTGACGAAGGCGAGGGGTTAATAAAGTCAGGCTCTTGATGTGATTGAGGCCTGCGGTGACAGTGCGGTGCGATCTACCACTCTGAGAGCTTCAGTCCGTCAGGTCTGCAGGACACAACCAAGGATCCATAGTTAGACGGCTCACTCCCTCTGTGAGCTTCATTATGTCTCTTATATCCCTGGCCCACCAATTCCCTGTTAAACTGCGTTTTCTATGGTATGTATATTTTCGTATTGTTTGTGTATCGCATGCGATGCGAAGAGTTGTGAGCTTGTAGATCGGCTATTTAAGAGTATTACGGTAACTTAAGCATTACTCAGTCATCATGCCTATATATGTCTTTCCCACAGCAACCAGTGCAGATATATGTCGACAATGTCTGAACACATAAATCCGATCACTTGCAAATAACAGTGTGGACAGTCTGTCCTAAAGATTAGATTTGAGAAACAAATCGGATTTCACTGCAGTCTGAACAAAGCCCATGAGTCACTCCCTGACGTGCTCCTGATAAGCACAGCAAGCTAGATGCAGCCATTGCACTGGCTGTCTGTATGTTGACAGGCCACTTTCCTTCACCACATCGACCGGACCTGGTCTCCCCCACACTCTGTCTCCACTCCCATCCCCCCACTCGCAGCCCCTACCCCCACCATCGGGAGGAAGTTAAGTCAGTGCGTGGCAGTTGTGATGGGAAAAGAAGGCCAAGTATGGGGTTAAATTCAAACTGTAAAGCTGTCCAGTGTGTTACTGTGAGACTGACCTAGCTGGAAAACGAGAATGAGTGTGAATGAGACCAAGAACCGGTCACAGGGCGGCTCAGAGGAGCCCTGGAAGCACTCCGGGGGTTTCCACCACCGGCATTTGGTTGCATGCCCGGGGCATCTGTGCCACTCTCCACGTCCTGGCAGCCTGCCACGCACACACTGAGGCGAGTGGACCCAAGTTGCTGCGCTGTTCACCTGCGGAGAGAAAGGACAATGAGAGGAGAAACGCACTCAGTGATGCAGGGGAAATAGAAAGGGGGATACTGGAAGATAAAGAGAGATTGGGTACTGAGGGGCAAGGGAGAGTGGGGCGGAGGGTAAGGTGGAACGAAGCAGGAGAGTGATGTAGAAACGAAAGATTGGGATTAAATGTGAAAAAGACGCAGCACAGTCTGATTGCCGTCATTATAATAAGCGAGGCGGCATCATGACCTCCATGCCCATTACCACGAGGAGAACAGTTACCGCAGCATTAAAGAGTGATAAACACTGGTGCGCGCCAATCGTCAGAACGTCAGAGCAGTCATTGCCTCATCTGTCAAATCTCTGCCGTGGGGAAGGAGTAGTCAGGTAGTGAAACATTACAAGGGACAGGAACAGGTGCTGCCATAGATCCTAATTACTCTGTTCTATCAATTATGCAGAAAAGCCTGCATGGCCTGGGGTTCTGACGCACACCACTGTGCCTGCTACTCGCAGTCTGCGTTATACCAGCTGCACTGTAGCAGCATGGCATGCAGTGCACAGTCTTCAATAGTGGGTTTTGTTGTTGTTGTTTAAACGTCCAACTGTTAATCGAACGTATTGATTTAATTGCGACCATAGGTCGCAGATTACTATGAGAACTTGCAAAACATGTCCGTCAGTCAGTCGTGTCACACCTCAATATATGGTCATCTCGTGACATCACGTCTCCATATATGGCCTTCTCCATATATGGAGATCACGACACTGACGTCATCAAACCCTGGATAGCCATACATGGAGAAAACTGGATCATCACTAGATCTGCATATATGGAGCCGGTCAGCAACTCTACATCTGACCTCAAACCCTTAGATCTCTATATATGGAGCTGACCTGTTCTGACATTTCATATGTTGATCCTGCCCCACCCGTCCTTCCTCTTCGATGTCGCCCTTTTTACTGATACCTGTCCATTCAACAGGCACGAAAATTAAGGCCCGGGCCTACCTGGGCCCTCATTAAACCCTGTACACTTGCAAGACACTGCCCCCGCTGCCACCTTTAGATCTCCATATGGAGCTGACCTGTTCTGACATTCTATATGTTATCTGACCTCATCAAACCCTGTATACTCAAGACACGCTCTATATATGGCCAGTACAGAATTCATTCCATATGTTGATCTGACCCCCCATGCCAAAGTGCCAGCCCAGCGGTCTGCCATCACCCAGGCGGATGCGTGCACGCGACCTCGCTTCTCACCCTCAGGGCGTCTCATTGGTATTAATGATTTTCATGATACAAAATAACCGTATCACAGTGCAATCTACTACTGTAGATCGGCTATTTTTTTTTCTTCGCAAAACCATGCTTGTATAAAATAGGCTAGTTAATTAAACTAACCAGCAGTTTAGCTGAATATTTTTCACCAATCAGATTTATTTTGTATCGAAAATGTTAATTGTCATGAAAAACGCTCTTATTTGATTAATCATAATTTATAGAATCTCTAAGAAGATAATTGATAGTTGCAGCCAGCCATATTGTTATTGTTGCTGTTGTTTCAGTCTATTTCCAATGTTAATTTGGATACAATACATCTCAACCCGTTGTGGGGTGGAATAACACATTTCTGCTCTGCATATTCCACTGGTAGAGGCTGGTGCACTATTTGCTCTCTAGCACTACGGGGGAAATGTCTTTGTCCTCCACAGCGCCTACTGAACATCAGCTATATGCACAGGTGCACTGCACGTACCATGTTTTCAAGCTGTAGTGTTCTTCCAGGCACACTTGTATTACAGCCTTTGTTTTTCACACTCCCCGGATTTTCTCACCGCCACACAATGCAACAACCACAAAAACATTATGCTAATGACAGACATCTGCCTACAGCTCAGCGCTTGCCTAGGTGTTGCTGTGTGTGTGTGTGTGTGTGTGTGTGTGTGTGTGTGTGTGTGTGTGTGTGTGTGTGTGTGTGTGTGCGTGTGCGTGCGTGTGTGACTATACAAGTTACCCAGTGATTTGAAAACCCGGCCTTAACGGAGAGCCGTCTCAGACATACTATAACCTAGAATTAAACAGAACGCATCACTCGATAAGACAGAGGGCCTTACTGTTCTCCCTTCCCTTGGTAGAACAGCATGATAATGCGAGTCACGCATTACGCTCAGTACACTGTGTGAGAGACCATGAATCACACTCCCACTCACTGTACATGGTAAAACATGTCACTCAACTCTGCCATGAGAGAAAATGTCACTCACTGGCAGTATCATGATGACTCTCCAGCTCATGGGCCAGGTGAGGAGTTTATGTGATACATCCATTTAAGCCACAGACGCTTATATGCTGCAAGATAAGCTGCCTACACCCAATAGTCACATCCATTTAGGTGGGGAAACTCGCAAGAGACACGTCAGTGGTCTTGACTGTCTGTGAGGCTGTGTGCAGCGCAGGAGTCTGGAGTCAGGAATACTGAAGGAGGATGTCAGCTAAATCTAGTAAATCAAGAAAAACAAAAACTCAAATTGAATTGAATAGTGTTCAGAATATCTTTTAAAGTTGGACCGATATATCGGTTTGGCGATGATTTCACCTTTTTGACAACATTGGTATCAGAAATTGTCCCAATTGTGTAACCTTAAAAAAATCTTAATACAATACTTAATTTGATGTTTTATCAATCAAAAGGTAATTTGTGATTTTTTTGTGTTTGGTTGCTTGAAAGTATCAAGCAAGTATCGAATATCTAGAAAGAACTTAGATTTAGTTTTACAAAAGTGTCGGTCAAACATCAGTAATCGGTGGTCCAGGACTCTCCAAAAATGGGGTCGACATAAAAGAAATCCCAAAACACAAAAAACTTGCATCAGTAATACCGGTGCAATAAAGTATTTCGGCTTTCTTTCTTCACTAGACAAGACATACTGTCTTTCAATAAATAAATGGCCCAACGTCTGTGCTGCAGTCTTTTCTGTGATATTGCAGAAGTGACTTCACTGCACTGGAGCAGAACACCTGGCAATGAGCAACCGTCACAAACTGTTAACCTCAAGTTCCAAAAAATCTTTCTTAGTCAATGAAGCTTCCAAACTCTGTCCCATATCGTCTTTGTCAAAGTTAGGCTGCATAAAGAACACCTTAAGAACCTCGATCTGCCGATAAGATTCCTTTGAAAGTGAGTTGTTGGATAGCATCCTGTTACGGACCATAAGGTAAGCAATGGTAGAATTATCATCCCAAATGTCAGTATTAGGCTACAGTATGGTTTACCGGTATGCAATTTATTCATTTAAATACAGTATAGTATCAGTGAAAACAGAGTGTGCATGGAATTGAGTTATACTTATATAGATTAGCTGTCCTTTATAGTGGTAGAACTATCCGGGAGAGGCTAAAAAGAGGGGGGGGAGTTATACAGGTCTTCGACACTTACGGGTCCATTTGGTTACATCTGTTATGTGGGTCATTAATGTTATAGTTTGAGAAGAGACATGATGGCATAAAATCATCCTGGGAACTGCATGGCGTCCATAAAGTTGATGAAAATTACAGAAACAGATAGTGTACATATAACTACCATATAACATTTACAATTACGTGAACTAGTCAAGCAGACTATCTATATTAATAAGCACAGTATAAAGTTAGAGCAGATCTATGTTTGGCCGTAAGGTATTCTGACTAACAAAGCAACTGCATAGAAAACTATGTAAAACGTTTTGCACACAACATGCTACCGAGGTTACATGTAGGTTAACTTAAATGCTCCAAGCTTACCCAGTGGTTTGCATAGAGCTACAGTATAGGTGGTTTCATTGCTCTGGCAGTTTGCCAATAGCGTCTTCCTCTTTTCTATAGCAACCGGTCCACTTTGAGGGTTTCTGATGGCTGCTGGGTAATGTTGTTTTCAGACCAACACCTGTCTCTACGGTTAAAATGATGGGATAATGATGTTATTAAATGTATATGCAACAACAGA
The DNA here is from genome assembly GCF_963924005.1 of Protomyctophum bolini. Lineage (NCBI taxonomy): Eukaryota > Metazoa > Chordata > Actinopteri > Myctophiformes > Myctophidae > Protomyctophum > Protomyctophum bolini. The sequence continues at coordinate 23,094,998 of NC_137865.1, read as the reverse complement.
TTAGGCTACTTAAAAGACAGATCAGAAGAAAATTTACATAGTAATAATAATAATAATAATAATAATAAGTATGATTAGTATTAGTATCAGTATTATTATAACAATAGTTAAATTAATACAAATATAAAATAAAAAAAGGCCAGGAAAGCATAATAGGCTACTACTGCATACATTTCAAATGTTCATATCCCATGTGAATGTTTAACACACAACAATATAACTGACATGTCTCACTCACTAGTAAACAGGAAGAATCATGAAGTTCCTGAAATACATGTAAACAATCGACAGCTGACTGACTCCATTGTGTTTGTGTGTTGTTTTCTCACATAGGCACCTGTTACAGAATGTCCCTGCAGCCATTAACTCCAGTGAACTGTGCAGCCCTCCTACAGCCCGGCTGCTCCCTGCTGCACCTGGATGGGGAGGCACTTCTGTTTGGCCAGAAAGGTTGGCCCAAGCGCTCTTGTCCAACGGGAGTGTTTGGAGTGCGGCTGAAGAACAGAGAGCTCAAGCTGCGGCCCATCTCCTTCTCTAACGACTCCTGTTACCTGCCTCCGTTGCGCTGCCCAGCTGTTGCCCGTCTTGATCCCCATGACGGCTACCCAGAGAGCTACCTAATCCATGGTGGCCGCACTCCAAATAACGAGATCTCCAACAGCCTCTACCAGCTGACCCTGGATAGCCGTGGCTGTAATCGCAAAGTCACTCTGAGGTGTCAAGAGAAAGAGCTAGTAGGCGAGCTGCCAGGGGCACGATATGGCCACAGTATCAGTATGGTACATAGCCGGGGAAAGTCGGCCTGTGTGCTGTTTGGGGGCAGATCATACATGCCTGCAGGAGAGCGGACCACCGAAAACTGGAACAGCGTTATAGACTGCCCTCCTCAGGTGTTCCTTATTGACCTGGAATTTGGCATCTGCTCCGTCCACACATTATCGGAGCTCAGTGGTGGACAGTCCTTTCATCTGGGTCTCGCCAGAGAAGACTGCGTCTACTTCCTTGGCGGTCACTCGCTCTCCTCCGACTCCCGCCCCCCTCGCCTTTTCCGACTCCGCGTCGAGCTTCTGCAGGGAAACGCCCTGCTCTCCTGCGACGCCCTTGGTACGGGTTTGTCTATCACGAGTGCTATTGTCACCCGTACGGGTCCCGCTCACAAATACATTATCTTGGGAGGATATCAGGCTGACTCTCAGAAGAGGCTGGAATGTAGCACTGTGATCCTGGATGAAAAAGGAATCCACATCGAGGCTTTAGAACCACCTCAGTGGACTGCCGATGTCAATCAGAGCCGCACATGGTTCGGTGGCAGCCTGGGAGAGGGAAGTGCCCTGATAGGGGTTCCATCGGAGGGAAGGTCAGCCCAGTCAGATGCACACTATTTCTATCAGGTGTGCTTCCAGATGGAGGGGGACGACGAGGCAGGGGAGGGCACCCAGGGCTGCAGCCAAGAATCCACTGACTATGACGATTCCACTCCGCTTGAGGACTCAGAGGAGTTGTACTTTGGCCGCGAGCCTCATGAGCTGGAGGACAGCGGCAGCGACGGAGAAGAATACACGTACAACGAGGACGACGAAGAGGACGAGTCCAAAACAGGCTACTGGATGAAATGTTGCCTGGGCTGCCAGGTGGATGTCAACACATGGGAGCCGTACTACTCCACTGAGCTCCACCGTCCTGCCATGATCTTCTGTTCCAGGGGAGAAGGAGGCCACTGGGTGCATGCGCAGTGCATGGAGCTGTCTGAGGCCCTACTAGTGAGGCTCTCTCAAGGGAACAGCAAGTATTTCTGTATGGACCATGGAGGTCTGCCCCGACAGGAAATGACCCCACCTCGGCGAGCGTTAGCCCTGAAGCGCACGGCCATGAAAATGCAGAATAAGAAGAAGACTCCTCCATCAGTGAGGATGACACCGGCTAAAAAGAGCTTCCTCAGAAGGTTGTTTAACTGATGAATGGGAAAACAATGTTGAACCGCTGTTTAACTTAACTGCTCAGCTTTAACTGACTCTTGAGAGGACACCTGTTGTGTTCATATTCTGTGAAATGTGAAAAAATGCTTAAAACAAACTATATTCTATAGGACATTGTTTAAAATAGTGTCTATTATAATATATATATTCAAAACTGATATCTAGGCTTTGTTTTCTGTCAGGCCCTTTCAAGAAATGTGTGTCGTTAATTTAGAACACTGTGCTATTATGATTGTAATAAACCCTGTGAAGAGTCTAATCGGTTCTCTTTCATGATTTGGAGACATTGGCGCAACAGCCTCTACAGACAGTGAGCATATATATGCCCCAGCCTTACTCATCGGTGAAGAGAAAATCCTGGTTACAATAGGCTATAAGGCAGCTAGTGCATAGAGAAAAGCCTGGTTACAATAGGCTATAAGGCAGCGAGTGAAGAGAAAAGCCTGGTTACAATAGGCTATAAGGCAGCGAGTGAAGAGAAAAGCCTGGTTACAATAGGCTATAAGGCAGCGAGTGAAGAGAAAAGCCTGGTTACAATAGGCTATAAGGCAGCGAGTGAAGAGAAAAGCCTGGTTACAATAGGCTATAAGGCAGCGAGTGAAGAGAAAAGCCTGGTTACAATAGGCTATAAGGCAGCGAGTGAAGAGAAAAGCCTGGTTACAATAGGCTATAAGGCAGCGAGTGCATAGGCAGAAATGTTGGGACGGAACACCCGTCAGATGCATTTCCCCCGGATACAATATGTTTTTGACCAATCACAACACCTGTTTCATTCACAGAGAATGTAAACAGATTTGTAAAGCGTCAACGTCATTTCCTTGAGCGGTAGGTCTACTTCCGCCAAAATCCCGCTACTTACGTCAAATTCCAGCTATGCACTGTACAGCGTTTATTGTGACCAGCATGGTTATGACGTGCGTCATTCTTGTTTTATCTTATTTATTGGTTGTGTGTTTTGTGATTTGGTATGTGATATGGACCTTGAGTATGAAATAAGTTTTGGGAAAAAATATCTTGTGTATATGAAACAATATTCAAACACTTTAGAAAGCATGTACATGAGAATGAGACAAATCCAGAATATACAGTTATTTTGTATTTATTAATTTTTTGACATAACAGATTGTGTCCATAAGAAAACTCCTAGACTTGCACACTAACTCTGTAACTCATCACCACAGATATCCAGTGTTAATTTGTAATGCAAGTATGTTATGGTCTTGTTACAATTGTACTGTATACTCGTAGAGTAAAATGAACACTGAGGATGTTCTGCTTCAGTGCAAGAAACCTACACTTGAACATTTTACATTTAAACATTTTAACATTTGAACCTACTTAAATGTATTACCTTAATACACACAAAAGTTTTCTCCATCCACAAAATCCAATTTTCATCATATTCAAAATGGTGTTGTAAAAACAGAAAGAAATGATGAAGTGCACCGTGCAAAGTGAACCAGTGGAATTTCATGACTCATCCATCACCCATTAGTTTGGAAATGCAATTCATTATATGGGCAAACACAAATATGAGAGTGAGACACAGCACAACAATACACTATACTGTAAAGCATGACGTTATTGTAGGATTCTGACAACTGTCAAACGAAATGTGTATACTTCACACTGCTGTCATGTGGTAAAAGTTATGACAGCGAAAACAAACCAAGAACATTCAATCAAATAAGAAAATAAAAATTGCCTGTCACAATACAAAATAGTCAGGGGCTGAACGGGACAAAATAATCAATCAATCAAACAAATGTGTGAACTCAAACAATGCAGTTTACATCCACTTTCTCCTATTGTCGTCCATCATCCTCCCCTCGCTGTGAAAATCATTGGCAAAATATGACAAAGTCAAGCCCGAAAGGAAGTCCATGCGGTATTGGGCTTAGTTATGAACCATACCACATTTCTATGATATCAACAAAAAAGGTCAGTATATGTTTTATTTTGTGTGAAGACGAGGTAGAATAAGTATCACTTTCTCTGCCACTGTGCAAAAGCTCTATAGAGATAAAACTGGTTCAAAGTGACCTGGCGTCTATTAAATCCCCTCAGGGATCCCACCACAAAGCACTAAAATAATCTTTTTCTGAGGGCGCTCATGAAAAAAAGAGCATTTGGGTCCTGCTGATTCCATTTAGCTCCAGCCCAAAAGATAAATTAATACTGCGGTCATAAATTTGGTCTCTTTAACACAATTTCCCTACCATGACTTACAGTGCTTTCATCTGTTTCCATAAATATCCCTTCTGTATAAATGTATAAATGTGTCATAACCCCACAACACAATAAACTGCACCATATTTCACAGGAAGCTGTAGATAAAAAACGAAATCTCTCCTGCTAAAAGAAAGGAGAAAGACCTTTATGTTACCTCTGTGAACTGGCCTGCTTTTGAACTGTGATCATTACCTTGAAATTAAGTATGAACCAAATATAAATGCTGGAATAACATTATAGGATGTATGGCATTATATTATATTCCACAGCCATCTTGAAATTAGGCAATTAAAGGGATATTTCACTTAAAAAAAAAAAACCTTTGGTCATTTTATCGTCTACTCAGGCTTATGTGAACACCCCAGACAGTTTTTAAGTTGCTTGATTCAGTATTTAGATATTTGATATTCATTTTAGCTGCCCTGTCCCCTTCCTATACAAACCCATTATAACGTCAAAATCCATTTTAACCATGATAGATTCATCGAAAACACCCAACCTTTTTTCTGTTTACTGATATTGTCCTACTATTATAATACGTGAGGGGGCCGTGGTTTGTAATTTACTGTTTTCAGTTATTTTTTATAATTATTTTGGAAAAGAAACTCCTCCAGCACTGCTCACAATTTACAAAATCAAAAAGAATTATTAAAAATAAATGAAAACAGTAAATGAAAATCCACGGTATTAGAAGGTCATTATCAGTCAACAGAAAAAAGATTGGGTGTTTTCGATAAATCTATCGTGGTTAAAATGGAGTTTTAAGTTATAATGGCTTTGTATGGGAAGATTGCGGGGCAGCTAAAATGAATATCAAATCTCTAAATACTGAATGGAGCAACTTAAAAACTGTCTGTGGTGTTCACATAAGCCTGAGTAGACGATAAAATGACCAAATGTTTTTTGTGAAATATCCCTTTTAATGAGACATTTAAAGGAAAAAACATTTTTAAATTGTGTAAATCAAGTCATTAATTTCTCATAATGTTTAGGTAAAAAATACTATACCGCTTCAGATAAAAATCCCGGTATTAAGATTATAAAATCAATCAAGCCTTAACATTGTCAAACATGAGTGTCAGGGGAGATATTTTCTTTTCGCACGATCTCCGCTGGGTCAATGGTAGCTTTCAGAGCTGTGGCAGAGTCTTTATGAGCCTCCATGAACTTCTGCAGGTACTTGGAGGTGTAGAGCCAGTGGTGTTTCAACACATCCTCCAGCTCGAAAGCCTTGGACTGACGCGCATTCATCTTACGGAAGCGCCTGAATAGTTTGTTTGCTGACTCGTTCCCCTCACTGGCCCATGCTCCAATAGAGCCATCTCTTTCTATGATTTCTGGGACGTGGGCCAAGGTCTTGTGCAGGTAATTGGTAATCTTTCCGTCATACCTGTATTTGAAGGTAGTGGAGAGGAGGTCTGCAAAGCGCTGGGAGTTGAAACTGTAGCGGCACAGTTGGTCAGGGCATTCTTTGGCTGGGTTGCTGGCACGCCACACAGGTTTCATCTGGATGTAAAGCCCCATTAGCTCCCTCAGAGCCTCCCGCCTTTCCTCTGAGGGCACCAGTTCACACACCACATCCACGGTCTCCTCGGACATCAGTCTCCGGGCGTAGTTCCCATTCATCCGCATCACGGGCTTGAGCTTGAGTTTTTTCCTCAGCTGCTTGTCGAGAGCCGCCCTCCAGAGGCGCCTTTCCTCACGGCTGGGGTTAGCTTTCTGGAACACCTCCCCGATCTCATCTTGGAAGATTTTGTAGAACTCAGTGGCGTTACCAATGTCACAGTGCAATGCATCCAGAGTGGGCTGGGTTTCCATAAAGGGCTTGGCGGAGACCCCCTTCACCCGATCTCGCAACGCCTCGACAGATTCTGCAAAGGGGTTGCTCCGCCATATCTCGTAGCGCTCCAGGTTCTCGCCGTGGCTGCGGGTGATGGAATGGAGCACCATGTTGTGAGAGGCCTCCGCCCGGGTGGAGTCACACAGAGTGCAGACATAGGTAGAACCTGATGCCTCCAGGCCCTCCATCTCGCGCACCATTTTCTCATCATAGCCTGAGCCTCTGAAGTAGAAGCAGAACGAGCGGGGGAGGCCACCCATGGACAGGATGAGTCGGCTTTCTGTCATTGCCGTGCGCTCTGCGACTACGGGCCCCAAGACGGCAGTGAGCATCTCGTGGTCCGACTCATCCACAAACATCAGGCACATGGGCTTACAGGACAGTTCGGAGTTGGGCTTTGGCTCTGTGAAGATGGTCAATGCCTCCGTTTTCCCATCCGGCGTCACAGAGATGGACATAACGGTGAAAGAGAAACGGACCGCTTTCTCAGGGATCGCGGGCCCCCCGCCATGTTTCTCATTGACATCTCCCATGCCATCGCAGGACTCTTTGATCATTACTCTGAAGCCTGAGGTGCAAGCACTGTCATCTAGCCCGCATTCTCTCAGCCCCTCCATCACTTCCTCTTCCAGGTCCTTCAAGGCAGACACAAGGGCCACATCATAGCGAAACCTCCGGCTGATTGTGTCCGCTGGTGAGTCATCCACCGAGTCGGCCCAGCCAGAGAGCCCGTCGATGATGCCCACATGGCAAGAGGGGGACACGCTCTTGAGGGCTGGCTGCCATTCAAACGGGTGGTAGCCAGGGAGGAGATCCTTCTCTGCGGCACGGAGGGTGTGCAGGGGCTGGAAGATCTGGCGGCCGCTGGTGGCCTTCACAGTCCGGTACATCTTGTGGTACTGACTGCAGCTCAGAAAAGTATTGACCCGAATGGCAAGGCACACAGCTGGGTGCAGCCCAAAGCCTCTGCCTGTAAAAGACGTGAGGTAAAAGGAGAGAGAGATTAGGAACAAAGACAATATTCGAGGAGCAAAAAAAGAAGAGAGAAAGGAGACAGGCAGTGAAGCCGTTGTTCAAGCGTATTCTGCTGCTCTGATATTTCTTTTAATCTATTACAGTATTTTCATGCTCTGCATTTGCTGTCTATATAAGCAATTTGGCTAATGGCTAAATGTTATTTGACGCAGAGAGAATCCTGAATCTAACAGCCAAATGAGGGACCAGACAATTTTTGTGTTTTTTGTGATAATAACAAAATTCTATATTTCGTAATATCGAAATGTTACAGGGGGGGATAGAGGGTGAGTCGTTGGAGCTGGCAAAAGTGATGTATTGGCTGCAAATGAAAACAGACACCAGCTGGCCCCTATTCTCCAGAGAGGAGAATGGTGCTGTCTGTGTAATTTGCACATACAAGAGCTTCTGATGTTGTTTTGATATTAACAGCCCCTTGACAGTTGTTATTGTGTATTAAATGAAGAGTGAGAATGAGAGAGAACCGGGGAGGAGACTGCGCGTGTAACAAGACAGAAGCATTTCAAAAGACAGGCAAATAATAAAAAATAAAAAAAAGCTTTTCAATTCTTCTCGCAGGCAAGTTACTCCATTGTCGTGGAATGGTGAACTTTTCAACTCATTGTTATTTATGAGATGGTTGCATTCCTCTGTGGTACACAGAAATATTAATGAGCAAATGCTGCTGCATTTTCATTCTCTTTCAAAGCATTTTAGGGATGTCCAAAACAGTTTAGGAAATGGAAAAAGAGGCTATGTTATTATTGTATAGGGATAGGCTACAGAATACAATATTTTAAATTGGTTAAACATTTATCAAACCCACAGACTTAACCACTTAACGAACCCATCATCCCTATGTTGGACATGTCATTACAGTTGAAAACAAAAACCTTTGTAGGTATTTTCAAAAATATCAGATCTACAAGCTGACGATGAATGTGCCACGTGACCCGTTGTGAGCTTATATGTTATTGCTGCTATTTTACGAGAGAGGCATACAACAAAGTATAACATAGTGATGATGGATGAAGTGGATGAAGGGTGACCAATAGCATTAATTTAGGAAAGAAACATAAAACGATTGGAGATACAAGGTTTACAGTACGAAACTTAGCTTGGATAATAAGCCACATAATACCTCTATTACCTTGCATCAGGGCCTCCAGCTCGTCTGCCTGCCTGTGCTCGTTTCCAGCCCTCAAAGCGAGCAGGAATAGTGTGAGACACACTGACCTCACATCACCTCCTTCCTCTTTTTCGGCAAACACCTTCACCTGGCTCTTCAGGTCTCTGAGTCGATGCTTCTGGGCGCGACGGGTCAGTGACAGCAAGTGCTGACGGGGTCGACCTCCCTTGTTGATCGGAAGGTGGTCGCCTGTGTGGCTCTCCTGGGACCCCCAACTCTCTTCCAGCTCCACATGTTGGTGGGCTAGACGGTGGGACCTGAAAGTGTCCTGCCTCACCAGCTCCCCGCAGCCGTCTCTCGGGCAGACGAGAGGGAGAGAGTGCAGCACCACCAGGAAGGCCTTGGTGGGCGGGGTGAGGTCAGCAGGGGCACAGTGCCGGTAGCAGGACGGGCAGTAGGGTCCTAGCGCACGGGTATATTTCACAATACAGCTGCGGCAGAAGAGATGTCTGCACGGGGACTGCACTGGGTCACAGAGCAGATGGTCACAAACCAGGCAGGTAAGGGAGCAGAGGAAGTCCACGGGGAGTCCCTCTGAGACCAGCCCGGTGCTGAGGTGGTCGTTCTGACAGTGAGTAATGCTTTTCACCCACTGTTCCTTCTGAATGTTGGGCTTCGCCCAGGAGTTGTCCGCGGGACCTTGACCTGCATTTGTTCTCAGGGATCTCCTCTCACCAGGGACATGGTGATCAGTGACGTCCCACTTGGCTCTCCTCTCACCAGGGACATGGTGATCAGAGAGGTCCCTCAGGGATCTCCTCTCACCAGGGACATGGTGATCAGAGAGGTCCCACTTGGCTCTCTTGGTCATGTGCTGGGCTCCATGATGACACTTACTCCTCTTCCTCCCACTCCGCTGGAGTGAGCGCTTCCTGGGAAAGCAGAGGGAGCAGAGTGACGAGTGGGGTGTCCACTCGGGTACCCTTCCCCTGGAGAAGCTGCAGAAGCCTCCTCCCCGCATGGTGACCGTCCAACAGCGATGGCAGAAGGACGGGGGGTGGATGGCCTCCATGTCCTCCTCCACGTCGACTTTGAAAACCTTCAGGATGACCTGTGGCCAGGTTGTGAACTTGCAGCTCATTTTACGCAGGGCAGACCTGCTTGCCTCATCCAAAGAACCCTGCACCTCATGCTCTGTGCCTTTGGCTTTTCTTAGAGCAACACCACAGAGCCGACAGAGACACCTTCAAACAGGACAATTATACAGCCAGTCAGTATAGTATAGTATAGTATAGTATAGTATAGTATAGTATAGTACATATAGTTGTGTCAAAAATGATTAAATAAGTGGTTCAGTGATGCATAAAGTTCAGTGATGCATAAAGTTCAGTGATGCATAAAGAGTAAAGACATAAATGGCTTTTTGAACACATGGATTTAGCATTTGCTGAATAATTAGAGAAAGCTTGGGATATGTTATACATTATGTATAATTATGTTTTGGACTAATCATCTTAGAATTGTGTCTTGTCCTGACACGAAATAAAAAATAAAAAAGTAGTATACGGTAGTATAGTGTAATGTACAACAGCTGAGTGTATGCACTGTGCATTCACCTGAGGTGGTTCATATGAGTGTCCATCTCCTGTAGTTTCAGATCTACTCTCCGGCCTGGACCCTCCATGTACTCTTTACTTTCCCCCCCGAGGCACAGTTTCATCACACTCCCAGGAAGAGGCTCACTATCATCTGCAGGAGGAGAGATACCAGAGGCTGCTTTCTCAGGCCCTGTCTCGCTGGGGAGAGGGGCCTTCTCCATGGACCTCACCCTGAACAGTTTAAACTTCCAGTGTGAGAACTTGGAATGATCGTGATGGAGTTCAGCTGGCATGGAAGATCTGGGGCCATCTGTCTCCAGGCCCTGCTCCGCCATGATGGGAGAAATGTTGTGGACCCTGGAGAGGATAGGATAGAATTGAATAGGAGATGAGAGGAGAGGAGAGGGCGTAGTGAGGCATATAATAAAAGTATTAAATAATGTCAGCTTCCTGTGAGAAGCCATTAAAACATAAAGAGAAGAGATTTAACTGTAAAAGATTTCTCAAGTGCCTTTTTAACATTTGAGCCCATGACAGCTTTACTTGATTGCTGTTGGATTTATACATCAAATCATCTAAAATCCCCCTGTACAGGCAGTCATGCATGGTGAGCCTTGACTCTGAGTGCTGTATTATATCATAAATGCCATTTAGGTCTTCTGTAAAATGTATGAGACAAGCATTGGGGATCAATACAGCACCAAAATCTTAATTTATTTCATCTCCATGCAATTCCATCACTCAGGGAGCCATTGTGACTTTATTTTTACTTTGACACAGCGAGTTTGATAACTGCAAGACAGCCTTAACTGTAAGACTGTCTCACACGCATAATGGCTATATTGTGGCTGAAGAATTGAAAGCCTCCAGCCTCCAATTCTCTCCAGCTTACAATTTACAAAATTTTGCTCTTAGAAGCCCAAACCACACCAATGGGTCGCAATGCAACACCTTGCAACCAAACAGTTGCAACCATTTGTGCGGTTTGGGCCACTGCATTGAACCAGTTGAATCACTTGGGTGGACTTTGGTCGAGGTGCAACAGGACATATCACACCGCTCGACCCAGCCTTTGGTGTGGTTTGGGCTTTAAATGCATATTTCACTTTAAAAAAAATGTAATTTTATCGTCTACTAATCGGCTAATGTGAACACCCCAGATAGTTTTAAAGTCATTCGATTCAGTATTTAGATATTTTATACACATTTTAGCTGCCCCGCTCCCTCCCTATATAAACCCATTGTAACATGCTATCTAAGTTACATAAGTTGAGCCTTTGCATACGCCTGTAAGGTCGTCAAGGCTAGGGCAAGTGCTACGGCAAGTGCTATGTACGGGCTAAGAGTCTGAAGAGATGGGTTTTCAGACTATGGCGGAAGAAGCCATAAGGGAAAAGAGTTTGGGACATGTGGAGTGTTGTCCCGGCGCCAGCTTGACTGGCATTTAAAAACCCACGAAACGACGTGGAAACAACGTTATTGATTATACAGGAGAAAAGGTCAACAGGTACCCACCATCTACAAAAGTATATATATACAATTTGCGTCCTCACTTTTGTCTTCAATGTTTGTGTTTACACACTTTTGTCTTCAATGTTTGTGTTTACACAAACACTCAAAGCTAGGTAGAGGAGTGGCTAGCGCCCCTCAAAAATATATATTGCTATTCCCAAATGTCCCAAGCCAAACCATAATTGATCAATTCCAATTCAAAATTTGCATAGTCTGCAAGTTCAATCAAAGTTGAATCATGTAAATAAGCCTATAAACTCTTAATTCCATTGGTGAGCCTTACCATTGCATACCAGTAGTGCACACATTTCAGCATGGTCCGTCTATCCATCTTTCTATCTGCCATTGTACGTTGTATCCCTGGGAGGCTGGAATCTGGCGGCCCCCATCATCATGTGTGTGTGAGTGTGTTTGTCTGTTTGCCGTGTTGAACTGTCCTCTGAGACAAACTGTGTGCACGTGTGTGTGTCAGCTGGGCCCCTACCTTGTTTTTCAGTCTCAGCTGGTGTTTGGATCCCCGGGGGGTTACTTGGGGGTCTTCTCTGCATGGGAGCACAGGGGAAGCCCAGGAGCCGATGTGACACACAACCCTCTATGTGTTTGTATCTGTCTCCAAGCGTCTCCCAGCTTGGTGCTGCTCCTGTATGAAGGATTCACTCTCTATGCAGCGGGATCCATTCATTGTGTCTGGTATTTATACCCACACTGGTGTGGGTTAGCAACAGTCAGTTGATGCCACCTGATCCATACAGCTGAGAGAGAGAGAGAGAGAGAGAGAGAGAGAGAGAGCATGGTTAACCCAAAAAAAACAACACACATGCACATGCACACACAACACACACATTCCAACAGTAACCCCCAAACAAACAATTGTGCACGCCACCTCATCTGGAGAGGCCACCATGTCATGATTATCCCCCATGTCTGAAGATTCACCTCAGGCAGGTGGCCTCGTGTTGCTCGTAACTCAAAACAGACACTGTTAAACCTGGGAAAATGTTACGAGTGCAGACAGAGTCACAAATCACAATGGATTGCTCAAAACAATAACTCTGTCTGTCAATACCAAGAAACGATTCCATACTGTCATTGCTTCTACAATGAGTTTGATTAGTTGAATACATTTTTAACAAGTTTGCAATTATACTAAAAGGATAACACCAAAAGCCCTGAGGGCTTGTTTCCATTGTGATCCTGGCAGTATTCAATTCATCAAGATAGAAAGACATACACGAGATCATCAATTCTAGGAGCAGTAAACGTATATTTACAGAGAAACAGTGAGGGGGTAATTTATTTTGGCAAGCTAGAAGACTTATAGGCCCATTTGTAAATTGCAGACAGGTTTTCTTTTATGGCAGTTTTGAAGGAGGTAGGGACTGGAGACACTGTTTATACTGTACCACTTACACTTACACGTTTCACATTCACTTCAGCAGGCCTCAGTTCAACAATCGCTTTTTCACAATAAGAACAGCGATGTAGCCTACCAAGCTGTATTCTACACTGACTGCGTGGATGATCTTGGAAGAGTCAAGCAAAGCTTTTTGTTTAGTTATCTTATTCGTTATGGTTCTCAAACCTTTTCAGCTTTAGCAATCCCCACTTTCTCTGATTCTCTGAATCCAAGTACCCTCTTCACTTATACAACCATTGGTTGGAAAAAGTACTCAAATGTTTTACTTAAGTAAAAGTTTCAATACTGTAATGTACAAACACTATGTTACAAGTAAAAGTCTGGTAATCAAAATTTATTTTTGTTAAAAGATATTGGCATCAAAATATACTTAAAAGCAAAAGTAGCCTACTCATATATATATCAGCAGGTTCAAAGTTTGTCAATGTTTTATCCTTAAACATAGCAGTAAAAATGTACATTATTTCATTTTTCACATTCTCTTTACTGCTTGTACTAACTCCACATATGCAATACCCCTAACGTTACACCCACATTTGAGAAACACCAGCTTGTACAGATCACAGCATGTTGCATCGTGGTGCATTATTGTGATTTTGTAGATTGGATATTTTTGACAGGCCAACACTGGGCAACACCCAAGTAAGGGTATACATTCATTCCTTCAAAATGCCTGTCTCTCCAATCTACATACTGTAAGCAGTAAGCGCACTAATTAGACAGCATGGTTTGATGTGATGTCTCAGTGGATCGGGAGAGCTATAATGCCCCAAATCACCCTAGTTTGTAATCATCCAGGGGATTAATCTCTTCTCGTCACCACAGGAGCCTGTTGCTGTTGTGCAGGACATGGCAGCCAAGTCATTAACCACACAGTAAGCGGCAGCCAAAAAGCGCTTCGATCTTTCCACATCATGTGTCTGCCTAACAAAAAGGAAGCTAGAGTGTGGGCTGGCTTTATTGGCTTTTATATCTACTGTTGCTTATGTTATGGTCGAGGAGGGTGACCATAAAAACAGAAAATAGTTGGCCGTTTAATTAGCATGCACATTTCCCAATAGAATTATCACACAGTGACTGGTGCCCTAGTTACTTTGTAGCACTTAATTGTTTTCCTTTCCACTCTACTTATGTGAGCATTTAGCCTGTCATTTGTTAGGGTTCATGCCACTAACAGAGTAAGTGCACTTAACAGTATCTACTAAATGCCTAAATTCATTTCATTTTCTTTTGTTTCTTCAAATTTAGAGTGTAGCCAATTATTTTACCCCCTTTTTCTCCCCAAACTAGTCACTATGCCAATTGATTCCTCCCCACACACATTTCTGTGTTATCACTACTGTCGTTCTACTGACTCACCTGCCAGTGAGGAGCCCCAGCCGGGAGGACATAGAGCCTTCGTCCTACTCCTACCACCCAACACTCCCCACTGACAAGTGCTGCGCCAGCCCGTAGGCCGTAGGATTACATGCAATAACCAATATCACACGCCCCACCCGGCTTCCCTCCCCCAAACACAGTGCGCTTGACAAAGCCGGATGCAGCATGGTGGATTTGAACCCACAACCTCTATGGTGGTGGGCAGTGCCAGTGAGTTTACCACTGCACCACCCGAGCGCTTAAATTCTCATTACTTGCGCAAGCAGAGCGCGCAAGTAATAATTTCGCTTGGTCTCTTCAAAGTGACAGCCAGTTTTTTTTTCAACTGTTTTTTTGTGTATGCAAATCTGTGCCTGTTTTGCTGGGACCAGATACCACATTACGTCATCACTGAGAGCTAGTCATACATATACACACCATGTACTCTGGTCCCAGCTCTCAACGATGACGTAATGTGGTATCTGGTCCCAGCAAACCAGGCACAGACTTGCATACACATAAAAACGGTTGAAAAAAACTTGGCTGTCACTTTTTGGAACCAAGTAACCACAGTATACTGCTAATCAAATTACAACTACATACTCTGTATGTAGTTGTAATGTGATTTGTAATTTGTAAATCTGTGCCTTGTCTGCTGGGACCAGACTACACAGATGACCATATCTCTTACGTCATCACTGAGAGCTAGTCATACATATACACACCAGTGTAAAAACCATTACACTGCCGAGCTAGTCATACATATACACACCATGTACTCTGGTCCCAGCTCTCAACGATGACGTAATGTGGTATCTGGTCCCAGCAAACCAGGCACAGACTTGCATACACATAAAAACGGTTGAAAAAAACTGGCTGCCACTTTTTGGCACCAAGTAACCACAGTATACTGCTAATCAAATTACAACTACATACTCTATATGTAGTTGTTATTTGAAATTTGTAATTTGTAAATCTGTGCCTGGTCTGCTGGGACAAATTACACAGATGACTATTTCTCTTACGTCATCACTGAGAGCCAGTCATACATATACACACCATGTACTCTGGTCCCAGCTCTCAACGATGACGTAATGTGTAATCTGGTCCCAGCAAACCAGGCACAGATTTGCATACACATAAAAACGGTTGAAAAAGACGGCTGTCACTTTTTGGCACCAAGTAACCACAGTATACTGCTAATCAAATTACAACTACATACTCTATATGTAGTTGTAATTTGAAATTTGTAATTTGTAAATCTGTGCCTGGTCTGCTGGGACAGATTACACAGATGACCATTTCTCTTACGTCATCACTGAGAGCTAGTCATACATATACACACCATGTACTCTGGTCCCAGCTCTCAACGATGACGTAATGTGTAATCTGGTCCCAGCAAACCAGGCACAGATTTGCATACACATAAAAACGGTTGAAAAAGACGGCTGTCACTTTTTGACACCAAGTAACCACAGTATACTGCTAATCAAATTACAACTACATACTCTATATAGTATAATGTATATGTATACGTATGTCTAGTCATTAGTCATTGCTGGGACGGTGCATACAGATCGAAAAGGCTGGGACGGTGCATAGGGCGCAAAGTAACCACAGTATACCGCTAATCAACTTACAAATGACATATACATAGAGGCAGAAACTGAGATTTTACAGTTTGTAGCGGTTTGTAGCGGTCGAAAGTACTTGCGCGCTCTGCTTGCGCACTAGTAGGCCATTTATGGCCTACTAGTGTGCAACAAGCAAGTATGCACTCGGCAGAGTGCAGTTCTAGTTTTAAATAGAATGTTACCCACGGTAATTCTGGATGTTGGGCACATTTTCCAAAAAGTTCACACACTTCCAGATTGTTATGTTATCTAAAATAATTTAACTACTTAAATACTAATGCTATTTGACCTGGGTCAGCTCTGTCCTTGTTTCGCTCTCTTTGCCTTCTACTACACCACCAAATCTCTTTTGATAGGTCTATGCTATTTTCTGAAAATGTTCCCCCCAGAAAAGAGATAATATCCAAAATATCAGTTTTGGCGTCTTCACTTTTATCTTACTTTTATCTTCAATATGAATTTGCTCAGCCAATCATATCATCGCTATGGGGTGATCAGCCAATCACAAGACAATGTTTGTGTTCACACAAACCTGGAAAGCTGGGCATAGGAGGGGTTTCTTCCCGACAGCAGAGACATGCAGTCAGGTATACACTATAGGGAGGCTTAAGTGGTGAACAAATACTATAACTATGTCAATGACTAAAAGTTACTATGTCTGGGTCCATCCACCTTGATCAGCCTCCAAGGGAGACTTGATGTATGCAGTGGTACATTACGCTCCATACATTATGTAGCCAAGAACAAGCAGATGATGAATTGGAGCAAGATGTTCCAAACCCTATTTATAGTTGATGTTTAGATTTATGGCGGCCAGGTAGCCACATGCCTCCACGTTAAGTGACACCCATAGCTCGGTGGCAGACAGGGACAGAGCTGCAGATGTCTGTCTAACAAACAAGCGCTGACCCCCCGAGACCCTCATCGCTCTGTGTCTGCTAATTGACTTGTTATTGATCAACTCGATGACAGTTTGATTTATGGGGCGAAAGAGTGGCGGAGACAGCCACCTGGCATGGAGCTGAGTGTTATGAATGTGGGGAGCAGACCTGGGGGTGGAGGAGGACCCGGAGTTTACACTGCAAAATCACGAGTGTTCATTTTAACTGTGAGAGTGTTCAAATGGAACCAAGTGGATACACGCCACTGGAAGAAAGTCTTGTTTTTTATTTGTTTACTGTTTACAACCAGGTCACTTCAACACCACTGTGTGTGTGTGTGTGTGTGTGTGTGTGTGTGTGTGTGTGTGTGTGTGTGTGTGTGTGTGTGTGTGTGTGTGTGTGTGTGTGTGTGTGTGTGTGTGTGTGTGTGTGTGGCACATGTGACGGTTCCCTATATTGTGTGTTATATGTTACTCTTAGTGTATAATATGTCTTGCTCTCCTAATCATTTGTATGTTCTCTGTCCAATAGGATTGGGGAGCAGAGCTACTAATTATGATCAGCTCGCACCTGGACCCGGGTGTCGACGCCCTATAAATGCCTGCTTCCCCAGTCTTTCCCCAGTTCTGTTCTTTTCATTTGCCTCCTGCACCTTTTCCACCATGCACACTTTTCAACATTTCTGTTAATACATGCATACACGCACACGCATACATTTCACTCATGCATACACTACACGCACTACACCACTGAATACTGATCACCTACACTTCATCTGTTTATTCCTGATTCATCATTTGATTACTTATTTTTGGTTAATCAATCAATTATATTTCTTTGGTAAACTGCGTCTCCCCTGTTTTTTGTTGTGTACCTTAAGGCACCCCCTAGGCCAGGTGCATAACACACAGGACCAGAGATATGTGAAACGTATGCAGGAGGACTCGGATATTCAGATCCTAGATCCTATCACACACCTACTACTCTCACCTTCACCCCCACATGTCAAAAAGCGATACAGCAGAAACAAAGAAAGAAAGGAAGAAGAGATGGGCAATACACACTAAGTAAAAGAGAGAGGGATAAGGTAGTGACCCGCTGAAAAGGAGTTGCACTGGATAACAGGCTTACCTCGGAGAGGGAACACCAACAGGCTTAAGGCAGAGTGAAGGTTGTGACAACTGACAACTAAGGAAAGGGGAGAATAGTTCTGCCTTAAATGCAGAACTATGCAGTTCGAAGGTCCAAAAACAACCACCATGTGATAATGATCTTTTACACCAAACTTGTGTGATGTGACAATGAAGTAAAGTTGAAGTTGAATTAGAATTTCACCAGAGAAGCTTCATCTTCTATGCAGGGTGAATTAGTGAATTAGTCAATATGGGTATTCAGAATACAACATAATCATAATTATACTTTAAACATAGTGTCCTTAGTCCTATATATTTGGGGCATGTCAATATAGGCAAAACATTTAAAAGAATTACAAAACAATAAAAAAAATACAGCAACTAGCCGTTCTATATGCTCACAAACTCTGTGAGCTTGTAGAGCGGCTATTTCCAGTACAGAGATTATGTGGTTAATTGTTTTTGGCTCATTTAACTCATTGAGCTCATCCTGGCGTGTTAAAGACAGGGATGCAGTTGGTCAAGCTGCTCTCTCTATAGTGCCCACTGCCCCTACAGGGCACTATAGAGAGCATCCTGACCAACTGCATCTCTGTCTGGTCTCGAAGCTGAAATGCATCACACTGGAAAACTGTGCAGAGTGGTGAGGACAGCGGAGAAGATCATTGGGACATCACTGACTCACTGCCCTCCATCAAAGGCAATATCCCCTAACCTTTCTCATATGCTGCTGAGGACTCCTGTTGTGCAATATTTCTGTCTCATTAGGAACTGACTGGGATTTGATTGTATTTTATTACTGGTGATTTTAGTATTTAGTATTTTAGCATTCTTTAGAGTAGTTCTAGATTATAGTAAGTCAGTTGAATTCAATTACGCATCTATCTGCAATCTGCTGTAACTAACAACTTAAAAGGATCCCTGGCTAATAAGATTCATTAGCCACATTTAAATATTTATTTATTTTAGTAATTTGTCCATGTGTGTTCCAGCCCTATGGAATAGTTATGGAATGCTTGTTCTTGTTTTTTTATTAGCATATGCATTCCATAGGGCTAGACTACACATGGGCATATGACATCATCAACCTGTGACGTCACGTAAGTAGTCCCATATGGTGTGAAAGATTATCTATTTATTAAATAAATACAATATTTAAGGTGTTTCTTTTTAGATTCATTATAATGTATCAATGTATCAAGGCATATTTGTCTTATTAGCCAGGGATCCTTTTATGTCTCACCCACCTAGCCCCATTCTTCAGTAAGGTGCCTCCCACTGTCCATCTCTTGATTCTCTTCCATCCTTCATCCTGAGACATGATTTGGTAAATTAATACTCAAGGAGGTGGACTGCAATGCAAAGCTATTTGTCAAACCAACCCGCCAAAAAGACAGAAAAAAATACCTTTCCCCACCACTCATTCTATACTCATCCATCTCTCTTTCTGTCTCTCTCTCTCTCACACACATTTTATTTCCCTTGTCTCTCACACTCACCTCAGGTTTTGGTGATAATAATTTATGTGATTATTCCAATGAGGGTGATTCATTAAGAGCTGCACCTTCCTTTCCACCACAGGTGAGGGCACATAAAATCACACGGTGACAGCCAGGTGACAGCTGAGGTGAGTGATGCTGTCTCCGGGCTTTGCGTGACCCTGTGTGACATGGCAGTGCTTGATGTTCGCCCCTCTTGACGGATGGAACCTTAACAGAGAGCCAAGGAGACGCGCACAGCATCCTGGCTTCCACAAACATCCTCCTCAAGCGACACCACAATATCGTCTATGTTCAGCTGTACACATTCGTTTTATTGGATGTGCGCAGGTCGTGAAATCGCATTAATTTGTCGCATGCTGTCCTGTGGCCTTTGCCCAAGGCACCGTCGAGTTATTGTGGTTTTCCGACCAGTTTAATTTATCTCCTGAGTGATGGTGAGTCAGACAATGTGGAGAACAACTTAAAGGCATACTAGGTAAAGAAACTTTTCATGAGGACATTTTTTATTTCAGTAACACAGTATATTACGGCCATGTCTTATACATTATAAAGATACTTTTAATGCATTATATTATGCTTACAATGCGGTAATGCTTATAATGCTGTGATCATACATATTCCTAAGATTTTCTAACAATAATCATGGCATATTGTGTACACTATTGCACAATCACATATGCTTTTGAAAGAATGCTAGTGTATAATACATCTTATAATTGTAAAACAATGTAATGTAAAATGCATTATAATCACTGTTATAAATGCATTAGAGTGGGATTATAAATCACTATAAGTGGTCATTGGGTGCTTTAAGGAAATCTAGGTGGCTCAGAGGTAGAGTGGCTGGATGGTAACCGCAAGGTTGCCAGCTCGAACCCGGGCTCCCCCAGAGTTAGTGTCGAAGTGTCCTTGAGCAAGACACTGAACCTAATTGCTCCTGATGTGCTGGTTGGTGCCTTGCATGGTTTCCGTCACCATTGGTGTATGAATGTGTGTGTGAATGGGTGAATGTAAAGCACCATTTACCATTTATTTTAGATGATCCTGTGAGTCTGCTATTTTTGCAATTTAAAACAATTTGAATGAGGGGGGGGGGGATCTATATTTCTACTTCTATTTCGTCAAAAGACCTCAGACCTTTACATATCCCGATGAGTAAATTTGCTCAGTCCACTTTTCAGACTTTTTTGGGCCAAATCAAAGAATGACCACTCCCCTTGAAATTGCATTTCCATTCATGCGAATGGAGTCTGGACCACCATGTTTTTCTTTTTGGGCTTGACCCCGTCTTATAGCTGCTTGCAGCTATATTTTTTATTAGAATCGATTATAAATCGATTAGTTCCGTTAAGTGTTGCACCTCGTTCCCCTAATAGTGCGACTATGGATTCATGATTGCGGTTTACATCTCACCTAGACATGAGTCATCCTGTGTCTGAAGCAGACTCGCCAGATGGATGTTGATCCACTCTCGTTAAACGGAATTAAATTGAACCCTAGCTAAGCCGGATTCAGGAGCGAACGGTGTGTCTTTTAATCAGAAAAAACAATGCTCTTTAATTCTTTGTTAATTAAATGCCGATTTCCCCGAGAGAGCTGCGGTCCACGTGACGCCAGGGGAGCTGTGGCCAGGTAAACAGCTGCTCGCTGGACTCCCTGTGTTGTGTTTTAATCCAATATCAGAGCTCTTTCCTGAACTGAATTTATCACACACAGCAGCTCTGCCAGCTCAGGGATTGTGTCTCACAAACAACTCCTCCAAATTATACATTTAATTAAAGTACATTTACTCAAGTACTGCAGAACAATTTTACTATTTACTTTCCTTGAGTATTTCCATTTTTCAATAACGTATACGTCCTTCTCCACTAGGACATCTTAGAGGAAAATATTTGTTAATTGTGGTCGTAGGTCGCAGATTACTATGAAAACCTGCACAACCTGTCAGGTCAGGTCACGCCACCATATATGGTTGTCAGTCCATTACGCCTTGTGACATCACGCCGCCTCGTGACACGTCACACCACCATATTATGGCCGTCAGTCCATCACGCTTCGTGACACGCTCCATATATGGCCGTCTCCATATATGAAAATCACGACACAGACCTCATCAAATCCTGGACTGGAACCCTGGAAGACTGGATCATAGATCTGCATATATGGAGCCGGCCAACAACTCTAAATCTGACCTCAAACCCTTAGATCTCCATATATGGAGCTGACCTGTTCTGACATTAAGGACCAGCCCTACCTGGGCCCTCATCAAAACCTGTGCACTCAAGACACTGCCTCCGCTGCCACCCTTAGATCTCCATATATGGAGCTGACCTGTTCTGACATTCCATATGTTGATCTGACCTCATCAAACCCTGTACACTCAAGACACGCTCCATGGCCAGTACAGAATTAATTTCATATGTTGATCTGACCCCCCATATCAAAGCACCAGCACTCGCCCAGCAGTCTGCTGGCACACAGGCACCTGCACGCGACCTCAGGGCGACTTACTGGTTATTAGGACGAGGTCACGTGCACGCATCCGCCTGGGTGACAGCAGACTGCTGGGCGAGCGCTGGTGCTTTGGAATGGGGGGTCAGATCAACATATCTGCCTGGGTGACACCGTGACAGGCTGACAGCAGACTGCTGGGCGAGTGCTGGCACTTTGGCATGGGGGGTAAGATCTTAATTTTCAGGCCTGTTGAGAACTCTAGTTGTCGCCGGCTGCCGGGCTGCACTAATAACTTTAGGGCAGGCCCGTCTAGAGTTGAAATGGATAGGTATCAGTCAAAAGGGATACATCGAAGAGGAAGGATGGATGGGGAAGGATCAACATATGGAATGTCAGAACAGGTTAGCTCCATATATGGAGATCTAAGGGTTTGAGTTTTGAGGTCAGATGTAGAGTTGCTGGCTAATATCGATGACATCAGAGATCTCCATCCCTGATGATGTTACGTGATGTCATGTGCTCTCTCACCCTGACCAACACACTGACGGGAAATGCACGACTTTAACTGCGACTTTGGACCTTTTACTAGTATTTTTGGTGGTATTGGGATTGCTACTTTTACTTAAATCTGAGTGCTTCTTCCACCACTGGGATTAAGAATAATTCATAACAAAGAAGGCAAAGATTTGTCCAGTCCAAATCTCCGAACAATGTCTCTTGACTAGTCACTCCGCTTAATTCTCCCATGTGCTTTATCCTTCCCTCTTTGCATCCCTCTCCATCATTGTAATGAGCAAATGATAGCGAGAGAGAGAGAGAGAGAGAGAGAGAGAGAGAGAGAGAGAGAGAGAGAGAGAGAGAGAGAGGGAAAACAGTCCCCTGGGTGTCAGGAAAGATGAAAAGAGCAGCGGTGTTGTCTGTCAACTCTAACCCCGATTGTCCCTGGTCTCGACTCGCCCGCCAAAGACAAAGGACTGTGCTCCCATGCTGGTCTGATGATTATTATTTTTCTGTCCTTTAGCTAAAAAGTCCATTATGGGAAATGCCAGGCTGACTGTGCCCTTTGCCGCACCAGTTGGTGTCAGAGACTGAGACAAGTGGTACAATGGGCACTGGTGATGGGCTGCAAAACTCTAAGTGTCAATTTAACAAGTTAAACCCTAGGCCTATATACTTTGTTGGATCGTATGTCAAACATAGCCGATCGAACCACAAGCATTTGTGAGCTTATAGATTTGCCATCTTAAACAAATGTTCAGCTATATACATTAATGTTCAAACAAGCCCATATACAGGTAGGTTCATGTGGTTAACTAACTCTGTGTACGAATCCATCCATTTCACAATCTGGGAGTTAAATTGACATTCGAGATTTTTGCAGTGTGGTGCTGATTCAGGAGAGATGTGGACAGGCTGGCATTAAACTCAATTCCCAGCATAATTAAAGGGAGGGCGGGGTTGAAATTGTGTGGGGGCCGAGGCGGTGTACTGGTTGGGGAGGGGGGATTTTGTCACAGCACGGCCGGTTCCAGTTGGAGAGAGAGATGACTGGTGGAGCCAGAGAGCCGGGTGGCTGAGCGTTTATCAAACGCACCATGATTTACACAATCCTGCAGGGAGCCATTATTTCACATCCCAGTCTCTCACACCAGCCGGACGGTCAGCAGGATGATGACTGTGGGCTTCATAAAAACAGACATAGCTGTGCCGCACAAACAATAGGATTATAGGGAGGGAATAAAATCCCATTCGCTGCTCAGAATTCACAGAGTCAGTCAGGCGTTGTCTCCGGAATCGGAATATATTGAGAAATAACTGCATGGTTGAGCCCAATTCAGGGACAATGTGGCATTAGCTCACCGTGGCAGAACACCACAAAATGCCAGGGGGAGAAGAAACTGGGAAACACGAAGAAATTGAAGTCAATGCCCATATGTAATTGGCCACAGACCCCCATGAATATGTTGTGCCAGGGACCCCTGTACATTTGTGATGTTAAATCTTTTTCAAAATCATTCAAAACAAAGTACGATATTTCAAATCTTTTGCATATCTCTGCTGTCGGGAAGAAACCACCTAAACTCCAAAATGTTAATTCTTCAGGAAATTTAAATTAAAACGTTATATTTTTAAAACAAAGCAATACTTCCTCATCAAAGTTGGTGTTGTGACTTTATATATTGTCAATGACTTGCATGAGAGGGGGAGAGGTGGTGGAGTTTTAATAAGAAACTATTTGATTTATGCAAAAGAAAAGGTTTCCTCCCGACAGCAACGACTATAGGCCTACAGTAAGCTCACAATGCGGTCTCTCTTGCTGGGCGATTTGCAATTTTCAAATAGTCAAAGGTTGTCCCGATCGGATCGGGAGATCGGAAATCGGCTCAGATCACAAGATTTTCAAAAGATCGGGGAGAAAAGATTGGATTTTTAATTGTCTAATGTAAATCTCAAAGAAAGATGTAATGTGATTTTGTAAAAACTGTTGAGTTTATGCTAGTTGTTTTCCTCCCAGTCAGAGATCATCAACAAAGAGAGATACTCTTTAAGAGTTTTAACTTGACTTCAGTTCTATAAGCTGTAGAACTGTATTCACTCTAATTAACCAATACAATGTTGCTATGATTCCATGCTTTCATAGAAAGGAAAAAAAAAGATTACAGTCATTCTAATTAAAGTATAGTCACATTTTGCCTTTCAATAATTGAAAGGCAACACAACAGACTACACTAGAGTGACATACAGTACATTAGGATATTTGCTATTGTGATATGGCATTAGTGTTCTGTATCAGTATGTCTCAAAATCAAGTGATCAGAATTGGATCGGGAGCAAAAAACGTGATCGGGACATCCCTAGAAATAGGGTTAAAGTGATTTAACCCTAGATTTTGATAATATTAACTCATTTCGCAGGGGACCCCCTGGACTCCCCTCAAGGACCCCTGGGGCTCCCTGGGCCCCACTTTGAGAACCACTGGCATAAAGATCACAAAGAAATACACCAGCCACCTGCTTTGGGAGCACACTGGGACTGGATACAGCACCCTGGGACTGGATACAGCCAAAGATATTGATACACCTTTGCATCCGCTGTTCTTCCTGTACGAGCAGGCACTGTAGCAGCCGCTGCATAAGTAAATCTGTATATTCACTGTCTCCTAACTGAATAGGGAATAAGGGAGCGAGGCAGGAGGCTCGCCATGGCCTCCTCATAATAACGCTGATAGTAATGCAATTCTATTCATACTCCATCTCATACTCTCTCTACCTCTACCCTGCCTTCCTTCTGCCTCCCATGGGAAGCACATCATTCTAATAGACGCAGGTTCTCATCCCTGACGTGTTTTTTTTTTTTTCTTCAATCTGAAAGACCTGTAGGAGCAGGAGAAAGGGGAGATAGAGCTGGAGAGAGAGAGATAGATAAGGGGAGAGAGAGACAGAAATAATGGAGAGACTTAGAGAGAGAATGGTGGAGAGACAGACAGAGAGACTGGGGCAGAGAGAGACGGGCACTGTTCAATCAGTCAGATGGTTCTAACGTGTCTGGAATAGGTTTGAAGTGAAGAGGAAGCAGCCTGCAGCCACCATCACTTTAATGGATATTTACCTGTACGTGTGTGTGTGTGTGTGTGTGTGTGTGTGTGTGTGTGTGTGTGTGTGTGTGTGTGTGTGTGTGTGTGTGTGTGTGTGTGTGTGTGTGTGTGTGTGTGCATGAGTGAGTGGGAGAGAGAGAGGATGCGTCTGCATGCGTGAGTGAGTAGTATGTGAGTGAGTCATAAGAATGTGTGTGAGTGAGTCATAAGTAGGCCTATGTCAGTGAGCGAGTGAGTACTGTACATGCTTGAGTGAGTGCATGCCATTCAAAACAGAATACTGTCTCCCTGGGGCACCAGCTGGCCTAGCGGTCCAGGCGCATGCCACATATTATATGCTCTGGACTGACAGCGTGTCATGTGTTCGACTCCCGTTCATGACAACCTTTGCTGCATGTCTCTCCCAGTCTCTCTCTCCCTCTTTCCTATCTATCTTCACTTGTGACTAAAGGCAGAAATCATCTCCCCATAACCTCACCTTTTAGTCAGACCATGTCATTGAATACTAAATTACGCGCAGAGAATACTGCAACGTTTATTTGTCAAGATTACGGCACTCACGTCCAAGCCAAGTCTTTCATACCTTCCTTCTCCAACTTTTTTTTCCTTTCCCACTCACCTCCAGATTGTCATCGTCATTGTGGAAGAGTGTGTGTGACTCCACTGCTAGTAGAGCAGAGCCCAGAGGCCAATAAGTAACTCCACGCCAAGCGTCTCCAAAGCAAGCACACTCTATATGCAAAGCAGAGCCACGCTGTTAAAGAAACGGGTGCCGAGTGATTATATTTGTAATTTAATTTCCTTGGTCACACAGAGATAAGGGAAGGGAAGCTGCAGCAGTTGGCCATGGATGAATAGAGTGATGAGAATAGGACTATAGCTTCATTGTCTGGACCGAGATTTAAAAAAAGAAAAGAAAGACACTGTTTATAGACAATGATGGACAAATATTCAGATGGAGGGATTCAAAAGCTTGAGTTAAGCCAAATATATCCAGACGGACGGTATAAGAGGATATTTACAATGCAGAAAGCACCACGTGCACATATCAAATGGATGAATGGAGCCCTGAACTCGCAGTAATCAAGAAACGTACCCCTGAACTCGCAGTAATCAAGAAACATACCATTATTTTACGCCTTTGCGCGAGTTCAGTCGTTCCCATGATCCCATCTCGCCCATTTCTTTCCATGTCTCTCCATCCTGCTAACAAATGTAATCAGGGTGGTTTGACATGAGATGTCAGACAGGAAGACCAATGCCCCATTGGAGATTGTGCAGGAGAGATAAATTGGGTCCCTGGAAGAAAAACAAGAGGGTCAAAACTCTAGTATTTTGGCTGGGTGTTATATGCAGATCTGTGGGTTGCAATTGGACACAATTTGATAGTAAGTGATATTGTGTCCATAATTGTGAATTGCTGCATAAGAAACGTTTATCTGCAATTGTCTGTAGTGATCCCAGAAATATTATATCTTTAACATCAAAGGGTACTGAAGTAGCAAATCGCAAGACATGGTTAAAGGTGGTTTGAGAGATACAGTATCTTTTTTTTCAATAATATTTTTATTGATTTTTACATTTTATGACAATGACAAGACAGGAAAAAACAAACAAAACAAACAAACAAAAACAGACAGCTCAGCTCAGCTCAGGCACGTTGTGGAACAAAGGACACAGTTATACACATATACCAAAGAATAATATACAAATATGGACACATTCAGTTTGGTGCTTGAAAGTCTAGATGGGTTAACAACTCCAGAGAAAATTAAAGAAAATTACAGTATATCACATCAAACGAGCAGACATACACACAACTCTGTACACACACTTTCAATCCCATCCCATCACTAACCTCATCATTTCAGGTCTGGAATGTGGAGTCCGATGGACCAGTGGAAAGCGGAAACTCATGGAGCACAGATGGATTCAAAAATTACAAACTGTAACACCCACTGGCTTAAATGAAAGAAGTTGAATTTTATCCCTTTTCTGTTCACTTATCTGCAAACTAAATAAATGGTATCCAGGCCTTGCTGTGAACTTTTACTCTTTTATGGTTTTACGTTGTTTTATTAATGTCTATTTTTATATCCATTTTACCATTGGGTGTTAGAGGACAGTTTCGGACCATGGTTTAGGTATGCGGTCTAGCCTAACTTGGACTCAGGGGGGTGGACGCCTCTGCCTTGCATAGTCCCCAGTGAATAGGCATTTTGCCCTTCACTGGTAACCCTATTTTGGATTAGTTTTAAATATATGAAGGTATGGTGGGCTGGGCTTTTTACAAAAAAGCCCCCCTTTTAAATACTACACACATACATACCTACATATCTACATACATACATTTCAGAAGTTTTAGCAGTTTTTAAGGACCCACTTTGTACACATTGAATGGATGGCATTCATGGATGGCAATGAAGGACCGGGAAGTCTGGCATGACATTGTGAAATCCACAATCTCGACCGCAGTCGAAAAATGATGGTGATGACAACGTCCCTCATGTCCCTCACACAAGGATCCTGCACTCCATGTCCTGCTGACTATGCCAGATTGTAGTGATGCGCAGGAGCGGGATTATGGCTGACTGAGTAAAATAAAACAATCTACCTGAAAATAGATAGCTATAAGTGAAGAGCCATTTCCGCAATTTCCATTTCCGCAATTTCCATTTCCACCATTTCCGCAATTTCCGCAATTACCATTTCCGCAATTTCCGCAATTTCCATTTCCGCATTTCCGCAATTTCCGCAATTTCCATTTCCACCATTTCCACAATTTCAATTTTCGCAATTTCCGCAATTTCCATTTCCATTTCCAACTATTAATGGCAGCTGGGTTTCATCATTCAAATAAAATAGAATTCTGTCCGTTTAGCTATAAAATTATGTCAGGGAATAGGGATACACAGTATACGTATGTCTTTCATTTGCATTGCATCTCCCCCCCCCCCCCCCAAGCTTTTATTTTCGTTCGAGTAATAGTACAACTCTAATAGTATTACTTATAATACCGGTAATGTAATTAAAGATAACTTCATTCAGATTTCTTTTTTTTTATTTCATTTTCCAGATTTTTTTTTCTTCTTTTTTTTAGATTTTCATTGGTGGGCCAGTCATAATGGTCCCGCGGGCCTGATGTGGCCCGCGGGCCTGAGGTTGAGTATCACTGCTCTAAAGTTCCTCAGTTAATTTACCTGCCATAATATGGGTCCATTTGGTTACATTTGTACACTCTCAGAGAGTTACAATTGGATATAGAACAACACAGTATTTTACTGTGCAGGGACTCATACGAAACTCTCATCTCAGATGATCTCTTCCTTTTATCCATGTCTTCATCCCCTGGTCTTCACTCGGAACTTGATGACGTTAGCCTGTCAGGGAAGATGTTCTGAATTCTGAATTATGCAAACCATGTAGACTACGAGACATGAAAACTGCTAAAATCCATTTAGCCTCTCACTTTTTTATTTCATTTTTCTTCACACCCCGGAGCCAAATAAAACCGTCCAGTAGTTTGCCGACGTGCCGTCTATGTAAGAAAATGTATCACACTTTGTCTACCTCACAAATAAGAATTAAACACAATCATACATGTTTGCACGTGCGTACAATATGCAACACACACAAATGTGTGGGGTCGCGAACACAAACATACATAACATGTTTTGTGAAGTCATTACTCATCACATTAAACCAGGATTTCTCCTTTTTGTTTGATTTCATCCTGAGAAGCAAATAGATGTTACACTAGCACCACCAAAAGGCAAAGCAGCTAACAGCAACGAGACTTATCTCTCCATCTCTCTCTCTCTCACACACTTTCAATTCTGATTTACTTCCATACTTTTAGTATTATTAACCTTCTGTTCTGGGTTAAATGAAAGAATCATTAAAGAAATTAAATTAAAGAAAGAAAAATGATTAGGTATATGTGTGAAATATTCTGTTAACTGAAACTAAAATAAAAACTAACAATTAGTAAATTCTGATTTACTTCCATACCTTTCCACTGAAAAGTATATATGGAACCAAATGGACCCAATATGGTCAGTGGTTCCATTTGTGCACTCAAGAGTTAAAAGAACACTGAGGATTTTCATGGTGCACTATGGTGGTGGCATGGTGGCTATGTAGCATAATTAGTAGGACATGGTTGTGTAATTGGTCTCTAATTGATATGAAGAGCAGCTGCGTATCTCAGGCTGTTCTACACGTGCTGCTGGCAGAGGGCAGGAAACACTGGCTAGCAGGCCGTTCAATCACAAGGGCCATCTTCTGATTTATGTCTCCTAGTGAATGCTATTTTTTTTTTTACAATCTATGAGTGAATGCCCTCCAACACCATCCATATTCTCCCGGTCTTGTCTCTCCTCTCCTCTCCGGCCACCTGTCCAGCAATCTCTCACCAGTCACTTCTGCTTTCATGTACTGTACTTATTTTTTGTTTTTCCATTTCCTTTACACTCAGCTTTTGAACTACAATCTCTATCTCTGTCACTTGAACCCCAGCATGCCGATTCTGGGGGTAGCGTTTTGGGAGATCTACAAGCTTGCAATGCGTTGTGAGCTTGAAGAGCTCTTGACGAAGAGATGCAGTGTGTAGACGGAAAAAAGCAGTCAGAGACGAGTACAGTTGTACCTCAGATGTGTTTTACTAAGAACAAAGGGTTTAAGAAGTGCTTAATTAGCACTCACAACTTTTTGTTCTATTTCTCTGAGGGAGGTGAAATGGTGAGGTCTCAGGGAGGTGGAACAGTGGAGTCTCAGGAAGGTGGGAGGTTGAAAAGTGGAGGAGGGCTCTGTTCAAAAAGGCACTGCAAAAACATTACATGAATTCAAGGACTCAGACAGATACCAACAAACTATGTAGGAGGAAATGATAACCTTGGATGAAAATGAAATAAATAGTTATTTATAA
The DNA here is from genome assembly GCF_963924005.1 of Protomyctophum bolini. Lineage (NCBI taxonomy): Eukaryota > Metazoa > Chordata > Actinopteri > Myctophiformes > Myctophidae > Protomyctophum > Protomyctophum bolini. The sequence continues at coordinate 23,064,795 of NC_137865.1, read as the reverse complement.
AGGCAAAGAGGGATCTGAAGAAGTGCAGGTTAACGTTAAAGGAATTGTTCTGTAAAAGGCCATGACTCATGACACAGAACCCTTGATGCATTTTGGGGAGACACTTGTCTCAATGCAGTTCAGCAAGACGACCTTCAAGGACATTCTGCTCATTTACACAGCAATTAATCTGTACCCTGTTGTTAAATTGAAAAAGAGACAAAAATCCTCTGTGGATTTAATAACAAACTCATTACGAGGTGCCAACAGGGCGGAACTGCCTTTTAATTAGAGCAACACCTGATTAACGCCCAATTAACGGAACCAGAGCCAGTAATCTGCATCACTTTAGCAGGGTGAGAATGTAAACATACGCAGACCAGCATTTCTCCTCCTCCCCCTACTTACGGGAGCGAGGGAGAAGGGCAGCCCCTCTTTAGGACTCTGGGCAAGAGGGAGGGTGGCGTCTGATGGTTCAAAAATTCAGGATAGGATAGTGCTTGGACAGTGGACACACAAAATGGAATGAGGCTATAGTCCTCCCCTTCGTGTAATGTTCCATTTGTACACTCAACAAATGGAATACATTTATTGTGTAGTCTACACATTCATTCTTTTCATTTGTCCAGAAGTTGAGCATTGAGCAATAGTATACTATCCTACTATAAATACACCACGTCTCTGTGTGCGTGCGTCTTAGTTTGGAGACAAGATCAACAAAAGAAAGTTTATCGTCAAGCCAGATGCCAAGATATTTATATTCAGACTCAGACACTCTCAATCGTGGATCCATCTGAGGAAGTTATAACTACACTATCCAAGTTAATATTCATAGCCCTAGAAAACAGCATACATTTAGTTTTTCTTGCATTTAAAACTTAAAACCTGAAAAACTAAAAGTAAGACTGAAACTATTTATGCATGTGTAAAACTGAAATCAAACACCAAACTGAAACTCTAAATAAAAACGAATGAATAATTCAAAACAATAATAACTCTGCTCAGTGGAACTATAAACAGTGCTCCGTCTGCTGGATGACACAAACATTATTCACTTTGGCAGCGTAGATTCCAGTCAGTGTTGGGATTTGGTCAGGCAGCCTTCAAATCACAAATCACATTCTCCGATCCGCAGGGTTCCAAACGTCAAAATAATCTTAACATCCATTCTCTGGATGATATGACTGCTGAGCAGTATTGGCTGTGTTACAACGCACTGGCATTGTGGAATTTATGAGCTATGCCCTTTATGAATGAGCAGCTGCTGCTATGTTTTGGATATTAAACGTATGCGCTCGTTTCACAAGCGTTCTCAAAAGATATTCACAATTTATGAGATATCCTGTAATTAAGACGACACGTGTCAAACAACAGATGCCCGGCATTTATTATTAATATGTGAATATTATTTGCCGACCTACATACTTTCCAGATTTCCGTAGAACATTGACGGACTACTGGCTAAACACTTAAAAACAGATGCAGAGTTGCCTCATTTCACAACAGTAAAACCTTTCATTGCTCTTCAGCATGCAGTTTGGTTGCAAAATCCTTTAGTGTTAATTGACCTCTAAGAGTGTAAATAATTACCAACCGTGTAAAGGTACATTTGACCTATCAGCACTGCACTCACATTTGTGAGCTTGTAGATCAGCAATTTACACAATTATTACAATAAAAATGACATGCCAAGTGGTTAAACGTCAGGCAGGCATCATTATATTTGATAAAATTGTCAAAGCTCAATAGATTATATTTTCTCATGTCACAGTGTTGTGTGTGTTACGTTGTTTGTTGTGTTTTTTAGAATAAAAACATATTGATCATAAAGCAGCTCAATATCATTCCAGCTTAGCCAGAGGCGCCCCTCCACAATACGCACCGGAACAGTCCAGCAAGATCTCCAGGATTCACCGGTGGTCAGCATTCGATGTTCAGGCTGGTTGTGTGCAGTACATGCCTTGCCCAGCACAGGCACTTGGTCTCATACAGTAGACTAAAGGTGAGTTCTCCTCACCTTCCCATTTAATGTTTTTCATCATGTCTTGTTTTCTCTCACGGTTCTGACATGTACCGCCGCAGGCCTGCAATGTCATCTACCTTGTAGTTGCCCGGGTGACAGCCTGCACTGAAAGTGCGTTTTTGCAGGGAGGCACGCCGCCACGTCTCGATGGAATTCTCCAGGTCCGGCAGGATGTCTGGCACGACACATTGTTCAGCCAAGAACACGGTAGGCTGAAGAATCAATAGCAGCACCCAGCCCACAGCCCCCAGCCAATAGGAGGAGCCGAGAGAGGCGATATCCCGGCGTATCTCTTCCCTGTGGTGGTAGGTGAAGAGAGACCAGCAGAGCAGGAAGAGGAGACCTGGAAGACCGAGGACAGGTTTGAGTTCATCTATTGTCCTTTCAGTAAGTCTCAGTAAACTAAAGTGATTAAAGTACTAGGAGGCTTTTTCCCAAAACAGTAGTTCTCAACGAGTGAGCCCTTTTTTTCTCCTCCTGTTTATTGAGAAGCACACTCATTCATACAGTTGTACAGAACTGGGAGGAGAGTGATCAACAAACATTTAAAGCATTATTATACTTTTTATAATAATTTGTTTCATACATTAACTCTCCCCACTCAGTGTTCCATTTTTAAAAAGTCATTTAAAAAAAAAATCACAGTAAATCATGTGCCTATAAATCTTCTGTTTCCATCTCCCCCCCATCCTCTCCACCATGCCGCCTGCCGCCCTGAATGGACAGGGATGTAGTCTGCACGGTGTATCGGAAGGGGGAAGGAGAGAGAAGAGAATCATCATGATGGCAGCTTGGTTTATGCTGTTATTATATGACAGCTCGGTTCTCTACATATCTCATGAATGGAGCCCATGTTGTATCGAACTTCTCTCTTGCTCCGGTTACAGAGTGACTAATCTTTTCTAACTTTAATGCGCTCCCCACTTCATTGATCCATTGTTTGAATGACGGTGGGTTTATTGCTTTCTAATTCACCAATATGAGACGACGGGCCAACAGTGAGGCAAAGGCAAAAGCGTTCTTTTGATGCACAGCTAGTCTCTCCTCCGGCTTTACCACTCCAAATATTGCCGTTATCGGGTTCGGTTCGAGTGTTTTCCCACACATAACTGAAAAGGTTGCGAAAATCTGCTTCCAAAACATGTTTAATGATTGACAACTCCAAAACATATTACCTAAGGTTGCAGGGGTTTGAGAACACCTGGGACAGTTAGAATTGGCTGTTGGGTATATTTTAGCTAACCTGGCATTAGAATAATGAAGACGATGAAACACTTTAAACTGTATTAGACAGTGTCTTATACAGAATGATGAAGAATGAATGCGTGCTATACTATCTACCCATATCTGGTCCGGTATCCCTTCCCCGATATCCTCTTCCCAGGCCACTTTATTTTTTGTCCAATTGATTGGGTTGATCTGATGGATTATCGAATATGTTTTAGATATTAGCCCTTGGTCAAGCGGATTTAATTTCAGTATGCAGAGTAATGGGTCTTTTGCAGGGGTAATAGGGAAGGATGGGAAGTGTCTGTTGGCGAAGCTGCGCACTTGTAGATATCTGAAGAAATGTGACCTTGGAATGTTATTGCAAATCTGCTTGAACGTTACTAAATGATTAGCTCTAAATAAATCAGCAAAAAAGATGAGACCGTTTCGATGCCAGAACTTAAAAGCCGGATCAATTTGTGATGGTAAAAATAGGTGGTTGTGGGTTAGTGGAAGAGAAGTATTTGCTTGTTTGAGGTTGAAGTGAGATCTAAATTGGTTCCAAATTCGAATAGAGCTTTTTACAGTGGGATTTTGAGTGTATTTATTTATATTGAGGGGAAGTGGGGCAGCCAAAAGCGATATAGGGGAGATTGGAAGATTATTCTCGAGTTCCATTTGTGGCCAGATTGGGCCCTCTTTATTAGCGAATTAGTTAGTCCAATATGAAAATTTGGCTAAATTCGCTGCCCTGTAGTAATGTAAGAAATTTGGCAAGCCTAACCCACCCTCTGTTTTGGATCTTTCCAGATATATCTTTTTCATTCGCGGGTTTGTTTTGTTCCAAATAAAGGTGATAAATTGATCCAATTGTTTAAAGAAATACATGTTATTATACCTTGAAAAATATGTTTTTGATCACAACATACACCGGCTGCCATGTTGTGATGTTTTGTCCCTTCAGGACGGGAATCCCTTTTGGTGTTCTTGTTGCTATGTACAGTATAACATAACATTTTTGTAATTCATAATACATATTTGAATTTCTTCAGAAAACTTAGTTCAGGATTTAGAAGTCGTTTTTAGAATCGGCCTCAGTCCTAAATGGGTTAAATGATCAGATTGGTGGGCTGCAAACACATTTGAGATTTACAAGTGGGCCCTGACCCAGAAAAGATTGAGATCAACTGTTCTAAAACAACAACAGGCAGCCCTATAGGAACATGTACATAGAAAATTGATATCCCTTTGAGGTCCCTTTGTTTATTTTTACTACATAGGCCAGTAGGCCATTTGAAGGACAAATTAACCTAAAGGCATTTAGTGTTATTCCTCACCATGTCACTATATTTCCCCCATTCATGCGACAAGTCACCCGAGCCAATGAGATATGTGTATACAGACCTGTAGAGGCCAGGGTGAAGAGCAGCAGTGTTGTGGGGTAGAGTGCCTGTCCCACCATGAGGAGGGAACGCGTGTTGGAGTAGGAGTGCACCGTGTCAGATGTCCAGCAGAGGGCGAAGATGAGACACAGAGCACCACAGCTCAGGGCCATGAGGAAGGAAATGACTGCAAAAAACCTCTGGGCCTCTGGGACTGAAGGATGACAACAGAGATGATGTGTATTGTTCACTGCTGATCAGATCAGGTCTTGAATTGATGTGTCAAAACTTTATCTAAAATAAACAAATCACCGAGTAGACTAATTCTAATATTCTTCCTCAAGCACATTAACAAATACTGTACCAGCCTTATGGCCTCACGTTATGCACACACCTGCAATGCATATGGGGATAATGATTCTAAAACATGTCTACTTTCCCTTTTCTCTCACTCTACCTCTCAAGATAGCTGTTCTCTCTTCTCATGGAATACAAAAAAAAAAAAACACCCAAATTGAAGCTTCTTGCTTGCCTCTTCTATGATGCAAGAAAGATGTATTTGGCGCTGCACTGCGGCGACATGGCCCTTTGTCAAATGTCTTCCTCGGGAGACTAATAAAGTATATCTCTATGGGGGGCATGGAGGATTGTCAAACATGAAACGGCATTCTGAAATCTATTGCCACAAAATGTTCTAAAATGTCATTTTACTGTAGCTGTTGCATTAAGATTCACTGGAACAGATCGCACAAATTAGAAACACTAATTAGAAATATGATGGGACCACAATGGGAACAAGCCATAGGCTTTTTGTGTATATCAATGTTGACGTTTTGTTTTAAAGTGTGATCTATTTACAGTACATTATCCAATGAAAGGTTATGTATTGACTTTTATTCACATAGTGAATTTGCGCATGCACGGCTGCACACACACACAGCATATATAGAGACCACGGTAATGATGAAGATTGTAGCATATTTGTATGGACAGATCCTCCTTCAACTATAACCTACTAAGAATCCAGATCCCTGCAACAGCCACAAGCCCACACAGGTTTACTGCTGACAACTTGTGCTGCAGGTCTACTCTTCACATTTCTTACGCTAGGGTGTAAAGTATAGCCTAAGGTTATTCTCAAGCAGAGCTAAATGTCCTATCAAGACCCTGAGCCGCACAGCATGAATTGAACAGTTGTTTATGTCTCATTAACTACTGCATACCGCCTCCACTGATATGTTTAATATAAGCACACTTGTTCTACGCCAATCACACTTTGAACTTTAGCCAGTATAACAGCTTTCGACGAGCTGAATTGGAACTGAATTACATGGTGGTTCCTTTGCACTTTAATGCATGTTGTAAAGCTTGTTGACTCACCATTATAAACTGCACTATTGCTGTCATCCCGTGTCTGGCCTTGTTCAGAGATATTCCAATCTGTCCAGAGGCCCCTGTTTGCTAGCCAGTATGGGGTCCATACAGCATAGCATATGGACAGGCAGCCAGTCAGGCCCACACAGGACTCAGCAAACCTGAACCGACCTATTGAGTTCCGCAGATCCAGCCACTTCATGTTAGTACACTTGTCTTAGAGGGAGAGAGGGAAAACACATACAACAAGAATAGTGTAAGCAGTACACCATAATAACATACTTCAAAGCCGTCACAAAATCAGTAATATGTGCATACATACTGTATAGATCTGTAAATATAGAATGGTCATTAAAAGCCTTACCTTCTGCGTTGTTGTTCAGGACAGACTTATCAGGAACACAAGCAAAGTTGTAATCCAGCTGTACTGGATGATGAACCACAATTATGTGGAAGAACAATCAGATACAAATTCTCCCAGGTGGCTACGACACTCTCAGTTCGGCTACTGTACAAATCCTTTCACAAAGTTCAAAACACTGACACGGTGTGACTAACCCTGTTGCCACTGTAGAGTACAAGGATTACCCACGTTGTGGTGGAACATGACACTGTAAGTATTCTCCCCGCGTCCGTACGACTCTTCCCCCGCCAGCTACAGTGGAAACTCCGCCTTCTCTTGGTGGTTTAGTTCCCCTAGAATCCCCCAGCTCAATAGACAATGTGAAACAAGTTACACACAATCGAGGATGCCCACATACTGCACAACACTGAACATTTGGTAAATGATGGAAAGGGAAAATAAAATCAGGTTTCATGACCATTTCATACCGTCTATAAATGGTACACGGTAAAATCCTCAATGTTCATTTAACTCTGAGGTGTACAAATGTAAGCAAATGTCCCACGAAGGGTCCATTTGGTTACATGTGTACAATCTCAGAGTTACAAATGGATAAAATAACACTGTCTGAATATGTTTTTCACTGTGTAGACAGGAATATACATGCAATTTAGTGTTAATTTTTTACGTCATTACAGCAGAGAAGTTACAAACCATGATCCCTCTCTCCCTGAGATGGGTGTCAGCCCAGACGTAGGTCAGGCACAAACCAGTGATTTATTATAGAAAGTGTGTGGAGGGTGGGTGTCAGAAGGTGGTGACGCATGACAGACCACCACCCATAAGGAAGTCCCACTCTATCTCCTCTCATATTGTTCTTATGCACCTCTCCAAGTACTCCCCCCTCCGCCTCCCCTCCCACATGTTTTATACCGGTCATGGTCGATGTGTAAAAACCTCTGACAAGTTACCCACCCAAAGGCATATAAATACTGTCACACCGCTTTAAATACCGCAAAGGACCCATCAAAACATCATGTTTGAAACAAAATTACAGAATATAATAAAGTATAGCTAATAAATGTCTCACAGCCAAGATAAACCCGATAAAACACAGTGTAACTCCAGAAGGAAGTCACTCAAGCGGAAAGCAGTAAAATACAAGGCATTTTAATTAGCAAACAGGATTTAATTAAAATTAAGGCCTGGGGGAGATAGATACATAAAATGTCTTTATTTACAGATTCGATAACTTGGCAAAAAAGGGGAATTATATCAACCGTTAAAGTGCATATGAGATCAGAAACAAGAAAACAAGTTCAATTTATTGTATTAAGTCTTAAGAATAAAATAAATTGAATTTTGGTCATTTCACATTTGGCATTCACTTAAAGTTGCAGTAATAAGCTAAGGTTTTGCTTACAAAAATATCAAGGCAAACTCTCATAGCAACATAGAAATAATAAGGCATCCACGTGCCTAGGCTAGCTAATCTTGCGGTCTTATACTGTAGTATGAAACGAAAGTCGTCTTTTAATCCAGATGAATCATTCTACCATAAACATGGCAGAGTAGAACGAAATGCTATTTTGGCAGTGCCCGGGTGCCTACCACCTTCCAGATCATCTGTCCCAACAACTCTACTTACTGGCTCTTTGCAGCAGGTCTCTGAAAACGTCAAGCATCTCAGGGTCCTCCCCGGCAGACAGCTCTGGTGTGTTCTTCTCCAGCCAATCAGAGGAGCGGATCTGCTGTTTCAGAGCACCAATCAGGGAATCCAGATTCTCTGAGGGCTGAGATGTTTGACAGTCGAGCAACACAAGCTCGTCGCTGGCCAGCGGGCCAGTGTCTGAGCCCGGGCTGTCCCGCTCCTTCCACTGGTCCGATGACTTGCTCTGGGGTGACGATGTGGAATTGACAATCACGGCACTGTCCGAGTCAACACTGTCCCTTTTCACTGGCGCCTTTGTGTCTTTGATAAGGCCTGAGTCAGGGCTGATGTTTTTTTCTTCTTGCGTTTCCTTCAAGGCCTCCTTAACTCTCTTCATGCCTGATCACACACAAACAAAAACAAATTAATCGACGATTTCAAACAATAGATACGGTCCAAAGACATCAGTCAGGAAAGACACATGATTAGAACCCGACTGATGCCCATTTTGATGCCTATTTTAGAGAATCTTAGACCATCGATTACCGATATTTTTATCCATATTTTGTCCACAAGTGCAAAATGTACTAATCAATTTGAAAATGTTTGATTTGATTATTAATTTGAGAACATTTTACTTTTTCATGCATAAGGAACAAACACCTGCACACTGTCTTCAAATGCAGTGCAACGTTTCGGCCTATGCCTTAACGTGAGCTTTAACTTCTTAAGCTCACTGTAAAAAAAAGATCCCAAATAGCCAATATAAATGCTCACAGAGCTTGTAGATCGGCTATTTTTGAAAATGAAAAAAGGTTATAAACCGGGACAAATCAGCTGAATAATTGCCAATAATACAGAGACCAATTAGCCAGACAAATATATCGGGCGCTAAATGCAGCAGACAAAAGCATCCATCACGGACTGACCGAGCTGTAGGTGATGCATCTGAACCGTGAACACGATGCGGAACCAGCCCGGCGTGGAACAGGAGAAAGCCTGGCCACAGCTCAGCACCACCTTGTGTCTAAGGAAACACCTCCACAGAGACAGCTCCTCCGCAAATGATGCCTCCCTGAGGTACTACCGAGGCAGACACAGAGAGAGAGAGGGAGAGAGAGAGAGAGAGAGAGAGAGAGAGTGTCAAGCATTCTGCCAAATGGGCAGGCACATTCTTATCATGGGGCGGCCAGGTGTGATAGTCAAAGAGGGAAATGGATGTCACAGCTCGTGATGAGCCAATTATATCCCACACATAGTACCTTCCTAAGATCAGCCCACACATAGAAGCCTGCAGGCCTGTGTAGGTAGGGAATGTCCAGGCGCTGCAGCTCTCCTGTCAGGTAGCAGTGAGCTGCTTGCACTCTGTGTCGGTTCTGAGGCAAGAACTCCTTGCTGATCCAGTCTGAGGAAACAAGAGGTGTGTGTGGCAATGATAAGCTCCTTAAGTTAAAATATTACAATATCCCACGGTAGCGTTTTGTGTCGTTAGCCCAAGCAAAGTGGCTCCATACCTCTGTCCCGAAGCAGCTGTGCCACCTGGTACTGTATGGGCCCAGGGACACCGTGGAAAGAGGCCAGCGAATCCAAGGCGTCTATGAGGTCTCTGTTGTTAGTGTACAGAGTGCCCACTCTGATGCCTGCCATAGCAAAATCCTACATAAAGAGACATATTGTTGGACTGCAACGGACCAAGACACATTCAAGTAACACAAACAGATATGGGTTTAAACATCTCATTCGAACGGTGGCCATTTTGCTCTTACGTCATACCTAAGAACTTATGGCATACTCCGTGAGTATTGATTGAAAAGGAATCGTTATGACTATGTCAGTCGCTGGACAAAGGACAAAAAAATATCATATATAAAATAAGTGTGAATTCACTAGTTGAAACATTGTACTTTGCACATTAAAGACTCGAGCAGCAGCTGCTTGTGCAGACTTTGTTTATTCCTATACTCCCCGAGTATGCCATAAGAGCTAAATGAGTTAATATGGTCAATAGAATCAGATGGAGCCAAATAGACCTGTTAAATACGTTAAATACGTACCTTGCTGACTCCCCACATGACGTGTGTTCTCAGTGGATCAGGCAAACTACAATAACAAACACACCGTGAATAGTTTCAGTAGGAAGATGACAAATTGATCCATAGTAAGTAAGTATCAGGATTACTAAGGGCACTGGTTCTCAACATGGGGTCCAGGGACCCCTAGGGGTCCTTGAGGGGGTTCCGGGAGTCCCCAGGTATATTAATATTGATACTGTAGCTAAAGGTCCCAAAACATATAAAATGGTCTGTGGCTTAATGAAGGTCGATAATCACTTGACTTAGGCAGAGGTTGTGGTCATACGGTACCTGTGGATGCTGAGGACGCTGTGAAACGTAACAGACTTGTCAAAGACCGTCAGCATGTACACCTCGTCTATGATGGCATGGAGCTCGTGTCTGCAGCAGTAAATGGTGGATAGGAGGGTTAGGAGTGGAGTGGAAAATAAATAAATAAGAATTTATACAATTCATCTTCCACGGTTTTACGGGGTTAGCAATTATTTATGGGGCAGATAATGCAAGCTGACAGCAAAATGGTTCCTTCAGTGGCCATCCTCAGGGAGCTATGTAAAAACGCTGTGGTTTATGGTTACAACAGCTCAGTGCCTTCTAGGGTCCATGGAAGGGGGGGGGGGGGGGAACTCTGGCAAGATCATTTAGAAAACAACAGATGATGCAGGAAATTCCTTGGCCCGTGGCTGCACTTGACAATATGCTGATGGTTAGAAGAGGTGATAAAACTCCATCCAGAGTGCTTGATATTCCTCACACGGGACAGAGCTCTTGGCTGTAAAATGAAGGAGTCTATGCTAGGAAGTTGTCTGCTGTGCCGCGGCTAATCTCCTAACGGGCCAATGAGACGGCATGAGATGAGACGATGAAGCCTGATTTATACTTCACCGTAACGCCGTCTTTTGCTTGCCAGAAATAGCCGATCTACAAGCTCACATTGACATTTTCGGCGAGCAGCAGAGCACAGATTAGGCATAGTGGAGGGTTGGAGGAGGGGGCGCCCCGCATGGGATGTTCAGGAGGTAAGTAGTGTACTGTACCTTTTGGCAAACTCCAAGAAGGCAACCATCTCCTGTGGGGTGTAGATGTCGGCCAGAGGGTTGTGGGGATTCACCAGGACAACACCTCGGATAGTCACCCCCTGGGGAGAGGGGAAGGGAACAGTTCATTTGAAATTAATGGGAAACAAACAACACAACCTTTCAAAACACAGATTAAAACAATACAGGGTCTGTGGTGCAAAAAGAAAAAAATAATCACAACCGTGTGAACCGAGTGGTGCAACTCTGTGTGGGGGTCCCCGGATCTTCCGGGAACGTGCCCAGGGGGCCGGCCCGTTTCCGGCGAGCCACCCCGCGTCCGAAACGGTTGAGAAATGACAGTTATTGTGTGGGGGTCCCGATGGGGTCCCTCTACTACTGTACTGTCATACCCAAAATCACGTAATGGCTGCTAACAACTCGGCTTCCTATCATGCAGCTGTGCACAGTGTGAAGCTCAACAGCGCCACTTTGTCACTTGTTGGTACTCTAAACAGACATAAAAGGGACACACATTGCTGTTCCTTGGTGTGGCTGCACCACTCAAAAATCCAGAACACTGACCCAGACTATGATCCTGTTGGCTGACAAGGCTCATCTTCGAAGAGGAGGTGAATTTTCCCATTGAATCACTGGATTACAACATACTGTTCATTTATTATATTCATTGTTAGTTATAGCCTCACCGTCTTGTTATCATAGGCACAAGGCCCTGAAATGGATCTGAATATTATAGAATTAAGATGCCACAACAGGCCTGGTATTTATTGTTTTGAGTACAGCTTGGCGACAATCTCCCCACTATTGTATGTGTATAGGCTGATCTCCACTTTTATCAGATAACTTCTTGACCACCGACACTGCAGTATAGCCTACAGAATATTATGTCTATCTGTGCGTAAACATGGAGTGCTGTCACTGTGTGGGGAGTAGGGACTTTCTTCATCTCGATAAACATGTTGCGCTGCTGTCTGTGCTCAGTGCCCTCAGTGCGCTTAGCGCACTCAGCGCTGTGCCTCCATGCCCAAAAGAACAGTGCGTGTGTGCGTAGAGAGAGAGAGAGAGAGGTCCAGTTCCCGACGGCACGACACATGCACAACACCATGATTGATCCCATATAACTCTAACAATACTGTATGGATTCCCAAGTTACCTCTCGCTTTGCCTTTCCTAGAGCGTCTTCCAGTTTGACCACGGTGAGGTGGAAGGGTCGACTGTCCTTCCCGCTTGCCTATAAATACAAAGTAACACAGGGGACATGAAACACAAACAATGCTGAACATAACATTTTGTAGAAGGTCAAATAGCAGACCTATCTCTAGAGTCAGACAACGCAAAGAGAATACAAAATCCTCATTTAAAAGCTATAGAAACATTTCAAACACGGACATGGTGTTCGATACTATTACAAGCCATCTTTATACTGTACCTACCTCACAGTCAAGAGGAACGTGAAAGAGATTCACATCACTGTACAGACGCAAATCCTCTGTGATCACACCGTAGAATGGAGTAGGAATTAGGATGGAATCTGAAAGAATGGAAGGTCATTTTAAATATAGTCTAGTGACTGACTACTGACTACTTTAGTCTATGCATATAAAAAAAAGAGGTCAAGCTCACAATTCATCATCGCCTTCTTAGCTTGTAGTGGTTAATAATCATGCAAATATGTACTTTGCTATGGGGTGATCAACCAATCACAAGCCAATGTTTGTGTTTACACAAACCCGAAAAGCCAGGCATAGGAGAGGCTAGTGTGGTAGTGGCCCTCAAAGAATAGGTTCAAAAACATGCCATTGCTATTGTATACACATTTCTATTATACTTCTTATATACAGTTCCAACATGGATCAATTCTTCGTTGGCGAGTGCATGTGTGAATGTACCCTGAGGGTCACAGATGACTGCAGCAATAGATGAGAAGAGGGAGCCGCATCCATTCATCACCACGACCTGAACACAATAATACGTCTAATAAATATACCTACCATGAATTCAATAATACACTACAACACTGCAGTGTATTATGGTTGCAAATTAAATTGGCTGTATTTTCTGAAAGCGCAACATTACTCTCATTGAGTACTTGAATTCAGTTGAGTTATGGGTTTTTACCACTTCTGTTTCAGCAGTAGACGGTCCCTGAATATAATGCTCTGTACACATGAGAACCTCCTTTATGCAACACTTTAAACATACATACAATGTTGTGACTTGCCCAGAATAGGGATCTTACGACTTACTGACTACAATCAGGACAAAAGATAGATTGAATGTGTTACTGAACTTTTCATCAGTTCAATGTATTTCATAAATGCCATTTATGAAATACATTGAAATGGTGTAGTGATATTGGTGAAGTTGCAAACTTACTGTCTCATAAAGGGCAGGTACACTGTAGAACCTTATGTGAAGTATAATTTAAACAAAATGGAATGATCCGTCTGCACAAATCTGCGCACCACAAATCTGGTCTGAAATCTGGGCTGTAATTCAATGTATTATATGAATATACTGTAAACATGCTGTTAAGTGTAAAATGGTGTCTCATAAACCCATGGGGGTTGTGCACTTTGTGTGCAGGACACAAAAATAAAATAATCAATCAATCATGATTATAGATAACTTTGTATTTATCCATGCTGACTCCATTTTGAACTATTAATGTGAGGTTGAAATGAGTGAGGTTCAACTATTGTATAAAATGCTGAAAACAGTCACTCACATTGTCAGCTTTCAGTGGGCTCGGAGAACAACAGTAGTGGGAAAGGAAACTTGCCACCTCTTTTCTCAGACTACAATGAGATGAAAGAAAATCCAGTTAGAATTACACAAATCCATAATTTGCCAATGCTTACATACTATGCTTAATCCTTTTCCTGAAATACAGCCTACTCCTACTGTACACATTTAGGCAGCCTGATGAAGAGCTTTTGGCCAAGTAGTATGTATGATTTAAGCCTTTTTGTGTGTTCGTGGGCCTGGAAAAACAATGTAAAGGATGTGTAGGTAATGTGAAGGTAATATATATTTTGCATTATACAGTGGTCTCTCACCTCATTATTTTTTACTTTTATTCCATGAATCATACCATAAAATGTAAAAAGAAAAAAAGAAAAGAAAAGAAAAGAAAACAGACATACAAGCCATGTCCCTTCCAGTCTGGGTACTGCAACAGGGATGGATCAAAATGCACCATGTCAGGCTGGGTCAGCTATAGCAGAGTAAGCAGACAGGAAAACAACAGGCTATTAAATAAATGTTCATTTTCATGTCAACAGTAAAACCCTCAGTGTAAAATTATCAATTTGTAACTCTGTAACCAAATGGGCTGTTAAGGGTCCATTTGGTTGGATTTTAACAATCTCAGAGTTACCATAAATTATCATTCAGGTTTTAATGTATAGCAAAAAATAAATAAACGTGTAGTGTGGTACAAGTTATGAATATTACCCAAGATTGTAGTCATGATTACAGAGCCGCTCAATACTCAATAGAGTACAGATTTACAGTACAGCGTGAATGCTGTCCCTATAACCTGATTTACCCGCTTGTTGAGAAGATCGTAGCAGAGCTTGTTTTCACTGGTGCCCAAGTTGATAATCCCCTGGAGATGAGGAATAAAACAAACAAATAATAATCACATCAGTAACACACCTCATCCTGAACAGCATTAAGGCTGATTTATACTTCGTATTACAGTGTCACATGTCAATCTACCGACTGGGAGGTTCCATCCCTGGCCGGATCATATACCAAAGCCTCTGAAAAATGGAACCCAGTGCCTCCCTGCTAGGCACTCAGCATCAAGGGTTGGATTGGGTGTTAAGTCCCTGTGACATACTAACTAGCGTCATCATGTCCAGGGGTTTACTTGTACTATACATCAAGCTGCCTCACACTCCTGGCCTATCTCCTCATGGCTCGGCAAGGCTTACTTAAGTACACAGCTTGTAGATTGGCTAGTTCTGGCACTACGTACGACGGAGCATAAATCAGGCAAAACAAAGCATATCTCACATTGCGGGGCAGCAGTTGATCAGGGGTAGAGTGGCCGGTAGAGTGGCCGGATGGTGAGGTTCCCAGTTCGATCCCGGGCTCCCCCTTAGTTAGTGTCGAAGTGTTCTTGAGCAAGACACTGAGCCCCTAATTGCTCCCGATGAGCAGGATTTGGATAAAAGCGCTATATAAATGCACCTGACCATTTACCATTTATTGCAATGATCTGACAACTGTGTGCCTCCTATTTGCTATCACAACAATAAAATATCGGCCAATATATCGGTCATGCTCTGCTCTGCACTACACAAGAAAAGCCCTCGAAAACACTGTCCACACTCACACTGGGGTTGTGGGTGTCATGGTGTTTGTCCGCATGGTACTGGGAATAGCCCTCCTGGAGGATTCCTTGCCTCTGTCGGATGGCGTTTCCACGGCTAGACAGGTACACACTATGGCCTGGTGTCTCTGCGCCCCTCAGAGTCGCCAGGACACTCTCAGCAGTGTCACAGGCCTCACGAGTTGGCGCTGATGGTGACTTGGGAGCCTCGGCGGTGGATGTAGCCTGCGTCGCAGGGCCGTCAGGATGTGACGGCTGAGGTGAAGACGATGAAGCTGAGCGCATGGTCTCCAGAGAAGCTGAGAGATTAGCTAACGAGATGGAGGCGTCATTACTAGTGCCGTTAGGCACTGAGGCACCCAGGCCGCCCTGCCGGGCAGCCGCCAAGGCCCCGGCAAATACGCTCAGCAGACGTATCTCGTGCTGGCGCTCCTGCTCTGCCCTCCTCTCGTCCTGCTGCTCCCGCCGTTCCTCCGCCTGGGCCTCTCTCTCCAGACGTGCCTCCTCCAGGGACAGGAGCCGCTCCTCTGCTGACCGCTGCCAGTTCAGGAAGCTGACCAGGGCCTTGTCAAGGCTCCGCTGGCTACTGCAGCGAGCGTCCCCACAGTTCCATGATCCTCTGCCAGCCCGACGACGCTTCCTCTGCCTCGCAGCAGCCGGGGGACGGCAACCCACCCTATCGGGCCTGGTGAGGGTCTCCTGCTGTGTTGGACCACTGTCAGCCTTGCTCATAGCTGTGGAACCAGTCACGTTCAGGTCACTGAAACCTATAGAAACATAAACACAGAAAGGAGAGAGCAGTTTAAAACTAAAGTAAATGTATTCAAATATGTATTAAAAAAAAAGTTAAAGGGGGATGAGGGCAATGCATATCATGAGTTATCGTACTGTCATTCTGACTGATAGAATCATCAGATTCCACAGAAAACTATGGTCACGACACTGTCTGTCTGTGTGTTAAAATACAAGGACCCTTTCAGGGTAAAGTGTCACTTCTTAAAACATCTACATTAAATAAGAAAACTAAAACCTAACAATCCTCTTTAGTCTTCAGTGCCTATACACTACAGTATATCTATAGGCCTATGGTTTAATTTAAATGGACCACCTGAGGGGGAGATCCTTGCATTTGCTGAGCCCTGTCCATCCTCTGGTTCCAACACAGACTGCCCGTCAGTCTCCTGCTCATCCCCAGACGCATAGTACATCTCCGGGGCCGCGATGCCAGAGTTCAGCATCCCTTCTTTCACATCCTCACATTTGATATCCAGCAGATCCCCAGGTCTGGACGGATGACCGAACAAGAATCCGCCTGCAGACGCAGGGCCAAAGGGGCCCATTGCGCCTCCTCCTCCTCCTCCTCCTCCATGTAGGTATGCCTCCTGGCCGCCTGGGTTGTTCTGAAACACCTGCTGGGCGATCACGGCACCGCCCAGAGACGAATACGTTATGGCCGGCCGGTTGGCCAGAACCCTGTCCATCACGTCGTAGAACTTCCACGATCGCAGCTTGTGGTTGTCCTTGATGCGGCGGTACTCCAGCTTCATCTTCTTGATCTTCTCTCGGCACTGGTCCCCGGTTCGGTAGATTCCCTTGTCGCGCAGCACGTTGGCGATGCGGTCGAAGACGCGCTGGTTGCGCAGGGAGCTCTCCAGCTCGATCTGCACGGACTCGTCGGACCACAGCTGGAGCAGCTCCACGATCTCTGGGTCGGTCCAGTTGCTCCCGCGCTCATGTCTCCTGCCGCGGAAGTCCATTCTACTAGTTGAATTAATAGGAGGCAAGTCTGCAAGAGAAGACAGGATGAAAAAGTAAAGAAAGGGGGTCTGTAACTGCATCTCTGAGTGCATACGCGCGCAGTTACATTAATTAACTATTCACCTTAATCTGTGTCTGACAGACGTAATTGCAATAGGTCGTTCTAAATTATAGCTGATCTGAATACATATGTCCACGTAACCACGTATCGCTCTTTTCTCACCTTAAGGGGAAAGTGAAGGGAGGTCTTCGCCACAGGGATTGTTGTGGAACTGTCACTTAGCTGTGACCAGGTTGTGACATCCATCCACGAGAGGTGACACACATATCTTTGTTTTAACCCGGTTTGGACTGGTTCCTCTTTGGAATTGGATTGGAACGACTTGTGGTCTGACGGGGTGGCTAAAGCGTGTTAGACATGACGAATAACGGCAATAATATTTCATGAAGACAAGTTGCTAATAAAATGGGCGAAAAGATAACATAAAACAAATACATCCGGGTTGACGGCACATGCGTGCTGTCCTTATTCCGGGATAACTTTGGTCCGTTCTGGAAGCGGGATATTTATTCAGGCTGGACCAAAACTACCCGAGTCAGGAGATGCAAGCTTTGCACTATGGCCCCCTCTGCTGTTCACTGGGACATATTCTGCTCTGCCCTTTTTATTTATTTGTATATTTGCTTTTAGATTGATTGAAGTATTTATTAACAGTGTGCAGAATTACAGTACATTTCAAGCACAACTCAATACAAAAACTGTTAACTGTGAGTGGACGACCCAATAAAGCATTACATTTGTTTACAAGAGGGTCCACCTTCCTTGGTCCACCTAGGCTTACTACTAAACATGTTGTTTTCCAACAGCAAAAGCCAAAAGCACATTTTTGTTGTTATAGTTTGTTATTTTATTTATATTGTATTTAATAGTACTTGACTGCCAAGTTGCAATGTTAAAATGAAAGAGATATATTGTACACAATAGCCATAGGCCTACATTTACGTTTTATTTGCTTGTTCATGGCAATTTGTATTACAAATAATCACTTTGCATGTGCGGCACATGGACGATAGATGGCGCTCGCAGCCCGCTCAGCGGACGCTTGCCTGTTCACAGCATAGGTTCACAGACATGGATGAATGTTTTGTACACATGCGTAGCACGGGACCCGCTCCCACGGCGGCCCAATGGAGACAAGTAATGCACCGCCTTATCAGCGGGTACAGTAACACAAAACAGGCGCATGCCACAAACCACAACCAGAGTGGGCTGTGTGAACGTGACGTATTTCCTGGAGACTGGGATTTGTGTTTTTTTGTTGTCATCCACGGTTGGGTTTTTTTCCTACACTTTTGTGCTTTTTGCAGCAGGGGGTTTGCTCTCCAAATGCGTGGCGACCCTCCGGCACAGGTCTGTGCGCGCTTCAAAGACCAAGCGTGTCTGCTGCATGGTCCCGAAGCAGAACCCCGTCCCAAAAGAACCCGGAGGAGTTTGCGAAAGAACAATGGGAGCGAGTCGATGGACAGCGATGTGATGGTCGGACGGAATAGTTGCATTTTTTTGGAGACGTTCTTGGTGAAGAAGAGGAGGAAGAGCCGGGGTGCAAAGGTGTCCGTGTCTTCTTTACGCCCACGACTCAAGTAAAGCCTGGATCATAAAGTTGATAGCCAACCCGAAGGAGGAGGAGGGGAGTCTCCACCCTGGCACAGAGGAAGATGAGGCTCCTTCTCCTTGGCATCTGATCTGACGACGGGTAACTATAACTGTGGTTGACATTGACAACCTTCTATCTAGCACACAGTTGTGTTTTCAACGAGGAGGGACCGTTATATTACAGTGGCAGAGTGGGAGGGAACAATGGCACCATTTGGGCGAACGCTATTAGCGCACAAGTGTGACAGCGCGTCTTTGCCACGAGACGATCGACCTCCTCCACTACTTTACCACTTTAGCAGTCACTCTATCTGGATCTGTTCCAGTCAGGTTAACAGTCTGGGTCGGTTCCAGTCAGGTTAACAGGCTCGAGCCTGGCTTTGTTAATAATAATACTCTTTATGGAACGGCTTTTTTAAATTACAGCGCGTCCGCACCGAACTTTATTCTTCTTGGTAAGATGAAGACACTTTGTCTTACTGTTACACTGTAGCAGACTTAATGTCATTGTATGCTAAAATGTCATTGTTGTAGACTTGTCATTTTACATTGTAGAATCATGCCACGCTGTTACATTGTACAGACATGCCATACTGTACTGTTTTGACGTCATGCTGTTAAGTTGTAGCAGATTTAATGTCATATAGTTACAATGTAGCAGATTTAATGCCACATTTATACACTTACATCAGTAGCAATGTCTTGATTTCCACCGACACCACAGTCAGCTGCAGTTCGCATTTTAAATTCACATTTACTGTATATCTACTTACTGTGTATCTATATACACTCTCTCTCTCTCGCTCTCTCTCTCTCTCTCTCTCTCTCTCTCTCTCTCTCCACCTCTCTTTCTTTCTCGTATTGTATTGTCACTCATCACTTAGTAACTCAATGTGTTGCATTGGGTATGACAGTTAAATTCAAGTCATGCTTATAATATAGTAATAATAGTGCTTACAATAGATAATTGTTGAGCAGTTAACTTTTCCTCACTCTTTTTCTACTGGGACTTTCTCTACATTAGAGTGTCATTGGTTTGAAAAATAGTCGGATCTTGTTTCTCACAGTTTCATCTGAAAACGTTCAGTGACCCATGGCACTGCCACTGACCCAGTTGATTCATGCTTTGGTTATTGTTATTGTTCCTGTATCATATCTAATGCAATACATATTGAGATCTAAGCAGGGGAAGTCAAGGTCACACGATGCATTTTGGGCTGGAGTGGACTTCTTACATAAAAGGATTGCAGTACTTCCCTATGTCAAAACATTGATTTATGAAGCAATTTGCTTTGGCTGCCAGTCAACCAGCCCTTCATAACAATCTTTGCTGGACTATGTCTTGCTCAAGTGTGTTCAGTGGCCAAGGCAATGTTGTGAAGTGCTGTGTAGTATAATGTATTCCTCTCTTGACCTGGCAAAGTTGGACAAAGTAGTTTAAAAAAGGTTTGTTTCATCTGAAGCAAATAAGTCCAGTGTGTCTACTGTGGGTGCTACTGTTACAGTATTGATGATGCTCCAACTTTTTGCTCTGGGCAGTATCTCACAAAATAAGATTGTGTGTGTGTGTGTGTGTGTGTGTGTGTGTGTGTGTGTGTGTGTGTGTGTGTGTGTGTGTGTGTGTGTGTGTTGGGGGGGGGGGGGGGGGGTACAACAAAGGAACGCACCAGTGCAGTAAGAGAAACATCTCAACTATGGACTCTCTCTGTGGACTGGAACTAAGGGTTTACTGTAGCTGTCTGTACATTAACAAAGGTTTTTCAGTGAAGCATACTTACAGTAACAATCAGGTTGCTTGTCTTTGTTAGAGGTGGCTTTCAGTAGCTATATGTGCAATGTTACTTGTTGAATTGCTTTTATTTCCTTAGACACATTCCAGCTGAGCCACCACACAGTGGTTTATCAGGCTCCATCTCTGCAGCTCATAGGCAATGTAAGCCGTCAAATCAGTCTATAGCTGTGCTCCACCATTGGCATCCTGAGCTGAGTCACCTCTGTGCACATCTCAGACGATGTCGGTATAGAGATCACAGGCCAGTTATGTAATGCCGTACTTAATGCTCTGTCTGGGGGCGGAGGGCAACATGTAGCATGTCTCATTTCACAATCGCCCTTAATATCTCTGTGCAATTTCACTCTGGGGGGGGAGGACATTTTCTTTGACTGTGTGTGCCACAACGCATTTCATGTGCAGTTCATTCTGGGTTCATGTACGCGAGTGTACACAAGGTGTAACAATAAAAAACCTTAGATCTGGGACCTTGATATATCAGGCTGGGCATTTATTAGCGATATTGTGATGTGTGACCAATCATCTGGGATTCTGGATATGTAGCATTGTGAATGATATTTCCTGGTTGCGACCGAAGGTCGCAGTTAACTATGGAATCGTGCATTTCCCATCAGTCAGTCAGTAGTCCAGTAAATAAAGTTAAAAACATCCACTCAGTTTGGACAAAATTAGATTATTTTGTTTTTCAACTGATTCTGACAGGGAATTTAGTCTACTAGCCAGGATAAAAAATCTACCCTGATCTGCTCTCTGCTAATACCCTAAATTTGCCTTAATCCAAGATGGCCCCATTGACAACCTAATATAAGGCAACATGTTCTAAATTTCATTATGCTTGCTTTTAAGTAGCATGTGACGTGTCAAACTAGGGGGTTTTCATGATCCTGAAATCTTAATCCATTCCAAGCATTAGTTTTGCACGAAAAACACTCCTTGGGCTAAATTCGGCCATAGCCACTTGCCCAAATGTGCTGACAACCCATTGTGATGACGGCTTTGGATTCTAACTAAACTTACCCGTCTGAAAAGGCTGTGAACACACAAACATGTGTCTGGGAATGTTGTTGAAAGTTATGTTGATTCATCTAACAGCTGACACCCAGGCCATACGACGTTTCTTTCATAATTCCGCCATGTCATCTCCTTGGTTTTGCTTCCAAGCTGGAAATCCAAACATCTTAAGTTCTTAACGCCAACATCAGAACACTTTCACTTTGCCTTGCAACCGACAACGCTACACTAGCGCACAGAGACGTCAAAGATAGTAGAGAGATTGAAGATGGTATACACAGTCCAATAAGTAGTTGCTTGCTCAACAAAGATAGTATTTGGAAGATCCTGTAACAAACAACATGGTGCCGAAAGTGGTCGAAGTTTGTGGGGGAGCTCCACCACGCTCGTTCTCTATACTTTGAAAAAAACGACCAAAGTGTCAGTGTGTCACAATGCGATGCATTGTTGTTGGCTTGTAGATATGCTATTTTTGAGAAACATTTTGAAAATTATTAATTATTGTTGCAGGTAATAACATCAAATCAAATCATCTTTATTGTCACATTACAGGTTTACAGGTGTAAAACAGTGGGTGAAATTAGTTTTCTGTGTGCATCGATTGTTTCCTAAAAGAAAAGAAAGAAGGGCGGGGGGGGGGGGGGGGGGGACAAGGGGAAGGATCTTTTATATCTTTTAGCCGTTTAGGTTGAACAAATATAATCTCATGTGAGCCCACACCATCTATTGGCACAGTCTGAACATCACGTCCTGTGTTTTAGGATTCTATTGTTTCACATTCTAGAATGTGTTGTGAGAAATACTTCACAGGACAAAGCAAAGGGCAGTAGTTCCTCACAAGAGTAGTATTATTGAGGCAGTGCATGTTTTCGGAAACACAACCTTCCGTCCAGCTGCTGTTCTATTCCAGGCACTGGGGAATTGTTTTGCACGGGAGGCTGTGATCTACTTTCCCTGAATCCCTGCCATTCTTCTTACTGTATATTGTTGAGCTGTCATTACCTTTTAAAGAAGGGGGTGCTGGATTCATGATAAACAGTAGCCATGCATCAGGTCACTGCTTATGGTCCTCACTGCACCAGCTCCGCAATGAGCTCTAAAGAGGTTTATGCCATTTGGCTCATGAATTTCTCCTGTGAGGTTCAAGTTTCATCTTGGTTTCTGTTCTTTGATGTATATTGTATCGAGTATAGCCTAAGCAAGCAGCAGTCTCTTGTTAACTCTCCTCCAGGCTATGTTTTTTTAGGAAAGTGCTTTTCTCTCTCTCTTTTTGTAATAATGCCTGCTACTTTGCACAATGCTGGGTAGGAGGGTGGTAACTTGCCCTTTCTCTCTCTATCTCGCATGCAGCCATGCACGCACACCTCACTCACTCACACACTCTCTCTCTCTCTCTCTCTCTCTCTCTCTCTCTCTCTCTCTCTCTCTCTCTCTCTCTCTCTCTCTCTCTCTCTCTGGATGTGTATCTATCTGTCTCTTTCTTGCGATTTCTATTTATTTCTCTCTCCCCGTGACTGTCTCCTACTAACCCAGTGACAGTCACAGACTGTCACACACCCCTGAGCCTTTCCTAGCTCTGTGACTGACTGAGACCTAGCCCTAATGAGCTCAGAATAATCACTCCCCACGATGAGTGACAGCCTGGGGCCTGTAGTCATGCCTCCATCTCAACCACTTTTCAGTGTAATCGCAGCCATTCCCCTCAAATGTATCTTTGAATCTACAGATGATCATGTCCCACCACACACCTTCTCCTTTTTTGCTCATGTGAATAGCCCTTGCTCCTTGGCAGGTGATTTGAGGGAGGATTAAAGGACAAAGCAATAGGTTTCCGTGTGAACTGTTAGCATATCGCCTGTCTACCTGGTGTCCTCTCAATTTGAATTACTTGGATTTGTCCTGGTGGAAACATTGTCAAACCATTGACTAAAACTTTTAGAAAGCAATTGTGTTGTACAAGCGAACATGGTGGGCGTCCTTTTCTCATTACTGTATATTAAGTTAGGGTAATCCAAGTATGCAGCATTGTCAAGACAGCGAGATGGCACCGTACCCATAAGCTGTCCCCCAGGGACCAGATTGTCTGTGCCGAATAATGCGTCTGTCTGCCCCCCTGAATACTAAGCCCACCTATGGCAACTGTGACTAGGGGGTCTCAGGAGAATGGCTTTCGCTGCTCTGCCTTTAGATCCCGTCTGCTCGGCAAGAATCGCCATCTTTTAAGCGAGCTCCCTTTTTTTTGTGAAAATTCAGAGTGAAAATGTTAGTGCCCAGTGAACAATTCACCCCTGTGTCTGTCTAGAACTGTGTAAGTAAGTAGTAAGTACTATCATCATAACCCACACCTGAGCTTCTCTTTCTGTTACTGCTTCAAGTATCTATTCATTTAAATAACTATACAGTAAGAATTCTTTAAAAAAAAACAGTGGATCAGGAAAATCCATCTCTTATCAGCACACAATGTCTTCAAAATTCGGGAGAATTCTAGATCTCCACAGCACAGTGGAATTAAATCCATTCAGTTTGGAAAGTAAAAAACTGGCCCAAAAATCTACATGGCTCCCATCAGTTTGTGTAACTATAGGGATGCCTGGCAGTGGTGGTGGGGATTTTCTGCAAAATGACAAACATTCAGAGCTGCATTTCACCACCTACACTGTAGGTG
Source organism: Protomyctophum bolini (assembly GCF_963924005.1). Lineage (NCBI taxonomy): Eukaryota > Metazoa > Chordata > Actinopteri > Myctophiformes > Myctophidae > Protomyctophum > Protomyctophum bolini. The sequence continues at coordinate 23,040,503 of NC_137865.1, read as the reverse complement.
GACAAATCAATTTGTCTTAAGAAGGATGGTACTGTAGGTCCTACAGTACCATCCTTCTTAAGACAAATTGATGCACTTTCGGGACTCCCACCCACACCGTATCATATTTCTGCCCCACATTGAGCAACATTTCCATAAACCTTTCTCTAATGCAGTGCCGACATAGCCTCGGTCCCAGAGATTTCTCTAGCCAAAACCTTCAGGGACAGAGATCGAAGACATTTTGACTCAAGTCACAGTGAATGTAGACTGGAACTCACCTATGCTTTTTATGGCATAGGCAGCTCCCGGCAGGATTTGCCGGGAGAAACTAGGCAAAGCTGCTGGGCATGAGACTAATTAATTAGAGCGACAGAGAGAGAGAGAGAGGAGTGTGCGTGTGTGCGTCAATTTAACAAAGGTACAGACGTCTGCATTTCCGAGGCTACATTGAATGTGACCCAAAGGTCTTTACAGGCCCTAATTTAACAAAGTCAAATCAGTTCTTAGAAGCGAAAATCGCTTGTTTGGAAAAGACAGTATGTAACAGGTATGTAACGGGTCATAAGTTGGCAATATCTAAGTAATTTTGTCCCAGTTTATGTGCCATGTTATTTCGCACAACATTTAGAGAAATTCCATCCAGATAAATATCAGGCAGACTTGACTTGTTGCACAGACATTCAATCTCAGAATTTGCCAGTTGTCAGAACAGATGTTATCAACAGTGAGACAATGCGTGTTGCTTTTTTAAAAATATATTTTTTGGCTTTTTCTGCCTTTATTGGATAGTGTACAGTATGTATGGTGACAGGAAATGGGCAGAGAGATTGGGGTTGACACGCTGCAAAGGTCATCGGGATCGGGAGTCGAACCCGCAACACGCGGTCAGGCTGGCTTAGCAGCCTAGGTGCCCGGACCGCCACACTAGCCACCCAGGCCATTTCCATATTGGCCCGTATAGGACAATAATTAGAACTTTAATCAGTGCTTTGGATTTCCTTTCGCCACTTTAATTAGACTATTTGAGCTATAGAGAATTCCAGAGATCATGTCCAATAACGAGAGGATCCATTGTGAAACTTTGAGTTATGTGGAGGTTTCCATCTTACGACCAACCGACAACTTGTTTTTGCAGCTGTCAGACCCAAAAGTAGGAGTCTTCTTCTCTGAGATTTAGTACTATCTATTAGGCAAAAGGGGAATACAGCTTCCCATTACTTTATGTTGCACTTCTTGACAAAATACTGGTCAAAACATCACTAATCGTTGGTCAATCTGGCATTGGTTTTATGATAGTTTTACTTTCTTTAGAGAATCCATACTGAGCAGTTTGGGGCCAAGGAACGAGGGACCCAACTAAGAGGGTGTGATTATAAGCGGCTGTGTGTCCTCTTTTCTTCAGGTCACTGTTCTACTTTACTGCCGTGAGGTAGAGCAGCTGGGCTGTGCCTGGTACGAGGTGACAAACGGATAGGCGGACAGGCTCCGTGGCCCGCTGTCCCTTTCATGGATGCCAGGCTGGCCCTACCGCACCTGTGGACACTGCTTGTGCTCTCGACGGTGGCACTGACGTGGGCCGACGCCGCGGAGATCTACAGCAATACCTGGGCCGTGCACATCACAGGCGGGCCGGGCGAGGCCGACCGCATTGCCACGAAACATGGCTTCATCAACTACGGCAACGTAAGTCGAGAGTGCGTTTGTGGGTATGAGCAAACTGTGTGTGTGTGTGTGTGTGTGTGTGTGTTAGACATGTCACGGTGTCCGGTGTTACCGGTGGGCGGGCACGCCACCGAGTACATTACTTGCACACCGATAGCACTGTTTTATTATTATTCTTAATACTAGACTAATTATTTTCTCGTGTACCCTATAAAACCACTGAGTGCTGCCCTTCAACGGGGCTACAGGCAGGCAGCAGCCAGTGCGGAGCTGAGCACACACGCAGCATGGTGTCAAATTTCACTTTAGTTTGGTGACAGGTCTTAGCTGCATTTGACTTATGGTACGGTGAGCTTATACTTCCACAATGTTTTAGTGCTTTATTTACTCACAATAACCTGTAGCAACGGTGCACTCTCAATTCATCCTGTAATGATTTCCTGTCTGGACCACTGAGCCATGGCCCAGGCCTGGATTGTTTATCTTCTAGTTGTATTTTTTGACCGTGCCTGCCTATATTGCCTAAAGCATCGATTTAAGTTACTTTGGAAATTATATCTAGAAGTTCAAGCGCTGTTGTAGTTTCTGTTTCTGGATCTATAGAGCACCGAAGTCCTGAGGTCATGGTCAGTAGAGGGCGCCAGTCCACAGGTTCGTGTACTTTTTATTTGCATTGAAATCCCCATAGGTGGATTTTAGATCTCTTCATATAAAAACTGTATTTGAAAAATAAACCGATCATCCCAGCCTTTTCACTCATATGGATATGAAGCATCGACTGAAGGTGAAAATGTACAAGTATACCCAAAGAGTAACACAATAAGCATTAGAAACGAGTCAAACAACCCAGAGACTACATTTCCCGGTAGGCGGGGTTTCTGCAGCTGCCCATCGCAGAAACTGACATGTTAATTACGTTTTTTTTTATTGGTCTTTAATGTTTCGTGGTTACTACGAGTCGAATCACTGCCAGCTGAGCTTACGTCAACGAGGAATCTCAGGAACGCAATGTGTTGACAGCTGGGCGTGACGTATATTAGCAACGACATTGCTTTCATTGTAGTTTCAAGGCTTTTGCGGCCACATTAATTCCATTTTCTCCAGAAACTGGCTGTATCAAATATTAATGGACATCATTAACGACACACAGCCACCCCCCTGACAGAAAGGCCGGGATGATCGGTTTATTTTTCAAACACAGTTCTTATATGAAGCGACCTAAAATCGGGGATTTCAATGCAAATAAAAAAATACATGGCGCCCTCTACTGAAAGAGACTGTGCTCTATCTATGCCAGGCAGGTCTATTAGGACACCTACATAGTGGTTGGATCCGGTTTTACCGGTGTCACCGGTGTTGAAAAGCACGGTGGAAACGGTGGGGAAATTCTAGCACCACGACAGGCCTAGTGTGTGTCTGCGTGCGTGCGTGCATGCGTGTCTGCGTGTGTCTGCGTGCGTGCGTGCACGCGCCAATCCTGCAAACTGTAACCAGTGTCAGGCTGTCAGCCGGTGTGTCGTGTGTATTTGTAGGCTTTTAGCTGAACATTTCACAGTAAAGTCCTCAGTGTTAAACATGCAATTTGTAACTTTTATGTTCTAACTAAGGCTGCAATAATTTCATTAAATTCGTTGCCAACTAATTTAGTAATGGTAAACGAATCGGCAACTAATCGCTGGAGTTTATTGCTATTTATCGTGGGTGTTTTTCCTCTTAACCATAATGAAATGTATGCAGTCAGAATAAGAGTAAAGGTACCATGAGTGGCATTGATTAATTTATTATATTATTTATTATTATATTTGTCTTATTTGAATAAAAGGGTAATCAGCAGCTTAGCAAAATGTATAATAAATTATGTATTTCTGAATTAATTATTCATATATTCTAAGGTGGTAGCTAAATAAGTCCCATAATCTGATTATTCATTTAAATAATGGACAGATGAATCGATTATGAAAATAACCATTAGTTGTAGCCCTAGTTCTAACCAAGATTCAAACCTGTGTCTCCCGTGTGAGAGGCCAGCCGCCACATTTATACTGCTCAGCCTCTTGGTTAAAGGCTCATACATAGTCTGGATTTTCGGTGGTGAGCTGACCACCAGCCTTAAGGCAGACTAGAAGCTCGAGTCTCGACCGGCATTCGCCCCGTCTCACTCTAGCGCCACGGGCAAAAAAAAGGTGTAACGCAGAAACCTGTGGCCTGTAGAATGATGTTACCACGTGTGCATCGTTGTTTGATGACGTTATGTAGAGTGGGCCTAATAGGCAAAAGGTGGCTTAAGTTAAATGTGCCTAAATACTGCATTTTATATTAACTGTACAATATTGTGCAAAGGTGAAAACATTGAGGGCGGGATAATAAGCCTAGATCATAGACGGAGAAGTGATGAAGTGTGGAGGCAGCCCATGGAGGCAGCCCATGATGAGCTGACGCACAGCAACGTTGCCTCTCTGATACTGGTAGTAGGATATTGCACTTAATGGTGCTACTTGTTAACCAGACTCTCTGATACTGGTAGTAGGATATTGCACTTAATGGTGCTACTTGTTAACCAGACTCTCTGATACTGGTAGTAGGATATTGCACTTAATGGTGCTACTTGTTAACCAGACTCTCTGATACTGGTAGTAGGATATTGCACTTAATGGTGCTACTTGTTAACCAGACTCTCTGATACTGGTAGTAGGATATTGCACTTAATGGTGCTACTTGTTAACCAGACTCTCTGATACTGGTAGTAGGATATTGCACTTAATGGTGCTACTTGTTAACCAGACTCTCTGATACTGGTAGTAGGATATTGCACTTAATGGTGCTACTTGTTAACCAGACTCTCTGATACTGGTAGTAGGATATTGCACTTAATGGTGCTACTTGTTAACCAGACTCTCTGATACTGGTAGTAGGATATTGCACTTAATGGTGCTACTTGTTAACCAGACTCTCTGATACTGGTAGTAGGATATTGCACTTAATGGTGCTACTTGTTAACCAGTAGGTGTCCTACCTGACACCTGCGTCTAAATGTCTCATTGGAAGAGTAGGGACCTCCAACCATTGCAGCATGTTATATTAACATACACTGTCTACCATACAAATTAAAATAACATTTTATTAATTAAAATAAGTAACATTGCAGCATAAGTAACCTAAATGGACCCGTAAAAGGTCTATTCATACACCAGTTTTAGGTGATAAGGTGGCCACCGAAACGGTCGTTAATACTAAAAACAGAGATGTGTTGGATGAGTGGCTTATCACCGCGGCAACAACTACAGTGTTGTTGAGAGCAGTTCCACTACAGTGTAGAGTCCTCATCATGACCCCTTCAGGCCATGCTGCGCACGCAGCTTATTGCTGGTAGCAAGAGGCATGGCATCCCCCGTGATAACCGCTTAATTGGAGCACACATGACTTACAACTTACTAGCAGACTCATGGGCATTCGAGAGGGACAGCTGGAGGTGGTGTGTTTACCAAGTTAATACTTGGACAAAGGGGAGAGCAGCAAAACTATTATTTTGAGGAGTAGAGGAAAGCTGCTGTTTCAAATCACGCCTCTGGGAGTTTCATTTCCCTTTCTCTATTCTGTTGCTTTCTGGTGATTGAGACTGCCCGATCTTTTTAATTAATCGCACCATTGGCTCACATAGATAAGGGAAAAAAGGACAGTTGTCAGACAGACGAGAGGAGAGGAGCGGAGGAGAGAGGCGGGAAAAGTGTCTCATTGTTTAGTCGATGGTATGGTAGCCGTTTTGAATATATCAACATTCTTCTGAGGCTAAGCTTTTCCATATTTACGCTCTGCAGTTGACAGTTAGTTGCTATTGGGTCCCTGCGCTCGCTGTTGCTTCACTTGAGACTTCACTCCATTTGCATGCGTCTTTGTGTGGGCCAGGTTGTGAGCTGCACACACCGCTGAGCAGCCTTCTGGAGAACTCCTCAGGAATATTCCTATGAGGCTCTGCATATTCCCAACTCATAATTGTGATCTTTCTAAAAGAGGGGTTTGCTAAATGTATTCTGGTTTATGAGGGAGATGTTATTTGTCCTCTTGTTATGAATGAAATCACAGTGATATCACAGTGGAGCTGAGCAGCTGTCATATAGGCCTAAGTTGGAAGACATTAGAAGTGTTCTTTTATTAAATTGTATTTATCGTGTGCTCCATCACCCTGAATTGACAAAAAAATATCTTGTCGAAGTGACTTGCACTCCAGTTTAATTTAGACCTCTTTGGATATTGACCATAGACTGTAAAAAAATAGATATTGACCCAATAGGTTGCGGTTGTTTTGGCTGTGTAAAAGTTATTGTGACAGACAGAGAAAGTTTTCATTGGGAAAAATGGCCTCAAATAGACCTTTTATTCTTAATTGCTTCTGTGAATTCTAGACAGAATCAATTTAGCCTTATTGAATTGGGTGAAATGAAATGCTCAATATTCTACACCACACACGCACATACATATTCTATGCAATCACTCAGGGACACACTTGCACGGGGCAGAAAACAAAATAGCTCTTCCCCGTCTAAGCTGGCATAATTCTTTGTTCACCCATTCATCTCAAGTCGTGTGATTACTTTCTTCCCTTTGTCCCAAACTTTTTCCTTTCCCTCTCTCTCCATCTCTGTCTCTCTCTTTCTTCTCTCTGTTTACAAACCAACCACCCATCCTACTTTCTTCCTCATTCAGCCCAGATACAAAGAAAAGAACAGGATTCCATCCTGTCATTGGAACAGGTAGATTAATGACTGGAGAGAGGGGAGAAACTACCGTGTGCTTCCTCGTTAGTCACTTAAATAAAAGGAGCTTCGCTTACAGTAGCCATGACTGTCACTGATGAATGTTTGATGCCACCCACGCAAGTTTGGGAATCTGCGAACGCTAAACTGCTGTCGTGTCCACAGCGTGCCAAAAGGGCCGACCGCGAGGCTACAGAATGTACAGCCCTAAGCCTCTGCATTCTCCCCACCCCTCAATTCCCCCAACTGCCCGACTGTGGTCAGAGGCAGCCTATAACCACATGAACTGTTCTATCTTCCCTATTCTGGGCATGTTATTTCTGGAATTTATATTTATTATTATTATATATTTTTCTTTCAATTTACAAAGAATCGTGATGAAGCTGCAAATGTATTTGCCAATTAAAAATCACTGGGGAGGATAGAAGTGGTTAAACACATGCCACGGTTACTATAGCTTTTATATACACTACCACATGCACTGTATATAGATGTTTAAAACCTTCGGAACATTGCACACAATAAGACCAACCTACCAAACCTTGTTATTATCCTTACTATTGCTGCTATTCTCTGATTAAATATTCCTTCTTTCATGGCTTTGTCATTGTTTGTTATTATTTCTGTAGCTGCTGCTGCTACAGTGAAACCAGAACAAAATAATTGTACTCTTATGTACTCGTAACACAAGATGTAACAACAAAGAATAATGAATCGTGAATATCAAAAAAGACCCACTACCATCATCCACTGACCTCTTCTTCTACTGCTGGGCCTCACAACCTCATAGCAGACTGTCTTTCTTCTCCCTTCCCCGCTGACACCCTGCAGCGCATTGATGAAAGGGGCTGTTTCTGGAATATTATTTCCCCCCATACAGTGTTGGAGGGGAGATGACTGCGTGGGTGGGTTTAGAGTAGGAAGGCAATGGGATAAACAATGACACATTTGGGGGAGAGTGTGAAAGGAAGGACAGTCTCTCGGAATTACCCACTGCAAAACACACAGCCAGCGGAGCTGAGTGCAATAACGGGGCGAGTGGGAGAGTCTGGCAAGAGGCAGAGAGAGAGAGAGAGAGAGGAAGCAAAAAAAACGAGTGGGAGTGGACAGAGTGTGGCCCCAGAAGGACCCAGTCTGTCGGTCAGCAGAAACACAGAGGCAAAGTGGGAGTGCAAAGTGACGTTTAGCATTATCTGTAGTCTGGAACGACGTTATTGTATGTAGGAATAAATCCTAGGCCATCATTCTCTGACAGGGTGACTGGGTAATGAGCCTTGTGCGGCTGATGATGAGGTGCTAAAAGGGAGAGAGATGGAGAGAGTGACGGCGAGGGGAGGCTTTATCTCTACAATGATTGGAAGCCCCCCTGGTGGCTGGACCACAGCAGGGGTGTGGGGTGTGAAGGAATGGCTTGTCCAAGGCATTTGCAGAGAACGGCGAAGCTGATGTGTAATCAGAAAGTAATGGGATTTTTATCACTAATGTAATTACGGGATCATCATGTACAGTAACTGCTTGTTTTTGTTCAATGGTGTGTGTGTGTGCACGACGTTGCGTTGCAACTTTGCAAAACATTTTGATTTAGTCAATAGGGAAAAACGGGTAGGCCGGCCATCCTATAGTATCAAGTTTATGTTTAGCACACAGTGCTAGTGCTCTTTCAGCAGTATATTTTCATTAAGCCTACTTGTTTTGTACAACAAATAGGCTTCTCACCATCAACGAGGTCAGAATAAAGGGTATAAAATAGATAATGAACTAACGTTTCACGGCATTCCTCTCACTGCAGTGTGTGTGCGTTTGTGTTCTCTACTGTATACGTTTTACTTTATAAAATTGACTTGACTTGTGTGTGTGTGCGTGTGTGTGTGCGTGCGTGGCTGGGTGCGCGCGTGGCTGCGTTTGATCAAGAAACCAGAGAAGAAGTCTGTTGTGAAGGTCAGGTGCACCTATATGACTATAGCCCCGAGACGAGGCCTCTTGCTGAAGGAGCACCAGCCTTGCATGACGGCGTGGCTTTGGAATTAGGCTACCATGCAGTTCAGTGTTTCCCCTAGCATAGCATGTAGCTGATAGTGTGGGGGGAGCTTTCACGCATGCACACTCGTGCAGCGCGCATGCATGCGCCGGACCAGTGCACACGCACGTTTTCTTTTTTGCTGTCTTTTGCGGTTATTTGCTTTGTTGGCCTATTCGAGGCCACCTACTAAAAACCATACTGTGGTGGCTGGCTGGCCATGATTGTGTGGTGGCCCACAACACAATAACGCATATAGGTATGTTTAGTAGTAGCAGCCATAGTGGGTATATCAAGGATATGTACACAGGCTGATAGTGAGACGGTTACAGCTTGTAGGGTCACACAAAATATATACCTGGGGGTCCTGGGGACATAATTTGTTTATATCATTTGTATTTATGTAGGTTGTTTGTATTTTATATGTGCGAGTGTGTTTCATGTTGTGTTTCTGGTGAGCCAGGTCAGGGTGATTGTTTTCAGTGAGGTGAACACTGAACAGCTCTGTGGGCGTTGACAGAAGCTGATGCTCAGTCGAAACTAGGTTTGTGTTAAGTGCTTGCGGTTCACAAACGGCGTTGGTCATGTTTTTCATCCGTTGGGCTCCTTCTGGTATGTAAACAATATGAGATAGCATATATGCCTTTAGAGTTTCCTGCTTAAAATGTCAACAACCCTAGTTGCCCAGGGAACTACGCAAGTCATGATGGTTGAGGTGATGTACACTGTATCAATCAATGTCACTGACAGATAGAAGATGGCTTTGAAATGATAGCCAACACCAGAAACCCAACCTCAGTAAATTGAATAGATGTAAAACCATGAAACCTTTAACCCAGATATGAAAAAGATTTAACTCTATGGAAAATAGAGGTTGAAAGAACCCATGATGGACACGATGACAACGGACTTAAGGTATATCTTACAAGTTACTTTTATCTCAAGTTCAGTTTCAGAGCGGTACAGTTGAGACAGAAGAGAGATATGTCCACAAAGTTTCAAGATGCAGCCCTGAACAATATCACAGCAATTGCACAATCATTTTATACTCATAACATAGGATAACCATAGGATGACACATTACATCGTTGAGAGTTGTCATATTGCTGTCATCAGGCGACAGTGGTTCTGAAGTTTGTTTGTGACTCCAGTCATGTTGAGACCTTGATTAAACTTGCTCAATCCAGTTTTGTGTCATTATCTCTGTGGCCATAGTTTATTCTCCTTTGTTTTCCTTCTTGTTGATTTTCCTCTTAGGTCTTTTGGGTATTATTGTTATTTTCAATTGGTATAGGTGGCAATCTGCAGTGGGTGATGGCTGATAGTAAACATGCAAACATTACAGGAAACGGTATACATGGCATGGTATGACAGGGTGGTCCTGCACATACAGACAAGGTGTTTTTAACATCATTATAAGATGTAATTACAGTATAAAATAATAAAACACAATACAATAAAATATCTATCAAACTCTTCAGAAGAACATATCAGACCAGAACTATGCCTTTCCAAGATCTCTACTCTGGAATAAACCCAAATAATATTAAAACAATAAGTTATTGTTTTGGTCCATAACCCATTTGGTGTTTTAACCATTATTTTAAACTTGAGCTATTGAAAAATAGCAGATCTGTAGATCTGCTATTTTTGGGGAAAAAAAAACGGGAAAAAAACATATTTTAGGTTGGGGATTCGCGGCCAAATACAGATCATTCTGGGGGTCCTTGACATGAAAAAGGTTGAGCACCACTGACATAGAAACATAGTTATTTTCAGAAAACTGTTTATTTTTTATTTTTATCTGCCTCAAGTCTAAACTAAACCGGATAATTTATATATGGTCAGATATGAACTGGGACTTACAGGGTTAAATTAAGCTAACAGGTGCAATATGATATTTCTGGGGCAATAATAACCAATAATGTGATTAACACCGTTACACATATTAACCTAACCTAAAGTTTAACACAGCGTGAACACATTAACCTGACCTAGCCATTAACACAGTGTGGACTGTGAACACATTAACACAACCTAAACATTATACACAAATAAATCACATTACATACATGAATAAAATAATCTGACCTCACAAGGAGTTGTCAGACATCAGTATGGGGTTGCCTGCCAAAAAAAATAGGTGATTATCTGTGCTTTTTCGAGCCAATGCAAATAGCCATCCCGACTTTGATCTCTTGCAAAAACTGCTGATTCTCAGTTTCTGTCTCAGTTTTCTGTTTCCAAGGAAAAGACCGCAGGATGTCCCAGAATATCCTAGTGTGGAATGTTATGTTCTGGAACGTTTAAGATGTTGTGGAAGTTCTGTGATTTTTCCATGGTGCATCATCCTGTTGGTGCACTGAAACTGAAACACTGTTGTTGTTAACCACACAAAACGGAAGTCATTCCTCATCATAGGAACAGAGAAAATATGACCAATGCCATGTGAAGTTGTAGGTTGTCTGTTTTTCACTATTTTTGAAAATTCTGTATAATGACACCAAGATAGCGATGCCAGGTTGGTTAAACTGTCACAGTGGCACATAATGAGGAGTGTGGAATGGTTGTTACTCTGTCTAGCTGTTCCAAGCCTCCAGAGTGTACCATCTGGATGCCCTGGATCCCACAATAAAAGATTGTTTTGTTTTTTTCCCCAGGTAAATGTTACAAGAGGCAGCATATGGCTGCGATATGAAATCTGAGATAAACTCATCACAAAAGCATTAAGCACAGTCTTGCCATTCACCTTTCCGCTGGCTCTGTTTTCCAAAGTCGCATCAATGCACTAATAGTAGGTTGCATGTTCGGCGACACTTCATTAGGCCTCTTCCAAACGGAAGATCTGCAAGCAGCTCAAGTCCACTAATGTGAACCCAAACTTATATAGCAAAATGCTATATTCTGCACCATGCTGTTAGTTATTCTGATGTTGTTTGGAAAATGTCATGGTTTTGCACCTCTGACATACACGTCCACACTCGGTGGTGGGTGTAATCTAATGGGGCTGTATTACTGCCAGCTCCTGCTGACTCTATAATGTGCTATACAGTAACAGGGGGTTAGTGTATACTGGTGCAGGGAGTTGGTGCTCTCTCCTTTCTCTTCTCTGCCTGTCTTTCTCGCCTCTCTCTCTCTCTTTAATTTTGTATTTATTTTTCATACATTTTCATGAATGTTGCATGAACCATAATATTGCAAAGTATGAAAGTACAAAGTTGTACTCTACAACTGCAAGGCAGTTTTAGGCATAAACATTCTCCTGTCTTCCAATGGAAATATATAAATTATATTCTGAAAGGAAGTATATGAAATGTCTGAGGTCCATTCATATACTAGAAACAAAACTTCAAAAGCACATTGTCTCATGGGGAATAGACTGGAATATATAGTAGTGATTTAGTTGTTCTTTAGATAAATCATAAAGAAAAGCATATGATACACATTATAATGTGTATGCAAAATAGAAAAGAAAGGAAAGAAAGAACAAGTTAAGTGTGTAGTGTGCGTGCGTGCGTGTGCGGCTGTGCGCGTATGTGTTTAAATGCAGATTTGTTTCCTATATCCTTTGTTGCCTCCCTGAATCAACACCCACTCCTTCCATTATTCCATATACAGTTTGTCATTCCCTCACAGTTTAGCAGACCACGCTGTCTCATAAAATCCACACTATACTAAACCGTTGCATATACCAGTATACAAGAAACTTTTAAGGTTTTGAACTGTAAGCCTTTCCCTGTAATACCACACCCATGGTGAAATGTAACCCTTGCGTTTTACGTTGATGTTGGCATGCTAATGCAAGCGAGTTTCAATTAAATGCACACAGAGTTTCAGTTCAGTAAACCAAAATTGTCCTCAATGAAAAATAGTTGTTTGTGTTTTAGAATAGGCCATGGTACTATATATTTCATTAAACCACCTGGTTCCTAGCATCCCTATTCAGGGCTGAACATTAGGCTCACAATGTGTCGTCATGCAGCATGTTTTTGGCAAAGAGATTTGGAGTAGAGGGGAAATAAGGAACCGACCGAATATAGAGCCCTGGGAGACCCCGGTGTGAACTAAAATTTAGTTCTATATTCGGTATCGATGCCCCCTCCATATACTATGGAGGGGGCATCGATACCCGATTGGTCATTCTTCTACTCTCTCTTCACTGCAACTATCAAAGGCAAGAAAATCCAGAAAGGAAACTAACAACAAAGCAGTGGCTCAGGAGGTAGAGCATCTGGGAACATGTTCCCAGTTCGATACCAGGCTCCCCCAGAGTTGGTGTTTAAGTGTCCTTGACACTAAACGCATACTGTAACTGCTCCCAATGAGCAGGACGGTGCATGGTTTCCTCGGCCGTCAGTGTGTGAATGTGTGTGTGAATGGGTGACTGCACATTGTAAAGCACCTTGGATAAAAGCGATAATATGAATACACCATCTATTTACCATTTACAATTATATAGGGTTTAAATGGTTAGGGGGAAAACACATAACATGAAATAATGCATGGTATTGGTAACCATACTGTAGTAGAAAAAAATGACACTCGTGTGAAGTGAGTGGTGCAACTACGTGTGGGGGGGTGGGGGGAGTTCCAGACCCACAGGAACGCACCCAGGGTGGCACACTGCCGCCCCGATTCCGGCGAGCCGCCCCGCATCCGAAACGGTTGAGAAATGACAGTTACCGTGTGGGGGTCCCTCTACTATACCCTGTACTGTACTGTACTGTACTGTACTGTACTGTACTGTACTGTACTGGCACACCCGAAATCACCATATATACAGTTAATATGTGCGTGTGTGTGTTTGCGTGTGTGTTAGGTTGCACACAGGTGGTGAAAAACCACTCAAAAATAATTTTTGCACACCTATAAAAATAGAGGTGCATTAAGCTTAATCTTTGAAGACAGGTACAGTAACTACACTGCACCATACTGTTCTGCAAAAGTTATACCATTACATCCTCTCCTGTTTCCTGCAGGAGTTTCAAATGAAAATAAAAAGGGAGCACTCCCCTGCAAAGGAAAAAACAAACGAACTAAAACAACAAGTACTTGCTATTAGCGTTAACAAACCTCAGCGGTAAAGGAGACAGCGGGAGAACGATTACATTATAACAGGGGAGGTTGCACTTGAAAAGAAAATAGGTTCTGAATATGGAAGCTCTGTTTCCCGTCATAATCATCACACCAATTTATACCGTTCAGTGCTAGGCTTTCTTTTTGTTTATGAGGAGTTATTTCATTTTTCCTCTTCACCCTGCTGTGGTTCTCTTCAGTAGGAGAGAGGGAGGGAGGGGGGGGGTGTCTGTGTGTGTCTGTGTGTGTGTGTGTGTGTGTGTGTGTGTGTGTTTGTGTGTGTGTGTGTGTGTGTGTGTGTGTGTGTGGTAATAGATTTTTGTTTGTGTGTAACCTCACAGACACAAGGTAAAGCCGTCGTGTCTAGCAGCCTGGTGGCACATGAGCGTTTTGGCACAGTGTTGCCATGGAGAGTGTTGCCAGCTTATCGTTGTCTATTTGAGGGGCATGCGTGTGTGCGTGCGTGCGTGCCGCATATGTGTGTATGTGTCAGTTTGAGCTGTGTGTGTGTGGGGGGAGGTCAGAGTCCTGTGCGTGTTTGCATGTGCGAAAGAAAGCGCCCTACTTTCTGCTTTGTGGTGAATGGATGTGTCAAGATGTTGAGGCCAAATGAAGCATTTATTGAAACCGTTCAACTGTGTTGAATGCATTCAGTGGAAATTGAAATGATGGAAGGTTTTACACTGTGTGATTTGCATTTCAACGCTTATATTGGCACACAATCAGAATCTACCAACGGGTAGAGTCCGCACACTGGATCACGTGACGATCAACGGCCCTTTAATATCAGACATAAATCGGCACATTGGGCTAGTTTTCTTTAGGGCATTATTTCCTGCTACAGTATGTTACGGATTTAATAGCAGTGTCTTTCAAAACTCCTTTCTCCTTCTTTGCACCATCTTTTTCTTTCAACTTTTGTTTTCACCTATCCTGTTCTTATCTTACTTGCCCTCGCCTACAGTATCTCCACACCTCCATTCAGTCAGTTTTTACAGGTTCCGTGTGTGTGTGTGTGTGTGTGTGTGTGTGTGCGTGCGTGTGTGCGCATGTGCGTCTCTCTCTGTGTGACTCTGTCTCTTTCGACCTTCCTCTTCCTGTCTCCTATACTTCTTAATACGTGATCTAAGCACGCTCCACTTTCATGCCCCGTTTGCTGAGTGAAGTGCTCCTCCTCAGTCCCAGAGCTCTCTCTCATGTAAATGCACCACTTCATTATACAGAGCCTACAGCCACGGACTTTAAATCATTTCAAGATCCTGTTAATGACTTGGTACTTTGCCAAAGTTCCCTAAAATTTGCTACCGAAAAGGCAGTCTAAAGTTTTTCGACTGTTGACCCACAAGGTTGGACTTGAGTCGCACTTATTGTAGTCAGTGTATTGGTAATAATTGTAGTATTCAGGCTATACTCTTTGTGGACAGAAAAGGGATTGACAGTATATATACTGTAGAATAGATGCTGTAGGCATAGATGCATAGAGCCAGCTGTGTGCGTGTGTTGGGTCAGATTTCATTGAAGTCTATTGTCTTCTTCAGGCCAGGGAACACTTTCTATAGACATATTCACATTCCAACTCTGTCCATTATTAACTGCCCAAGGCAGATGATGGAGCAACATCTTTTAAGCAGTCTACTTTTATTCCTCTATAGGAATTGCACGCAATTATGGTACAGTTAAATAACCATAATTGCCATCAAGTAGCATTTTCTTTCCAGCTACAGTATCGGTGTCAAATAATGGTACAGTATGTATATGTGAGTATTGTTTGTGACTGGTGTGGAATGCCATAGCCTACTGAAAGTGATCCAACCACTGCTGTGTTAGTGTGTTGGCAGAGCAGCAAAACAGCAAGCCTGGTCCAGAAGCTAGGGTATGGCTGTCACGATCATGAGATTGTAGATTGATCACGATTAATTGTCATACAAAAAAATTGATTAAATTGTGGTTTTTGTACCCTTTTAGGCTTTGTAAATGAAAATGGCACAGGGGATATAGGACAATTAAGATAAAAATACAAAGCCTTTGAAAGATAACCAAACACTGCTGTGTGTGCAAAACACCAAGCCTGATTTCTGAATCAATTTTTACTTTGCTCGAGTACCTCTTTAGCTCCTTCGTAGTCAGTGCAAGGGTGGGTGCGTGCGTCTGTGTGTATGTGTCAGTTCGAGCCGTGTGTGTGGGTGTGGGGGGGGGTCAGAGTCCTGTGCATGTTTGCATGTGCGAAAGCGCCCTACTTTTGACTTTGTGGTGAATGGATGTGTCAAGATGTTGAGGCCAAATGAAGCATTTATTGAAACCTTTCAACCGTGTTGAATGCATTCAGCAGAAATGAAAAGACAGAATTGAACACATGATGATGGCAGGTTTTTTTTTTGCGTTTCAACGCTTATATTGGCACACAATCAGAATCTACCAACGGGTCTCATTCATATGTATTTCCTTTTGTCAGTTGCAGTTACTACAAAGGGATTTCCCAAAGTTAAATCATCCGCACATGGATCACGTGACGATCAACTGCCCTTCATCAGACATGTTATCGGCACATTGGGCTAGTACTATTTCTTGCTATAGTAGGGTCCTCTAAAGCGGTGTTTTTTTGTGTATTTTAATGGCACATATAATGGCATATAGGACAATTAAAATTCAAAGCCTTTGAAAGATATCCAACCCCTGCTGTGTATGCAAAACACAGAGCCTGATTTCCGAATCATATTTCTGAATCATATTTACTTTGCCCTTCGTAGTCAGCAATAAACTTGTCCGTGGGAATATGTCCATATAAACTCATTTGTTAGTAGTCGTAACAAGCCATTTAGGTGGAACTATAGTCTGTGTGATGCACATTCACAGACGATTTTTGCGGCATTGCGGGCAATTTGCTTCCGGTAACATTCCGGTTCCCTTTCAAACAGGTTTAGAGTGCAACTGTGCAACATGTAGCTGCTGAGACTCTTGAGTATTGCTCTTAAAGCCTTTCTTGGCTGTTTCGACAAACAAACTAAAGAACATCCCATATTCCCATTCCCACAGCAGAGGCATGGAGCTCAGCCTTGATCCCGCCTTACAGGGACAGACTCCAAAAGCACATCAAGACCACAGGCTACAGAGGAACGCCAGGCCACGTATAATGACCTGCTTCCTGTGTGGTGGGGAGAAATGTAACTAGATCAGACACTGATTTCAGTGTATTGATGTCAATGCGAGAGCCATCAGAGACAACCAAATAACACACATCGTTCTCTTACCTTCGATATGATAGTATATGATAGACCGAGGGTCTTCTGGTCTAGAGTTGTCACAATATTATTACATAATTGTCTAATTGCAATTATTTGAGTGACAATTAATTGTCAACTTTGATGTATAATCGTGACAGCTCTATTCTGGTCATACTGTACATTCAGGGGAAAAAATAATATATATATATATATATATATATATATATATATATATATATATATATATATATATATATATAAATAAAATAAAAAATAATAGGAATATCTAATTTTAAACACTGGGAAATTACCCAACCAGTCTGCCATGCAGCCCAAATTACTGGTTATCAAAGTAAAATGAGCAGTTGCTTGCTTTTCTGTTAAGTATCGCATAATGGCATTTGCTTGATTGCCTAGAAGTGCCTGTCATGCAGGAAATCAGCAGGATTTTCAGTCCGCACTCCACAGCCAAATATTATATTGTCAATTTGGGAGTCCTTGACATGAACATTTTTGAGAACCAGTGGTGTAGCCCAGTGGTCAAACCTTTGTATTTATTGTTATGTTTTAATATTTTGAAATAATTAATATCGCCAGGTCCCCTGCTGGACAGGCTCCCCAACAATCAGAAGGAGTCGCTAGCAGAGTGACTGTTCACTGGTCTACCAGAGACACAGGCCGAGCTAGAGTTAAGACATTGAGGGGGCAGAAAACAGACTGGTCACATGGTTCATGTACTCGCCCGAGCCCATAGACTCCAATGCATTCCGTAAACTTCCGGTTGTCCTTTTTAGAAGAGCCTGGCCCCATGAAGTGTCTTACTCTATGGCTCTGGGTACGGCTACCAGGAAATGGACCCAGGCCTCTTTTGCATACATTATCCTTGCTGTCGGGTGGAAACCACTTGTATGTCCAAAACCATAACTTTTACCCATTTAGACCTGAGGCCAATTTTAAAAACACCTTCAAAATCCTGACCCTAGTCTTCGGAAAAACCTCATACTGTATGTCTAAAACTATTGCTGTAATGCACTACTGATCAAGTAGCGCATACATTTATGAATGACGGATTGAAAGGTACAACATCTTTCCAGGTCTAAATGGGTTAATGAAAAACAGTTTGTTAATACTCTTCATTGGTTAATTTCAAGTTTTCATATGAACCTACAGACAGACTTATCCACTTTCGAACATGCGTCCCTATTTTGGGGATGTCATTAAAGGCAAACATTTTCTGTGACATTATGTTTAAAACTATGGCCTTCTACCTGCCTTAATTTCAATGTCAATGCCTTGATATCTAAGAGCTCTGATAATTGCTCTTTAAATAGAATCATTTGATTATTACATTTTTATTATTACAGCCACTAATACATTATTTGAACGAAAGTTAAGCTGGTACTATGTGTGTGGGGGCGAATGATGGTGGTGTGGTTTGACGCAGGCCCACGAGACGGTTGGATCTTTTCAAAAGTCAAAAAGCTTTTGTCATTTCCTTGTCGAGATGATTTTTATCTCAAATAAAATGAGTTTTTCCTCTGAAAGCTTAGAAGATTGTCCTTGATCTGATGATTTAGCATTTGATCTCCCTGTTTCGTTTGGTAGATCCTAGGCTATAGCATTACAATTATGTGCAGAGGGTGCAAACTTTTTACATTTCTTTTCTGGTGTCAGATGCAATTCCTTAGGCTATATTTCCATGTTGCTTTCATTTAATATACAGGAAGTCAATGTAGCATGAATATTTAAATATCCCATGAAATGTAAATCAGAGCTCAGTTGAAGAAGCGAGGCTGTGCTGTGATAAAAAGGAATTTGAGAACGACGGCGGTCTCCATTGCCTAGTAATGGTGTTAGCCATGGCCAACTTTCCTGCAACAGGGCTGGTCCCTCTTGTATTTGCCTTTCTTCTATATTATTCCAATCTGGAAATCTGCCTCCTCATGCATGAACATGAAACAAATCGGTCCAGTCCTACACCAAACTTACTCAACTGGCATTATATGGGCTAATAGTACTGAATTGTCTGAAGTTTAAAACTTTGAGAATTCACAACAGATTAGTTGTATGTTCTCACCTCACAATTGACACCAAACACTCTACACTGCATCTTCAAAATTCAGCATCTTCAACTATTTCTGTGGAGAACAGACAAGTTCAAAATTGAGCCCACAGGGCATCAGAATGTTTTACTGTAAAGTGTAAACAGTACTGTAGTAAACATCTACTATACTGAAAATTATTGCAAAAAATAATAATATATGAAGTCAGTTAAATTTCAGAATTGTATTGCAAGAATCAAAATCACCTGCACTTTGCACATTGCATCTTAACTTGCTCAGTAAAGAAGAAATGTAATGGCAATGTTTCTGCCAAGAATCTTCTTTAAACATCACCAGACTACGAATTGTCTATCAAATTGTATCGAATTGTAAGGTTTATTTTTTACAGTGTTTTGAATTATATTCTCATGAAATGTATTGCAGTTACTATTACTAATTACAGCATCATAATCAGAAAAAAATAAAGACATTTAGACATTGTCACTATTTTGAAATATGCCATTACATGCAGCACAACAGAGTTGAACTACTGTATTATAATCACTTCTTTGTGTGTCCTCGTCTAATAAAAAGTTCAGCATTCTACCCTACTCTACACAGTCGTGTCTTTCCAATACTAATTTCCTTGATTACATTCACCTTAGTATACGGCAGTAGCTCAGGACGTAGAGCAGTCCTTAGGTCTCTGGTTCGATCCTCGGCGCCTCCAATCTTTGCGTTGGCTGGTTTAATGCCCAGCTCTGAGCGCAGACACTTAACCTCCAACTCTTCTCCCATGCAGTCTCTCTGAACAAGCCACTGCTGGATCAATTCAGAGAAGTAATTTCCCCTCTGGGATCATTATAAATCCTCCTTTATTCATTTACCACTCCACAGCACTGTATTCCTACTGAGGATTTATATGCATCTTAAATTATGTTCGGACGCTCACAAATCCCATGTCATGGTATGTTGCGTACGTTTTCATGATTATTGCGGTCTGTTGCGATGTTTAGTTACTTTTGAGTATTTTGTTTAGCCTAAGTTGGTAGCATTCAAATACATTTTCTTGTGTAATATTTTTTTATCCCACGATTTTTGTAATGGGTTACCACTTACCAAATACATTTTCTTGATTGTTTTATCTAGATTTAATTAGTTTGCCAATTTGTTTTGTTTGTTTAGTTAGTTTGGCTCACAAAGACCTACCTTGCATGGCACCGCCACCTGCCAAAGTTATACACTTTGCGGAGCACCTCCAGCTGTCAATCATCATAAAGTGAAAGTGCCTGTTTGAAATGCTAGATAAAAATATAACAATTTTTACATTAATCGTTAAAACAACCTAAAAATGATAAATTTACAGGAGAAGTGAAAAGCAAAGAAATATCGACTGCTTGGGCTTGGTCTGTAACGTACTTTAAAGTTTAGAACATCAATCAACTAGGAAGTCGTTTTTTCACTTCATAGGATCTATAAAGCGTGGGGGGCTGTTTATCTCTATATCAGTTCCTCTCTCTACTAAACAGCTCATTTATAGTTCCTACCTACATTGTAAAATGGCTATTAGTAAAGCTCTGTCTGGGCACCTCCCTGCTCTAGAAACACAAATCTAACTCTATTCTCAAACGTCCCTGCTGTATAAATGTATTTTAAAGAGTATATGTGGCTCATTTATCTGTCAAGGGCAAAGTGAGCTTTCTCCAATTTCATGATAGCTATATTAGTATCTACAGGCTTCAGTGTTATACTCGACCAACTGAGCACCGTCTTTATTCTCCCCTCCGACAAGATAGCAAGAGGCAAGTATGGCACAATAGGGGGATAATGTGACCTTTTGATGGAAATATGAAAGGAGGAGTAAAAGGCCTGCGAGGTTACCATGGCGTCCTGGCTGTCACGGGCTGTGCGACAATAATAATATACTGTCTGGCTATTCTGCAGAATTGAGTTTGTGAATTAATTACTGGATCGAATTATAGATCGCAAAAACAAAAGTGCAGTGGCTGGTTTTATCCTCACAGGTCATCATGATTGACTTCAAAATTGGCTTGAGCTGTAAAAAAAAAAAAAGGACAATAATGAAAAGGGTGATATTTACAGCACATAATAGCAAAGTATTAAAGGGATAGTCGAGGAGGTATTATAATCAAAACATGGATTTCTTTCTCCCTACCTATAGGGCTAATAATCCATGCAGGACTTCATTGGTATGTGTTTGCAATAGTTGTGTGTGGGTGGGTGAATGTTTAGGTGAGAGTGCGAGCTTGTGGAAACTTCATCCTGAACCAGCATTTGTGTAACCGCCGTAATGCGGATGGATCGCTTTCAGTATGCATAATGCACAAAGACTGTCATCCCGATGGATAGACTGTTCTTCGCTGACGCACACACACTGGCCATGTTCACTACAGAGGTGTACTCTTTCTTTTGTGAGAACAGAGACAGCAGGATCGCTTGAGCAGCCATCCGATATACTCTTACAATAGAAGTTCCAAAGTGTATTCTCCAAAATGGAACTGACATCCAAGAATGGAGCAGTTGATCCAGAACAAGCTTTTTGTTCAAAATTTCAAATGGCACTTAGCAATCTTCTGACTCCTAGCTGTGGATCTAAGACTATTGTAGAGAAACAGGATGACGAATGGAGTCATTCAATTCACAATAAAGGTCCCTTTAGGTCCCACAAAATGCGTCCAGACTGCAAGAAGTCAAGGACCGTTAATCATAAATGCCCCCCCACCCAAAAAACTAACAAAAAAACCCCATTTTGAATCATGTGGATCCGATCAGTAAAGCGATAAATCAATACATATTTAACCATTGAAAAGTACAGTATTAACAAGAGTATGTGACAAAATCATATCTATATTAATTGGTTCCATGTAACACAGGTTCCTTTCTTCCATTTCCTGAAAAGCAACGGTGAAAACAATATCGTGTGGTACTTCTCAGGCTGGCTTCTGATACCTCTGTGGACTGTGGTCTACCAGCAGTGTGTACAAGAAATATGGCCCTGATCGGTCCAGTGGTTTGCGAGATTAACGCACGCACGCACGCAAGCAAGCACGCACGCACGCACGCACGCACGCTCGCACGCACGCACGCACGCACACACACCATAATAAAAGCAATAAGCATCATGGGCTTTTTGCTCAAATGGCATTTAGAACTCTCCTGGCTCCTATAGCCATGGATAGTGCTCTCACCTAGTAAAAGACAGCAGCCATCTAGAGGAAAACAATATCCCAGAAAATATAAATACATGATTATTATCATTTGTCTTTAGAAAAGATAACGTGTCTTTTTATAATTCCTTTTCTTTTATGTAAAGCGACTTTGGGTGAATAGAAAAGTCATATATAAATCTGAGCTATTATAACTATAATACATCTATAGAAAAATGAAGGAAGGATGGACAACAATTCAATGCAACAATTCTTCAATTATTTTTGCTCATTTAGCCATGTTTTGGCTCCTAGCTGTGGATATGAATTGAAATGTGATTAGTTGAGGGACCACTTTAATGCAGTACCTTGTCTCTGCATTCCCACATAGTCTTCAGCCTGTTTCAGCACAGCACTTGTGACTCTTAAAGTTATCTCCTCCACTGAACAGAAGACGGAACAGGCCTGCTCATGTGCTAACCGAACTCGCCATGATAAAGGAACAATGATTTATGTGGTGCAGAGAAGTGTATTGGGACTATTGCTAAATTGCACTGTTAACTAACAGCTCTGATGGAACGGAGAGCGCTATAAATAAGCCGTCTTTATTACGCAGTTGGTGTGAAAATAACTCTGCATTATTTATGTATGCTTTGCATGTACAGTGGAAGCCATTGTGCAGCTCCTCCATCATGCACGCATCTGTGCTGCATTATGCCAAATCTTTACTTTGTCGCACGACGGTGTCGCTTGCCAAGACGAGCTGATCTACAAGCAAACGCCGTCGCGTTGGCAAGCAATGCCGCCGTGTGACATAGTATAAATGAAGCCATAGCACTGCAGTGGCAGCAAACCTCTTACTCCTCTCAATCTTCAACATCAACAAAAGATAATGTTTTTAAGTAATACTCTGGTGGTTATAGCACTCTGGCTTTTAATGACTGCTAATTGACCGATCCAAATAAAATTATGCAGTATGTTTCCAAACTGCAGCAATAAAGCAGCAACAATCAATGTGTGCAATCTGTGCATGCATTTCTGCATATTTTACCAGTTCTAAAAAGGCTTTAGCCTATACAGTATATGGCCACGTTTGAGTGGAAAGTTATGAGATGCAATTAATAATATTAGCCTGACATGTTGTGTATGGTTTTCTTTTTCTTTTCACTCACATGTCGTGATACGTACATTACATCCCCATTGGACTTGTTTAGCTGTCAGTCATTGCTTCCTGCAATGTTTTCCTGTCCTGTGAAGGGATGATCCAAGCACACTGATGACATGTCACTTCATGTTCACTGGATTGCGCCACTAGAGGAAAAGGATTACTGACAACTACGGCAGTATTGACTAACTTATACAGTAGACGTTTGTTATTGTGTGGTTCTCAACCAAGATGCTTTTTCTCCATTGATTTGACACAGCATCGTGTTTGTTTTGCACAAAGCTGTCTAGCCTTGTTATGTAACCTGCACTTAATGACTAATTTACATCGAGGGATCTGTGTGGGAGCACTGAGCACACAGGCCTTTATCTGTGATTCATAGACGTTTCAATGTTCCTTTTGTCTTCATAAGTTCATCAGTCGAGACTGAGAGGACGAAAGTGTGACAATTTATGTCATACTACAGAAATCACCTTGCAGGGTAATGAAAGGGTCAGTGCACTCAATTAGCCAACGTCTAAATGTTTAAATTTCATCAATAATTAACGAAGGCAGACTTTGCACAGCATACAGTGTAAAATCCTTGGGTGTTAATTCAAAGGGTATGTTTTTTGGGTGCATAGGTTTCTGTTATGGGTCCATGGGTTACATTTGTACAAATTAATCATTTCAAACTGAGGATTTTACTGTGTAGCAGTCATATACAGTAGAAGAGTACACTAGTATCTGTTTAAAAAAAAGCTAGGCTTATAGCTTTTCATTAATGGCTTGATTCTGTTGAGTTTATATAGATCCAATGTGCTTCTCCTTCTGTGCACAGTAGTGTTTTTGAAGACATCACCACCTTTCGATGGCACAGAGACTTTTTCAATATTCAGACCATGGTTGGCTAACTTGGCTTGGATATATTGCTGCACGATGCCATAATGTGGGTCTTTTGTGTGTATTGGAACCTGGAATGGAGACAGGACGATTATCACCCACCCTGCTGCCAAAGGGGGTTCTATTGTGGTTATGGGTTTGGAGTGTGATTCTGTAGTGTTAAAAGTCAATTGATGAAATTATGTCCCTTTCCGCATTCTGATCCTACTGCCAACTAAAAATGAGATGTAGGATTGTATTGATGTTTCCTATAAGAGAGGTTGGATGAGAACACTTGCTATTTTTTTCTGTCCAGAGTCCAGACAGCCTTTATTGAACCATTGTCCCAGACAGTTTGTACATCATTTCCTGAGAAAATATGTTCACAATATGCCCTCATACTTCAGTGACAGAACATCGAAACGTTAGTCTAAATAAATGGCACACGCACTGTGCGTTGTGCTCCAGTGATTATTTTTGGCTGCTACAGTATGTACTGTGCGTGCTCCATGAGAGGTTGTGATAGAGGGGTTGTGGTGCGAGTACGGTATGTCATGACAGCTATGTTCTTGAACCCTATGTTCCCTCAGCCCTATGTTCCCTCATCCATATTATGTTCCCTCAGCCCTGTGTTTCCTCAGTCCTACTGTATATTCCCTCAACCCTATGTTCATTCAGCCCTACCCTGTATGTTCCCTCAACCCCTCACACTTGGCATATGTATTTGGCCGCATTTTGCCGCTTGGGCAGGAACCTCAGCATCTACATATTAACACTGAGGGTACCCTTTCATGTTTTGCGTTTACGATGATGGAATGCAGACCATATCAACAAATTAAATTAAACTTAACCATGTGCCGTTTCCAAATAGAGTATACGTGATTCCCATCAGTATGCAACTAGGACAGCACCTAGTTGACAAGTGTGACCATCACCCCGCTCGGCATGGGCAGTGGGCACTCAACCCGGCTGATGCAACTCTGGCTCAAGGCCACTTCTGTTAGCACGACTGATTTGTTTTCAGTGCCAGCATTTTTATTAAATTGACATAGTCGGCTGGTCTGCATTTCCTTCGGCATCAACGTGATATGCAAAAGATATTGAATCATCGTGACCTGCAGGTCTGCATTCCATGATGGGTGTTATGGCATGCAAAAGACTACCTCTGCGGTGTCATCATACATTAGTGCCGTGTGGCTGGGGAGTGGGGACAGACTTTTATCATGACACCAAAGGGCCGGCTCTGATGCTGAGGGAACGTAGGACCCAAGCTGATCCCACTGTGGTTATTATGCACAATGATTCATGCAACAAAGGTTCTGACGTTTTGTATTAAAATACAAATAGTGAAGTGTGGAGCACTGGAGTAATGGATACTCATACTTTGAGTATTCATATCAGTTTGCCTAAATCCAGCATACAAGTAAAACAAGGATAATGTCTTTCTTTGGGTTTCTATTCATGTGCCATTACAATACACATAAACAGCCTCTATTTAAAACTCCTGGAACAATGTGAACTAGTCTTGAGAGGCACCGGACTGCCTGTCTAACCTGATGGATTGTGGAATATCCTTGTCTCCATTCTATTTGTCTCCTGTGGTTTTTAACAGCTGTTTGCCGGGTTGTTGCCTCAGCTTCGCTTCAACGATGCTAAAATATGTGCATTTCTGTCCCACAGTGAATACAATTCCAGGGTATAGACAAAAGTTTTATCTTATAATAACCAACCCACAGGAGGCTTCACAGCAAAATATGATAAGCCGTAAGCCTCCTGAGAAAGAAAATGCAACTCTGCTATGGCTATGGTGAAATAAAAAAAGCACACGTAAAAAATGTCCATCTCCCCACAAGAAAGTTTAAAATGGCCATACCGTTCTGTTAAACCCTATATTTTGTTTACTAGATAAGGTGCTTTTCCCAGTGCAGCCTTCCCAGAATGCCCTAGGCCTAATCCTGCTAGAAAAGCGTTTCTTTGTGGAGTTATATGCTAGGCTTGTGACATAGCTTAGCGAGCTTCATCCATTTATCATTGTTATGAGGGCTATCATGGGACCCTGCATGAGACTCATTATAATAACCGCTCTGTTTTCTCGTACATTTCTCTGCTGCGACGCACACACAACATATAACCACCACGACCACCACACCACACACTGCAGGCATTACTTGGAAGTGCTAGATTTGTTTTTATGCCTATTGTTTATGCCGCATTAATTTAATGCACCCCGCTATGATATGTTGTCTCTGAGGTTTTGAATGGAAGGGAACTACGTGAAATGGATGAACTCCTCTGAAGTAAATCCTTTCTTAAATCATGTTCCAATTAGTTCCCTTCCCTCTCCTTTATTGGTCAGCTGGCTGTGGTTAAGTATGCGGTTGTGGGCATCTGCTGTGTAAAAGCCTTTGGCTCTACTGACGGTGTGTTAACACTTCTCTCTCTCTCTGTCTCACACACACGGCACACACCGGTACGTTAATGGTCGTAAATGTCATGGCCTTTTCAGTCAAGGGAAGCGTCTTTAAATAGCACTGTAACAA
The DNA here is from genome assembly GCF_963924005.1 of Protomyctophum bolini. NCBI lineage: Eukaryota > Metazoa > Chordata > Actinopteri > Myctophiformes > Myctophidae > Protomyctophum > Protomyctophum bolini. The sequence goes on along the minus strand of NC_137865.1, from coordinate 23,014,019 downwards.
GGCTACCTGACACGACTGAATGTCATGTTGATAAGGCTCCTCGTTCGATAGCGGCGGCGGATCATATTGTGCTGCGGCCACGTATACGAGGCGAGCCTGCGTACATTTCTGCTTGTGTGTTTGTCTGTGCGCTTCTTGACAGATGCATACATCAATCCCTCAGGTTGTATCGCTTCTGTCGCTCTGCCGACACAGAGCCAACTGCATTACAGGAGTCATTTCAGGAAATTGTGTGAAGCACACAGTGCTGGAAAAAGTACTCAAATGTTTTACTTACTGTAAGTAGAAGTATCAATACTGCAATTTAGAAGTAAAATTTACTTGAGTAAAAGTACTGACATCAAAATGAGAAAACGCCCTGGGTGCGTTTTAATTTCGCATTTTTAATTCTCTAAATAATTTGTTAAATTGGAAAAAGGGCTTCGTTAAGACCTCCATATTATTATGGTCAATGCCTGTGTGAAAAGTGGGAGCGATTGGTGCAGGTGACGAGATACGGCGTTGTTTCTGACAGACAGACACACATTCAGACAGACATTGACTGAATTATAGTGTGATGATGATGATGATGATGTTCCAAGTTTTCAAGTTTCAATGCGTCGCATCGCTACGCATTGTGAACTTTTAGATTGGCTATTCAAATGGCCGAAATGTATAGGGCTGAAGTGGTTAACACCATCGGGGCCCATGATGTAAATCACCGTCAAGTTCAAGTGCACGGTCAAATTAGTGCTATGAAAACGGATCCATCGTCAGCAAGCCTAGAGGCGCTTGCTGACGATGGGCACATTTTATTAATGGATTAAATAGGCCCAGTCCCTCAAGGTGTTAACGTATGTTTTGTCATAACGATCAAAATCTACCAATAAAACGCATGAGGGCGAGAAGCGACCTCGCCCTTTCGTTGACACTGGCGCTTTGGCATGGGGATGAATTGATGAATTCTGTACTGGCCATGTAAGGAGCATGTCTTGAGTGTATACAGGTTTGATGAGGTCAGATTAACATATGGAATGTCTGAACAGGTCAGAACAGGCACGTGCACTCATCCGGTGGATGAGTGCACGTGCCAATCTGCCCCAGCAGTACGACGAGACTGCCGGGGCAGATCGGCGTGTGCAATCATCCGCCGGCGGCGCCTCTGGCGTTCCCTGGCCAGATGACGGCGCCGCTCGTCGGCTGTCTCCTCCGTGAACATTTAGAATTCATGAAAATCTTGGGGAATATTTTTAAAAAATGTATTGAAATAGTAATACAAAACTAAATTGAGTCCCGACCCAGCGTTTGGAATCCAGAGGCTTTGAGCACTGGTTCCCAATGTGGGTTCTGGAGACCACCAGCGGTCTTTGGGGATTTGAGTGGGTCTGGGGCAAAATTATTGATAGCTGGGGGAACCATGGACCCTTACCGGTTCTGTTAAATTAACACATTTTACAATGTCCTGTAGATTGGGGTCACAGAGATCAAAATGATATCAAATGGAGTCAGTGGCCTAATGCATATCAAACTCGGGGGTCCTTGAAGACCAAAAAGGTTGAGAATCACTACTCCAACCCTCACTGCGCTGATAACCTGGGGAAGTGATGTTTTTGCACATTTCAAAAGAAGCCCGGTTCAAAGAAACAACTGCTCTGTTGGCCAGCCGCTGGGCAGTGCCGGGGACCCTGCATCCACAGCATGCTGGGGCTCTGCAACAGATCCTTCACTGCTCTGTTGGCCAGCCGCCGGGCACCCTGCATCCACAGCATGCTGGGGCTCTGCAACAGATCCTTCAGGCGGAAGGAACAGAGGAAGCTGGAGCCTTTGTTGTCTGAACAACTTGTTGGACTTTGAAGCATCAGTGGATAAATTGTTAATTGATCATCCCACAAGTCTGGAGGTGTGTGTGTGTGTGTGTGTGTGTGTGCGTGTGAGCATGTCTCTCTCTCTGTGCACATTTCCAGAAAGATTTTGGAAGTTTAATTAAAGGAAAAACAGCATCCCCTTTGTGAGTCAATAGTCTGTCTTGAGAGACTATAGGGTTCATTGAGGTTGGTTAGGTTAAGAGGGAGGGGATGAATAGAATAATAGAATAGTTTTCCTGTAACATAGCTTAATATTCATAGTTGCCCATTGTAGTTTGGGTTTATTTCTGAAGTGTAGTTGTTGCTTATTTGGACTTGCTTTCATGATTATTTAAAAAAATAGCTGATGTAATAGGGCTCAAGTAGTGAAACTGGTTGCTTCTTTTGGATTTGTTTTCATAGACCTGGTCACTTGTTTCACTCACAGAATCTGGCAACACAGAGCGTCGCACCAAAACAACAGAGATTATTATTTTCGCTAGCCTTGCTTCGGAGTTTATTTGGAGTTGATCGATTGATATTATATATATTCATTGAGAGTTTTTATTGAGAATATGATATCTAGTTCACACTACAATAGTCATGCAGCCCTGAAACAAGACGAGCAGACTAGAAGTACACTCTACAGTGGAGTAATTTACCCCCCTCATCAGTACAACATGGATAGGGTCGCTCCCGACATCGGCAACCGACCAGACATGTTCGGTTCTTCATCAACGGGTTCGATGCGTCGATAAGACGATATGGACGGCAAGCGACGGGAGCTTCTCGTCGGGAGTCTCCTGCCGACAAGCTCGTGACACTTCCAAACTGGCAGACAGCCGACAGTCTCTGCAATGTGGAGTTGGCTTTAGTCTAATGTCCCCAAATGTTTACACCAACGTGTATGTGTGTGCAACTGTACTCTACTGTACTACAGTACATGTGCAGTATTGCTTCTGCAGTACCTGTGCTTGTGTGTGTGTGCAGTAGAGTTGTCTACATAATATGTCATGTCTTGATCTTTGTGTTAACTACCACTATCTGTGGTAGTTAATAGTGTAGGAGAAGGTTCCGCCATTCAGTACGTATATCAGCGTCCTCCAGGCTCCAGCATGTGTTCAGAAGGACCTTGCGATAAACCTTGGTGCTCTCAGCACTGTGAGGGGCCACGCTCCCCTGCTGGTCTCTGGGCTGGCTCCTTTCCAGACATAGACCTCCATTTGACCTCGTGCATTTTTCCTCGTTTGGCTGTCAGTTGCGCCAATGAGGCAGGAGTTAGGTCAGTCAGTACTGTAATGCAGCTAAAATGTGCCCATTCATAGTGTGCTCACATCCGTCCTAATTCTGTCAGGTCTTAAGCCTGATTTATCCTTGGTTGCACATTGTGTCTCGCCGCGTAATCAGCTGATCTACAAGCTCACAACAAGAGATCGCTATTTTCGCTGTGTATAAATCACATGTATTGCTGTCCAATTTCAGCTGCACGCGGACGGAATAACACACACACACACACACACACACACACACACACACACGCACACGCACACGCACACGCACACACACACACAGCTTGATATTCACTGGAATCGAAACACGGGAGAGATAGATCAAGCGGAGGCGCAGTGAACTGTCAGTATTCATAGATGGAAATGGAGAAAGAGCTGAGGGCCAGATGAGGATAATAAAGGAATTAAACTGACTCGTGTGGTAAAATGGAAAAGGAAATGGAACTAATATTTCAGTTCCCCGGTGGGCTCGGTGTGACTGAGCCCCTGTTGCATCCAGCAGGGACCTTTTACATTGGTGACACCACCCGGGCCCATGGGTTACACTGTCTACTGCACATGCATATTAATGGACAAGCCTGGCAGCATCCCCCCTGTCACCCATTCCCCCTCGGGCACCCATTTTTGATAACAATTTTCGAGCGAACCTTCGAACCATTCGTTTGTAATTCATTTTAAAAATAACCTTCAAGCTCCGAGGGGGGGGGGGGGGGGGGGGGGTAGTAGCATGTAATGATTAGTCAACACTAGTTTTATTTCTAAGTCTACTTACAGGACATTAACATCACATTTGAGTTCCTTTTGAATGCCTGTCAGATTCCGTTTCCACCGGTACTACAAAACAGGTGGAAACAAATAAGCATGAGGTGCATGCTTGCCATTTCTCTGTGGACATTTTCATTTTCTTCTCCTTCATGTGGTGGAGCTGCATCTCGGTTGCTCTCAAACACCTCTTCCCAGGGAGGAGATGCGGGACAATTTGACTGAATTTGATTTGACTGACCCCACCCCATACCTAGATAACCTACACAGTGCACACACACACACACACACACACACACACACACACACACACACACAAAATAGAAGAAAGGAACAAAAGTAATACTGTGATGTATTGCTTCTATAGGTGTGAGGTGGCTTTCCTTTTTTCTCCGTGGATGTTTTCTTCTCCTTCATGCGGTGGGGCTGCGTCTCAATCCTTTCCTGCTCATTGAAGACGCTGACAGCTTTCAATTTTTTACATCCCCCCCCCCCCCCCCCCCCCCCCTGCCTCCCCGTCCCGGCCCATGTTATTGAAGTGAAGGGCATGTGTTGGACAGAGGACGTTCACAACATATCCTTTTCTGCAGTCAATCAGCGTCATTCCGCCTGCGGCGTGCACCTCAGTCAGTGGTACAGTACACCCTCCACCATCACATCCACGCCACAGACAGGTTGACTGATTTGAGTCTATGAGAAATCGATAACGACAGCACATGGAGAACTTTCCTCATGGATTTTTCATGCGCTGTAGTGTAGTTACTGTACTAACAAGGACTGGTTCCTCTGGAAAATATACTGTAGTGTAGTCCTTTTATGACTGCGGACCAGGGGTGGAAACGATATTGCATAAGAGCACTGGGGCGTTATTAATATAAATGAGAAAGAGATGGAGGGAGGCAGCATAAGAGATTTATTTTTTCGTGTTTAGTTTTTTTCCTCCTCTCTCTTGTGGCTGGATCAATAGCAGCCTGTGCTTCTATTGACTGCAGATCAGATCACATTTTAAACTTTTATGACTTTTGCAATCATGGCGACACGCTGCCTGCCATACAACAGCACTGTGGGCATGCATAATGTGACGCTACACCTTTTGGATTTTGGAATAACATAATATTCAGTGCAAAGTAGAGCTGAGCGATATGTTTTGGCCAAATACATCAATATCAATATTGTGACGATAATATCATATTGCCGCGATTCTTTCCTTTCGTTCTTCAAAAAAATTCAAAATGTAATAGCAGATAGCAGATCTTCATATTGAAGTGTTGCTGGTAGATCAGTTAGTTTTGTTAATTTTGGACATTTTTGAAAGTATGAAATTCGGCAAATGATTTAAAACTATAGAAAGAGAGAACACTTATGCCATATACATCGGTATAATTTTGATATACTGTAGGCTATTACCCATGCAGCTCTAGTGCAAATATATTCAGCTGGAAGTTTTAGTGGATTTCTGTCCATCTCCTTCCATATCTTATCTGTCTATTCATTTTCATGATGCCATGCTTCATTTCATAAGTTGAATGCAAAATTCATCACAGCAACATAGTCATTGCTGGAGCTAGTTTTGATCCGAGGGGCATGGGCACTGATCCATGAGCTTTTTGGTCCTTTTGGGTAGAATTTGGGTGCAGCATTTTCGACTTTCAACTATTCTTTTTCTCTTTCCCCATGATGCTGTTAAAAAGTAACCCCATTCAGAATCTGCTCCATGGGGGAGGGGGGCGTTCTTTGATCTGCCGCGGGAGATCTCTTTTTATTTCACATAATATCAGGTCTTCTGTGCTTTGTTGTGACGTGCTTCTGATGCCTTGAAGATAAATAGGAGGAACGAGCCCCTGTGGCCACGAGTCACGACTGCAGTACAGATCCTATTTACCAATCTCTCTCTCTCTCTCTCTCTCTCTCTCTCTCTCTCTCTCTCTCTCCCTCTCTCCCCCATCTCTCTCTCCCCCCTCTCTCTCTCTCCCCCCTCTCCCTCTCTCCCTCTCCCTCTCTCTCTCTCTTTTCTCTCTCCTGCCCACACTACATGTACTTTCGATCAGGCTTTTACGGCACACACAATAATTTGACTACAGTGGAAGGCTTGTACATTTTTTGAACGATCATCAAGCTCACAACGTGTCAATTCACAACACTTTGTGAGATTGTCAATAGGCTATTTTCAAATATTGTATGTACCGGTATTCAAATGTTTTATTATATTCAAATTGTGAAAAGTAACTAATGGCTAGCTAACGCTGTGTGAGAATGACTTCTTAAGCAGCAGTCAATAGTACTCTGTGCGTTTGGGGTGAGGAACGCACGTACGCTTTTTACGTCTGCATGCATACTTTCATATGTACTTGTGTATGCTTCTGTCAAATGTCACCAGGGGATACTGCACCCACCATACTGCACCCACCATACTGCACCCACCATAACGGTAACGTACGTCTGACGTACAACCGAACGGAGATAAAGAATGCACGGACAAAATCTCCCCCCTCCCTACAGATCTTTTGTAATATAATGACCTACTCTATGTATATGACTATGAGCCTTTAGCTTGGAATGCAGTACAGACTACAGAGGCATGGTATAGAGTTCAACAGGTTGGTATATTTATTCTCCACAACACCAACACGGATCACATTCAATCAGTGTCTCTACATTGGCATCCAGCCTTCCATCCTCCTTCTACTCCCAACCTCAACCTGCAGCCTTTTATACCAAGCTGCAGCTAATGAGCCTGGACTGCACCATTTACAGGGGTGTATTCAAACTCTAAAATATTTGATACAAAGTATGACATTTGCCTCTGAGATGTAGTGGAGTAGAAGTATAATGCTAACAAAAACGGAAGAAATGCGCAAGTATAAAAGTAAAAGTACCACAAAAGTTTACTTATTGTAGTAAGTACAGTACTTGAGTAAATGTCCTCGGTTACTTTCCACCACTGCTCCCTCCACTTTTATTTAACCTCTAGTCTCTCCCTGGACATTATCTGGAGGAATTACATGGAAAGACCCCCTCACCCTGACTCCTCTCCCCCTCCCACAGCGGACCATTAATGTGTAGCATTATCGATGAGCGATAGCATGATTACGATGCGATGCGTGCAGGAACCCACTAAAGCACACCGCTGCTCTGCAATGTCGGGAAGGGAAGGAGGATGGATCCAACGACTCTCAGGGCCCTCATAAATATTCAGCGCTTCAGAGAGGGGGAGTTAAAACGTTGCGGTGTTTACCAATTTGGTTAACATATTTCTATGCGCCCTGGTCACTGGAGGAAGTGAGGCTTGGGAAGCAGCCCGGCAGGGATTTGTTGTTGGTATCTTAAAATATGAAATGTTCCATCTCTTCTCTCTCTCTCTCTCTCTCTCTCTCTCTCTCTCCGTTATCATTCAAGGCCATAGCTCAAATTATTTGAGGTGTGTGTACTTGTATTATATTACTATACTTGTGAGGTATACAAGTATAGTTACAACATAGACAAATGGACCCTTTTTCTGGTCCTCACAAAAGAACAAAAGAAATGCGGAGCTATAGGCTTACAATTCGTAAAATATTCAGGTTGGGATTCGGCAATTAGAGGTTTACGGGTTAGGGTTGGAATGCCAGATTTACGCTTGGCTGTCATGCAGCGGAGTGTGTGTGTGTGTGTGTGTGTGTGTGTGTGTGTGTGTGTGTGTGTGTGTGTGTGTGTGTGTGTGAGAGATATGGAAAGCTGAGGCATTGCCGTCACCTTCAGCAAGGTTTGGCCAGGGCTGATGAGGAAACTTTGTGTGTGTGTGTGTTGGTTTTACAGATAAGCACGCCACCCTCCCCTCATCTGCCTTCTGTTCAAAAAATCACACAATGCAAACTTTGGACTTTAGCAATGCGGAAATAGCGATGCATTGTGAGCTGAATTTTATTTGTGCAATTTTTTTATTTAATGTATTTTTTGACAATACATTTTTTTTCCCCCCTCCATTTTCCACTTTCCAATTGGCCTCCCTGGCCACTGGCCAGCCCCCACTTTGAAAACCTTTGCATTAGATGTATGTCTGGCAGGAGAATGCCTGTGGCAGACACATCCTTAATCTGAGACCATTAGACTTTACAGCCTAGACCCGATTGGATCTGTCCTGCAATTGGGCAGGTGCGGATCTTCAGATGTGTCACCGCTGTTGATGATGATCAGGCCTTTCACCGTAGACAAAATAAATCGTAGCTCCAGCGTAAGGCATGTCAAATATCATTTTATATGGCGACATTTGTCAAGGGGCTGTATATTTCCTCTTCTCTTGTCTCGTCTGTCACCCATCCATTTCCAGGCGATTTCCTTTCAGTGTCCGTCGTTGTCCCCTGTCGTTTTTCATGCAGTGCTGCTCACCTGTCCATCCCCTTCGATGTTTCTCGTCTTTTATACTCCACTGTGTCGTATAGTCCCATCAAACTGAACTGGCACCGGCGAGTTCATGATTTAGAGACTTTTCACTTTCCCAAGGCCTCGCCCTAACGGCTTGTGCCTCTTTATTTATTCTGAGGCAACGGGCTAGAATTGCTTTTCGTCTCCGCCAAGCCGAAAAGTATGTTTTGCACTTTGTGTGTGTGTGTGTGTGCGTGTGTGTGTCCGTCCGTCCGTGTACAGCTAATCTACGGCACCATTGGTCCGGTTGCTACGAAACTGTGCACACACACTCCCTGGATGCCAATTTGAACCTATGCCCCACATTTTCCAGAACACCCTGTTGTTGTAGGGTGTTTTACCTATATCTGCACCGATCTGTGTGGAACTTTGCATGCACAGTTGTACACTCCCTAGAGGCCAAGGAAAAACCTTGGACCTGCATTTTTCAAATCTGCCTTTTTTAGCGCCATCAGGAGGCCGACTTATGTTTTTAAAAAAATATTCTGTCCAAAAATCCCGCAAATCGATACACAGTATCTATAAATATCTATGTTATATAAGTATCTATGTTCTTGTTCAAGATCTGAACAAGAACAAAAAGCATGGCAATACATCACATACTGTACATAAAAGGTAGTTATCGTGAATCATACGTAAACTAAGAACGTAACAGTGGAATATCTATATATTGAAACTATATGCATGTATACTTTATAGTGTTATGTCTACATAAGATGCTATAGGTCTACATAAAATGCTATCTAGGTCTACATAAAATGCTATCTAAGTTACATAAGTTGGGCCTTTGCATACGCCTGTAAGGTCGTCGGGGCTAGGGCAAGTGCTACGGGCCATGGTGGAGTCTGAAGAGGTGGGTTTTCAGACTATGGCGGAAGATTTGGCTGCAGTTCTGATTGTAATAGGAAGTGCATTCCATAGTTTTGGAGCCAGAAGGGAGAAGAGTTTGGGACGTGAGAAGCGTTGTCCCTGTGTTTTTAGTGAAGGTACTTCCAGCTTCCCTGCTGATATTTCATATTCCATCCTAATAGGCTAACATTGGCTTCCAAAGTCTGCAGAATCGTCCTGTTTTGAACAAAATGCCCTAAAATCATGAACGTGCAATTTATATGTGACATTTTTACACACACTTTCCTACTAGGCAGAGGAATAAATCCCACCCTTTTCACATTGGCCGGTTATAGTGCCACCAGCAGGTGAAACACATTTTTCAAACAAAATGCCTGTTTGGTGTCAAAGTCAAATTTCACCCTTGTCCCATTGGCCTATTATAGTGCCACCAGGAGGCCACAATAACCTACCTGACCTGGTGGAGCCATTTAACCCACCTTTTCACTCTGCCACCGTCTTGTTATTCTGGACGGTTTTCATGGATGTGGTTTCATTAAATGTTGCCTAGAAAGACAGACACATAATGAGCAGGCTAGCCGCTTTTCATGTTAGACGCTTCAATCCCGAGATGACTCTTCCCCCGAGCGGTAGTGTAGGCGGGCAACATTCGGAATTAGAGGCGCGGTGCAAACAAATAATTACCCTTCATTTAAAAACACTCAATTAGCCTGTTTCAGAGGAAAAATAATGAGCGTATCCTTTGAAAACAGAACCACAGAGTTTGAGCTGTAATTAGTTTAGAAGACAGCAGGCCAGCGGACGCCAAATACATGACCGTTTCATTAACCAAAGTACCAAACAGCTAGTATCGCGGTGGGCGGGCGTGCACGTGTGTGTCTGTTGTGTTCGAATAAGCATTTGTACAGTTTGGGCCTGTGAGTTGATATAAGGAACAAAGGAGTGTGAACCATTCAATGGGGAGTATTCATCACTGTGTGTGTGTGTGTGTGTGTGTGTGTGTGTGTGTGTGTGTGTGTGTGTGTGTGTGTGTGTGTGTGTGTGTGTGTGTGTGTGTGTGTGTGATTAATAACGGACCTGGGCAGCACAGGGAGAGAGGGTTGCAAGGCTACGTGGCAATCACTGAGCTGTGCTGCTGACATTTCCCTCTCCGATGAGCATGCAAAGCTGTTTCACTACCCACAAGGGGTGTGTGTGTGCCGCACATGCACATTTGTATGCAGGCCTGGCCCTCTCCATCAGCGGTATTGCAATTGTATATCACAAGCTGCAAATTAAAATGCACAGCGGTTAGAGTGAATTACTGTTATTGCTGCTCCTCTAACCAGCAATTGAACCTCAGTGTTTTTTCTTGAACAATTGTCCCTTGTTCCTTAAGTGACGCCAACTCCAATAATTGCGTCTGTTTGCCCAGCCACGGGGGGGACAGGCATCCCGCCATGCCCGATTTAATGACACCGGACAGCTATAGTACGAAAAAATGGAATCCTCAAAGAGCAGCTCCTGTATTGAACACAGAGTCACGCACACTAAGGTGAGGTTACCACATTTCCAGATGTTAACTTGTTCCACCATCGCTCCAAATGGGTTTGTTTTCCTCTCCCTACAGCGGTGTTTGACCGTTTGTTGTGACGATAAGAAAATTTGATTTTAGATTGTCTTTCTGCTGCCACACTGCAGAATGGCAATGGCACAGAACAAGTTATAGATTCGTCCCTCAGCAGAACGGATGCTTCCAGGTTGACCGTGGCGACTAGTGCTCATTGGCAGTGAAAAGCCCTCCATAGGTTTGGTCTGCAGAGTAGAATATTCACAACATTCCCTACTCATCACGCAGTAAAATTATCAGTGCTAATAACTGCAAGAGTACAATGGGACCAAATGGATCCGGTCGGAGTTAAATTAGCACGTAAGATTTTACTGTTTAGTGTGTACATGAAAGGTCATCATAGCCTCATTGGAAGGTATACAGCTTATCTTCCAGGCACCGGTGAACTGGAGCCAAGCCCCCTCTGGCCAATATTGACGGTGCGCCTCCCTGAGACTGCAGGGCGCCAGGGACCGTGATAAAGCCTCCCTGGGGATGATGAGGACAGGATAGAGAGGATTGGTGAGGTTATGGGGGAGACACGCATACACACACCGTGACATTGAGTTTAGTCACCTTGCAGCTTGACAGCTTTCCTGATTGATAATGCTAGCAAACACCGGCAGAGAATGGCGGCGATGCATTGCATCTCTGATATGGAACTTCACGTGTATAACACGTCCCTAAGAAGGGCCTTACCCACGACAGAGATAGGAGAGAGAAGGAGGGCACCCCCCTCCTCCTCTCTCCTATCTCTGTCATGATAAAGAGAGAGAGAATGGGGCTCAGGCAAAAACGGAGCGCTACATATGGATAGAGAAGAACATAGGTGAGTCATTAAAAAAGGCAGCATGAGGATAATTAAATGGATGACGGCGGTAGAGAGAGCAGCGTGAAACGCAAGGTTAGTGTGAAAGAAACGGCAAGCCAGCGGTGAGAGAGACACCAAGGTGCCGCGGATGAGGTGGGAACGGTGTGGACTTTTGCTTTGAAGCCTCTCGGCACTCTCAGGCTGTCGGGGAACGTTTGATAACCGTTATTACTGTCAGCAGCACTCAAATCAGTCTGCATCTCCTCACACCTCACATCCCACTCTCTCTCCTTATCTCAATCGTTCTCACACGCACGCACGCATGCAAGTACGCACGCATGCACGCACACACACACACACACACACACACACACACACACACACACACACACACACAAGCCCATAACCCATCTCTTCTCTTTGAAGTTCGAACTTTGTTCAAATGTAGTTGCTGTTTCATCTTCTCCTGACATTTAAGGAAATCAAGCCACTTAAATTAGAAATGCTATTTGCAGTTAGTTTTATTTGCTCTGCTATTCATCCCCGTTGCGTCATGCAATTCTTGTTAATGGCAGTCCATTTCGAGGCCTGTGCTTTTCTTTCATCCTTTTATCAGTCTGACCCCCTTTCCAGTTCCGGTTGGTTCCCAATGGGAACCGGTTCAGTTCTTTTTGGTTCTTAGTCCATGAGAGCTCCAAAATTGGTGGGAAAAAACTAGACCTATATTAAATTGTTTATAGGATTCATACATGAATACATACTCATTTGCATATTTAATTTGCAATAAATCATTGTCTTCGTGTAAGTAATCAATTGGGGAAGTTTCATGGTGATGGTTGTCATGGTGAACAATATAATATATGTATGGTTTTGCACACTCAATTCATAATTAACGTTCCAATTTTGGAGCTCTGGCTCATGGACTAAGAACCAAAAAGAACTGAACCGGTTCCCATTGGGAACCAACCGGTGGGGTCTCTGTGTGCAGTCAGTGCACACAGAGACATGGCTTGATGGTCTGTCTGGCACTCTGTCCAATAACGCCTGATTTATACTTGGATGCACGCTGTGTCATGCAGTTCTGTGGCAACCATTTTATTTTATTGTGGATTTAATTATTTTTTCCTTTCAGCACTAGATAGTGATAGCCTGACTTAATTGGATAGACCGACATTGGGCCGATATTTGCATTTCGTACCGTACTTGTTAATTTCTTTAACGTTTCAAATTAGATAATTACGCACATTAATGATAAAGATGTTCATTACGTGTAATTCTATTACAAAATGTGTTCATCCACATGCATTTTGAATGCGTTAAAAAGAACATTTCAAGCACTACTCTTACACAGTCAGTAATGGTGCATATGCGAGCAAGGTGTTTTCTTTGCCACTCCTCATAAATGTTCTATGGAAGCCGAAGCAGGGCGTATTCCTGCACAAAGGATCATGGGATTGGATGCGTGTTCAAGTGTTCAACGCAACTTTATTCAAATGAGGTGCACGTTTGTTTTTTCCTGGACGGCAGCTAATCATCACGTTGCAACCATTTCTACATTGAGCGTCACTCACCACTTGAGATGGACAGAAACCCATTTCAATATATAGCAGTTGTAGATTTGAATGTGAAATTAATCACGACTCACGAGCTACTGCAAGGGCTATTTCTTGCCTAAAATGTTGACTTCGTTTATACCGGCTGGTATTTGTATCTGCTGTTTTGTTTTCATCATGCACCTTATGAATATTTGACTCAGTATTTGACTGTGCCGTGTTGTTATTTGACTTGTTCTATCTGCTGTGTTCCTTTCTTCTCTATTCTCTCTTTCTATTCTCTCTTTCCCTATTCCAACTCTTCCTAAAACTGCAAATGCTGAGAGCCTGCACTGACAAAAATAATTCCACCTCTTTTCTACCTGTAATCGTGTGATGTGACAAGAAAGTTGCTGCCAGCTGCCAGACAGACGCAGAGTGTCTGTATTTCTCTGCGCTGCCTGTGCAATCTCCTGCTGGGCACAGCTGGCATGATGATTGCTAGTTAAATGATGCACTCAAATATAACTCTCTGAAAACAAAGTTTTAAACTAGCTGCTGTAGATGTGCAATCAGTCAAGTGTAGACAACTACATGGCCAGTTTCTTTTATATCGCTTAAATTGTTTTTGTTTAACCCATTACAATCGGGAAAGCATCTGTGTCATTTTTTATTTTGGCAACATGTGTTTTACAGATAACTCAAGATTTAGATCTAGAAAATTCTAATCATTCATCATTCTTTAACTAGCATGTGACATATGGAACTAGGGGTTTTCATGATTCTGAATCCATTCCAAGCATTAGTTTTGCACAAAAAACACTCCTTGGGAGGAAAACAGCCATAGCCGTCATAACAAAAGTGGATATGGCCGAATTTAGCCCAATGAGTGTTTTTTTGTGTGCAAAACTACCGTAATGATTGGAATGGATTCAGAATCATGAAAACCCCCTATTTTCATATGTCACATGCTACTTAAATAATGATGAAATTTGGACTTAGTTTTAGTCTTAGTCAAATACATTTTACGTTTGAACATGCAATACAGACACAGATTTAGTTTTAATATGAAACATGCCTCATTTTATTTTTAGTAACAAAACAATGTACATGTCCATGATCGTATCATGGTCTGCCCTGCTCTCCCGGAAAAGTGCAAAAGTATGACTAAAAGTGCATACTGCAGATATGACATTCATTCAAGCCAAAAGTACAATGTTCTTGAAAATTAGAACCACATAACTCTGAACATTCTACTGTCAAAAAGAAAGTGCAATTCTCTTATTCTCAAAAGAAATGGTGCGCATGCGACTAACACTGTCTGCTAAGGCTACACCGTCCGAGTACACAGTCGGAGTACATTTTCAAATGTAAAATAAAAATAATGCTATGCACACATGGATGGAAAACACTCCTGTACTTACTGTTCAAATAAAATCAACCAAAAACTTAAATTGCAAATACAATGTTCCTGAAGTGAAAAATATAACCAGTGACCTGACCTCTGACCAAGTATGGAAAAAATTGTGCAAATGTGTAAATATCACATTAAATAAAAGAACTCTCATCTATGGTTTAAGTTGCTTAGCTTTGGAACAACAACATCTATCTGTTTTCTTCTATTTACCCATTTAGACCTGGGGCACATTCTACAAATGGCTTCTCCTAAAGGTTTTCTGAAAATCCCTTGTTTCTAGGTCAGTCACGGGTGCTCAATGTCATGTCATGGACCCCTAGAATTATATATAATTGGCCCCGGACCCCCAATCTGGAAATCTAATGTTCCAGCCAAGCAAAGATTTGAGCAAAAAACGTTTGCTCTGAAAGAATATAATTATATTAAAAGATTTTCCAGAAATAGCAGATCTACAAGCTCATAGCGCAGCACTCGAGCTTGTAGATCTGTTAAAGTATAACATAATGCTTAAACACCAAAAGCGGTTCCCATACTGAATCGGTTATTAAAAAAAAAGAAAAAATACTGTAGCAGGGAGTTCTATTTGTTTCTGTCCATCTTAAGGAAAGCACTTCGCTGCAATGTGACCCTTCCTCTGTTGCACTTGCCTCTTGTGAGATCCCCTGTGACACTGAGTAATCTCTCTGCGAAAGCTTGAGAAGCTGGCATAGCTAACAAGTCTAATGCAAACTGTTATAAACTGTGGTAAAAACTGTCCTCTTGTCCAGCCGTTCCTGGATATTTCCACCAGCCATGTCAACATTAAGAAGGATCTCACAGACAGTTGGGTTGCCAAAGCAGGCAGCTGCTGCAAGTGGTGAACTTTTCATTGTCTGGATCGAGAAAGCGAGCAAACCGCTCTTTCATATTTGCTTTCATGCGGTCTGCAAGAGTGGCGAGGTCTCTGTAGCGAGAGCTTGGTGAGAACTCTGTAAGGTGGCTGTGCAGATCAAAGATGGCATGGGGACCACTAGGGACATAGCCTCGGAAACCCAGACGTTTTTATTTCCAGGGAGAAAAAAAAAGTCTGGGTCTGAGTCCACTTCAATTCGGCATAGAGTAGCGCAAACATTGCTCACTCTCTGCTGATTTCTGATTGTCTGCACCTTTGTAAAATTGACATACACACGCACACATGTACACACACACGCTCCTCTCTCTCTCTGTCGCTCTAAGTAATTAGTCTCATGTCGCGCAGCTGCGCATATATTCTTCCGGCGGATCCTGCCGGGAGCTGCCTATGCCATAAAAAACATAGGTGAGTTCCAGGCTACTAGGGACAAGGATGTGGTGTCACTCTGGAGGCTTTTAGTATGTTCTGCAAAAGGCGGCAGTAGCTCATGCACTAAAGAAAGCTTTTGCCACTCACTCACACTGCAAGGTGTCCCATCCCATGTCTGTCGCAATTTTGCACAGTTCCACTTTGATTTTGTGGAGTCATTTAGAACAACAAGGCCGCACTTCTCTATTACCTTCTGTGATGCCACTGAGGACTTGCGAAAGAGCTTCACCACATGTCTTGTTTCCTCGAGGATTCTCTTGACAGCAGCTTCCTTCTGCACCATCAGGACCACAAGCTGTAAGGTTGTATGCACGACACACGGGGTCCAGTGCATGTCCATGTTGACTTGCTGGTACCTATAACGAGAAGAAGAGACAAATAAGTTTAATATATATATATATATATATATATATATATTCACATTGGAGTGGGAAAAGTCTGTTTCATATTCATGTGATAAATGACTAATACAATAATTAACTAAACATGGCTCACCGCTAGTCATCGGTTTCAGTGTCATTTTCCATTGAGGAGTCGGAGCTGATGTCTTCTTCTGGCGTGGTCTTCAAGGCTGCCACCGTGTTACTCCCATTGTCTGTTATGCGCCACTCATGCATACATTTGTCCACATAATTGCCTTAATTGACACTGCAGTGTGTGGGTGGGCTACTGCAATGTGTGTTCTGGCTTACATTGTTCAACACAAAAGTAGCATGCACTTATAGCACTTATTGTCCACATGTCAATGGCCAATCAACACTTTCTGCACAGCAGCTTACCTTCTCATAATAGTATTGGATGAGTAGTCTCCAAATGTCGCTTGAGGTTAGTTGTGTTCTTCCCTTTGAGTTTACCGTCACACGTTACACAAGTGGTCTTGTCCGTCCTGGCGTCATATGTGAAATTTGACTAGGCGTCAACTCTTCGTTTGCGTCCCAAAGGCTCCGACAAAACCGACATGATTTCTGTTCACTGTTGTGAAAGACTTGCTGACGGTTAATGTACATACACTATCCCTCCTCTGCACATGTCCAAACCATCACAGTCTAGTCTCTCTGGCTTTATCACCAAAACATCTAACGTGCGCTATCCCTCTGATGTACTCGTTCCTGATCCTATCCATCGTTGTTACTCCCAGGGAGAACCTCAACATTGTAGTCTCTGCTACCTCCAGTGTTTCTCAAAGATGGCAGATGTACAAGTTCACAGCACGTCACTTTTTTACACAGATCTTCTCTTCTGGGGGTCCCTGGCACAAAAGAGTTTGACAACATCTGATTTAGAGGGTATTTGTAGAATCGACCTCAGGTCTTAATGGTATACCTGAATTAAAATAGTGAAATACAGTAGAAATAATTTTCAGACATGCACAAGCCACAATTGAGAGAGAGCACCATTTGTGTCACGGCCACAAGTCCTTTATACTTAGACATAAAATAAGGTAAAATAGGGTAAACAATAAACATGCACAACATTTACACACGAATGAAAGGCAACTTTGAAAGGAAGACAAACAAATTGGTTATTATTATCTGTCTATCAGCCGTCCTGTTCTCCAAAATATTGGAATCTGTATCCATCAGATGACCTCTACTTCTAGACACAGTTTTGGTCCGTGGAGAACAGAGAGGTATAATTGGTACTAGTCTAGGCCTAAAAATAATGATTTTTTGTTTTGTGTGTGTGTAAGCGTGCGCTCGTGTGTGTGCGTGATAGATGGAAGGAGACAAGGCAAACTGCAGAACAGATGATGAGGTAGCAACTGGTTGCACTGCTCACTGAGGAGTGTAAAGGGCAGTGGTCCACCGATGCAGACATGCACAGCACTGGCAGGATGAGTAATGATCCACACTGCTCTCAATTATCGTCCCTGCGCACACTCACACGCACACACACACACACACACACACACACACACACACACACACACACACACACAACTGCTTTGTGATTCACAGCTCCCTGTGCGTACGTGCACATCTGGCTGCAGAGAAGCATGAGTCACACATACTTCGGACAGACAAGCACACATGTTGCTCCTGTGCATGTACAAACTACGAAGTAACTTCTGCAGCCTCGGCTGAATTTCCCAGGACAGATAGACCCGTGGGCTAAATAAGGACATCAGCGCCGTGGGATATGGGCCCGCCCAGCAGACCGGCCCACACCGGCACAGCTCGAATTAGCATTCTGCTCCGCAGAAAGAAACTAAAAGTAGGCTCCATTAACTTCTTGGGTCGTTTCCTCCGTTACACCTCAATCTTTGCATTATCTTTAGGCCATTTGCCATTGCATGGCTTTGATGTGAATTTCCAGTGCATGCACGGCCCCTTTTAAAGGCCTAGTTTAGACCAAAGATTTGCGACGAGATGAAGAAACCGTTTTAAGCGCCATTTATACTTCCTCCCACGACGGTGTCATGCGCCTCAATTAGCAGACCTACAAGGACACCATCATGCGATGAAGCATATAATTAAGCAATAGAACATTGCGGTCTGAATTAAGCTTAAGCAATAAATTGAACATTGCGATCTGAATTAACCTTAAGGCTACAGTACTTGCTGGTCATGTAATTTGGGCATGCTATTAAACTGTATACGAGCTGGTGGTGTCTGCAATGTAAACAATATGTTGCTGAGAGTGAGGTTTAGCCAACACCAACTCTGGATTCCTGGATCGCTGCCCTCCACAATTTCCTATCCAACATCAGGTTATTGAGCTCTGCAGTGTTGTCAGCCAAGCTGTCGTGCCGCAGCACGTCTGTACATATAGGTGGTACACTTCTTTCCCCTCCTGGCTTTTCCCTGGGTTGGCTACCATAGGGTCAATTTACTTGCCTCAAGTTCTGGGTGCCTGACGCAGTGCCCTCATGCCAGCCTCATCCTTCTCTCTCTGACTTTGTCCGTGACCCGTGGTAGGTCCCCATAGAGGTCCACATTTCTGACACCTAGTGCCATTCGTAGCATTCTTGTGTAGACTCCATCCAGAGCTTTTTCCAACAATATATAGATGTAATGTAATATCGCAGGTTATGCATGCTCGTTTAAACCCTCCTCTGAGCCTTCCCAGCAGCACCTGGGTGTTTTCTGTCAAAGTTATTGCCTGAGATTAAGGGAGATGTGGTTTCCAATGTTTCATAATATAATTTTGCAGAGAAACGGGAGGTGAGAAAAAACTCATATCAAGGGCATTTTGTTTGCTTTGGATAATTGGTTTATCTTTGTTCATTCATTCTCCATCAGCCTTTAAAATGAACAGTTCACTAAAGAAGATATAATTGTCTTCAGTCTCGTCTCTATAATTAATGTGTACCCATGGCTTCAACAACAAAAACAATTTCCAATCACATGACACATGCACACGTTTGTACATTTGTGTCTTTAAATAGCATTAAATGGACCATAAAGTCCAATAGGGCTGCAACAGTTAATTTGACTTGACTTGAACTTTGATTTGAATTTGTTAGCATTGTTGATGTACAGTATATTGAAATGAACAGATCTGTAAAAGATCACATTATGAGCTCACACTATGAGCTTGTAGATCTGCTATTTCCAGGCCTCCTGGCCTGCATGGGTCGAATACAACACAGTACCGGTATATAGCGTCCAAGTCGTTAACAATGAAAACTATTTTATCAAAAACCAGAGGTAACCTCTAGAGTTACGTTCACATCTAGAGTTACGCCGCACTGCCATTCCTGACTTATGTCCATATATGGAGATATCTTTATCTTCTCATATTTGGGTGCAGCTGCATTGGGAACTCCTAGTCCTGGTTATCGCTGAGTCATGGTGACACGGGTGTGATGTCAGAGGTCCGTCCGCCGGCCGGCCCACTGCCCAGGTCCTCCCTTGAGCCAATGTTAATATGGGATGTGATTCTGGGTGATTTGATTAATCGAATGAGTACTCAATAGAACAATCACTGAGAAAACAATTCATAGCTGCAGCTGCGCTGTATATCAGTCTTGCCAGGCAGGGTCTCTGGGTCCCTTCCACAGGCCAGTCAGCCAGCAAGCAGCCAACCTGCAAAATCAGCCCACAGCCCCAGGAGAGCCTTGCATCCTGCTGCGTTTGCTGTTCTCTCTCCTCAAACACATCCATCCTTACTCGGTCCGCCTGACAGAACCTGCTCTGCCCCCCCCCCCCCCAACCCCCCCGCCCCATTCCTCTGCTCCACTGGTCACATGAAGGTGAGCCGATCCCCAGCGGCGCTGGCTGTACAGATTGCAGCCCCTTCCCGCCTCAAATGGATGCCTCTCCCTCTGTCTCTTGTGAATTGCCTATGTAAAGACTGCAACAGTCGTCTCCGCCGCTACCTGGCCCGCCGCCGCCTCTGCCTTTTCTCATTTTGACCGGGCACTTAATCGGTCCCCTAGTGGTGTCTGTCTCTGTATTGTGCCAGGGCTGTCCTTGACCGAAGAAGAAAAGAGGGAAGAGAACGAAATGGAAGCCTCCAGGTGCTCGTGGTGCCAGCTCTGTCAAAGGTCACAGAAATGCAAAGCACTCCCTCAGGTTTTTGTCTGGCTACAACTGTCACCACCAATCTGTCCTTAAAAGCTCTTTTACGGCCACGGGCGTGAAGGAGACGATGGCAGGAGTATGAGGAATGCGCCGCCGTGGCTTTGTAGCACCGGATCGCTCTCTAATGGATGTGTCTAATTATTTCTGATGGATGGCGTCCGTCCACAGTCATGTGTAATGAATGTCTTTGTCTTTGCAGGCGTTTGTGGCGCATGCGAGACTGTATTCTTGCGCTCGTGTCTTAACTGCTCGTGTGACAGAATGTGCATGAGATGTATGGGAATGTCTTTGTGATGTAATAGATGTAAATGTCCCTGGTGGTGTTCAAATGGATCGATCTGTCTCAAGCTCCCTGCGAAAGAGCACTGTGCGTGCGTGTGCTTGTGTGTACTTATAATTTAGGAAAAGATTCCGGTTGAAGTAATGGTTAGGATTAAACATTTCGAAGTTAAGTTCAGTTTTTAGTGTTAGATTTATCCATGATTTATTTTTGGAAAAAATAAAACAATCTACAAGGTCATTTTGTAGAGCTTTTAGATCTGCTTTTTTGGGTCTAGCCAAGTATAACTTGAGGCAAGTTTGTTAAAAATGCCACACAAAAAGGTTAAAATGGCGCTTATAATGAAAATAAAAGGATGTCCTCTCAAGTATATTAGTGCGTGCGTGTGTGCATGTGTGCGTGCGTGCAGGCCTGCCTGCCTCCCTCCCATGGTGGATGTGTCTAAAGGCTGTTATCTGGCTGTCCTGTAGCAGCAGGTAAACTCATTGTATCCTCCATTGTGTTTGTGCAGGTTTTTGGAGATTATTATCACTTCAGGCATCGCACCGTGGAGAAGAGGTCCGTGCTTGGCCACAGGGGAACGCACGTCATGCTGCACAAAGAACCACAGGTAGGCCTGTTGTTGTTTTTGACAACAATGACAGCTTGTCATACTGCACATGTTTTCTAGATGATTCTTTCAGCATTTTCTTTCTTTTAGTGACAGTGAGAGGGAGAGAGGGGATGAAATGTAGGATGTCATACGCACTTTTACTGGTCTGGGACGCTCCATCAAATAGAATTCTTCGGAACGGCAGTTAACTTTGGGAATGCAGATTAACATCAGTAAAAGGTGCCACCATGTGCCGTATGACAGCTTGTCATACGGCACATGTTTTCTAGATGATTCTTTCAGCATTTCTCTATTATTTTAGTGAGAGACTGAGAGAGAGAGAGAGAGATGGAAAAGGTGGGAGAGAGAGAGAGGGGATGAAATGCCGCAAAGAAATGCAGGAAGGACTTACTGTATGTATGTCGTATGCACTTTTACTGGTCTGGGACGCTCCTTCAAATAGAATTCTTCGGAACACCCATGCTTCCATCCGCTTTGCTCTCTGACCCCACCTAGGTACCACTACCTGACAGCTGTAAATACGCACAAAATAGGAACAGCTGCGATCGCCTCTGCGGCCGGCAAATTCATTTTGTGGCAGACGTCAAAGCAATGTTTATTTTACTGCCTAAATGTCAATGAGAGAGGCGCTGGCACGCTCCCATCTGTTGGGCCAACATGAGAGCGTGTTCTATCCCTGAATGTCAAGGTCTTTTCAGACAGATTCCTTCAGTTTAGCAGTCTGCTCAGTCAACAAACTCTAGCCTGACTTGTAATAGAGCACTTCTGTGATTTCCGACCTCTCTCCTTGGCAGATATTGTCGATGCAGCATTAAAATGCCAATGGCTGGGTTTCTCAAACGCATGTGGTGTAAGACTTGTAGTGCGGCACATGCTCAGAGTAAAGAGAGCCTATTGTCAGCTGTCCAGCAGTCCAAATATTATTAAATTACATTTCAGAATGGTAGACTTAGAGCCATATGAAATCCGTGTTAACGGAATCGCGGACGGAATTGCGGAAATGACAAATGGAAAATGGAATTGGAATAAAACGCGGAATATTGTGGAATTGGCCCTAATCTGGGCTGAAATTCAGTTTTCGGGAGAAAATGGAACATTCAGTGGTCAGGTTTGTTCCGAAATCAAGTGATGACGGAGGAGCGAGCTTTCTAGCCACACGCGCGAACGTGCACATACGCAGTAAGCATGTCGTTGTTGTTTACGTTCCAGTCCATCCATCCAGACCAATATACTTGTGTGGTACTTTTATATTGATTTAACTGTAACAGAAAGTTCTATCCAGACTATCCACAGTCCCATCTCCCAGTCACGGAGCTGGGACTGACAGTACACACACAGAGACGAGTCGACGAGCAGCAGCACATATCCAGACCAGCTAGCTAGAAGCCAGAGGTGTTGCCAGTATAACTCTATGGCAGAAACAAGCCACCTAGGTCTATACAAAATAATAATAAAATAAGCAACACTTGTCATTTCTTGCCAGTGTTGCCAAATAAGCGATTAGTAAGTAATTTAATTTAATTTAATTTTAAGCGATTTTGGGATTATTTTTGTAGATTGAAAAAATATTGGGGGTCCTTTGCTATTGGCATGAAAATGTTTGAGAACCACTGCTCTAAAACAATATTAGACAACGTTTGAGCCACAAACGCATTGCTCTCTCTCTTCTCCTTTTGTATAAATTAAATAGGCCTATTCATGATTCTGCTTATAGATAACGTAAACAAGCATAAAAAGCTAAATACGGAATTCAGAAATATAAAAATGGAAAAAACTGAATTTGGGAAAAAATAACACGGAATTGGGGAAAAAAATAAACTGATTTCATATGGCTCTATGGTAGACCTGAGGCCTACCATACCAGGCTTGAGGCCTACCATACCAGGTCTACCATTGCGTGGCACATCTATGCACGAAATGTCTATGTTCACAGGCTTCTGTGTGTGGCATAGAGGAGCAACTGAGCATGTGCGGCACTACAAGTCTTACACCACATGCGTTCGAGAAACCCAGCCATTATGGATATTGGAAGGCCTTGAGTTAGAGGTAGGTGACCCGAGTTGCAGGGGAGGCCGTTGGGGAGTGAACAGACATAGCCCATCTGTTGCAAAGCGAGGTTCTTGCTCTCTCTCTCTCTCTCTCTCTCTCATCTGGTTCCCAGATGTAGCGATGAATGTGGGACTCCCACTCCTGCTTCCAAGTGCTGAGGTGGAGTTGAGCATCTCTTGTGCTGCCTTGTTGTAGGGGTGGAGGGACTTGAGTCTGCTTGGAAGCGCTGGAGTTGTTGTGGTGTTGTGCAGGATGTGCCAGTCGTGCTTTTTAGCTTTCCTGGCCAGGACGAGGGTGGCAGCCTCCCATCGGAGGCCGGCCGGTGCTATTCCCGCAAGTACTGGAAAGAGGAACACAGGGATTCAGGCATTCCGTTATGATTTGGAGGGCGTTGTTAATTGCCACGTCAACCTTTCTCGTATGGCGGCTCTGCTCCAGGCTGGGGCGCAGTATTCCGCTGCAAAGAAGGCCAGGTCTGGGTGGATACACGCAGCGTCTTAGCGGAGGCTCCCCAGGTTGTTCCAGCGAGGCGGCGGATCAGCGCAACCCTGGATGTCACTTTTGCCTTGAGTTCTTCGAGGTGTTGTCTGAAGGATATTGTCCGATCAAGACTCACACCAAGGTACTTTGGGGCTTGCTGGACCTCCAGGCGTTTGCTGTCGACGCTCACCCTCCTTGCTTCCCTGGTGCTAAGGTGGTATGCTGCTGCGACTGTCTTACCGACACTGAGCTGTAGACGCCACCTTTGAAGGTATGCCACGGTTGCCACCATTGTGCCCAACATGTGCTGACAGGGAGACTTGTCTCTGCTCTTCATTAAGTGAGAGTTAGTGACATTGACCGGAGCCGGCTATGTTATAGAGGTCAGGCTAAACGGGCACAGCCATGACATGTCAGCGTTACAGGTCCAGTTCTTGGGGAGGCTATAGCTGCGGGCTCGGAGAGCACCGCGGCACCTAAGCAGCAATAAGACTAGCATGCGAGAGTGCCAAAATCAATATGACGGCGAGATGAGATGCTGTGTCAGATGTAGGTGGCGACTAGAGCGATGCTTAGGCAGTGGATTGGAGATGTATATATGCAGGAGAGAATGCAGAATAAACTGACGAGACACTATAGGTGGCCTAATCAGAAACGGCTCAAGCATATTTGATATTCTCTTGATCAGCTGCAGGCAAAGACTAGAATTAATCTAGCACTAGAGTCTTAGGAGATAATCAATTGAAGGCCAGCACCAGCAGCCTATATAGTATGTATAACATAACATAACATAACATAAATGGTTATGAAGGGGGGGAAGTACTTTATTTTTTTCATTGACTGGAGTCCAAAAGGCAGTCCATTCTAGCAGGATGTTTAAAATAGAAACCATCAAGTCCAACTTGCCATCTCCTGGGCGCTCCTGAGTCAGTTCAAGTTAACACCAGTTTGAACCGCCAGTTATCCAGGGCTCCCGGGTGAACATCAGCCTGCCCTGCGTAGCCCCGGCCTCAACTCCCACACACATGCACACACTTACATACAGTACCTCCGCCTCCGGCAAAACACACACCACAATTGCTTGTGAGTCGAGCACTCAGCCTGTTAGTGAAACAACGGCCAAAAATTGTGTGAAATGTGTGCATCGTTATTATTCGTTTATTTGGGCATCATGCATGCCACTTCTCATGCCTTTGCATGAGCATGCACGCGTCTCAGAGCTCATGTGGGCGTGAAGACAGACAAAACGGATCAAATCGAAGTTACTCTTTTTTGCACCGCGGTGTCGCGCACCCCAAAACGGCAGACCCTCAAGCTCACACCGCGTGGACGCAACGTGTTGTTGTGAACTTCTAGGTCGGCTGTTCGGTGCACACGACGCCGTCATGCTATGAAGCATGCATCTACACCTGGTTCACAGAAGCTCATTTTAAAAGGCAATGAGAACATAAAGACGGGGATTAGGATTTAGACCCTGCTAAGCTTTAAACTCGTTTCAGTGTTTCCCCATCCCTAATCCGGATGCTGTCTCTCACATTACCTCCATTGTCTTCTCCGGCTCAGCTCTGTGGCACTGACACACTGCTTATCGTCCCCTTTTTTTCCCCCGGAATAATAACGCAGTGGAATTGACATTGGTTGCAGCATAAGCCTCCACCACTATGCATCTCCTGCTATCCTGACTGAAGGGAGAAAATACATTTGATTTGTTTTGCTGTGTGGTTGCCATTAGGCTTTAGCAAAGATAACTTGCTGATTTGCCTAGCTTTGTAGGCACCTACAGCACACTTTCATATCTTTCACCATTTCTCTACTGGTTCTCTCTCTCTCTCTCTCTCTCTCTCTCTCTCTCTCTCTCTCTCTCTCTCTCTCTCTCTCTCACACTCTCACTCTCTCTCACTCTCACTCTCATTCTCTCTCTCTCTCTCTCTCTCTCTCTCTCTCTCTCTCTCTCTCTCCCTCTCTCTCACACCAGCACTCTTAACACTCATTCATTTCACATCCTCTCTTCACTCTTGTTCTCACTTTTTCTCTCTGCAGTGCTAAAATGTCTCCAGTCGTGGCTCTCACTCTGTCAATCTTTCTTTCTCACTTCCTCACTTTCTCTCTGTCTCACTGTGTTTCTCTGTCTGTCTGTCTGCCTCGCTCCGCCTCTCCCTCTGTCTATTCTCCAAACAGGACAAACCAGACACAGGGGTCTGGATGGATGGAGCAAACAGTTTATATGTGGAGTGGATTACCCGTTCAGGTCATGCTCGGACTCCTAAATCACTTGCTTTACCTCCCTTCGGTTTGCTTGTTTGTGCGGCCGTGTCTGTGTCGGCTGCCTGACTTTGTCTAGGCTTCAGGGAGGTAGTTACTTTATCTGCATCTGTTTGTCTGTGTCCTAATTAGTCCTTTTGTCACTCACCTTGAGCTGTGGGAGCAGCGGTGTGAGCAATGCTGCCCCGGATCAATACACATTATCTCACTGTTTCCCGTGCCCTGAATAATAATAATAATAATAATAAAACTTACTGTGGAGCCACTTTAACACGTAGATTGCATTGCACTGATGTCTAATCTCATTGCAGTGGTAAACTAAGTAATCTGTGAATCCAATGTGTTGTTTTTGTATAAAACAAAATGAAATCACATCTAAGCCATTTATGACACTTACTGTATTACACAGTGTTCCAGCACATGTCTCCAGTCATTTTGTCTGTGCTAATCTCATGGGTTCTGCAGCATAATCAGGTCAGTAGATTTGATACAGGGGACATAAAGGCGCTTATTAATAAATCACTACAGCACTGTAGCACAACTATCAACTGAATGAGGTTAATAGCTCCAGTTTCTATGAGAGGGCTCTACACGCCAGCTGACCAATTTATAGCTGTATTTTCAAACCGTTTTATTAGAAATGTACTTTTATGGGAATTGAGTGATGGATGGAAGGATGGAAAATAGCCTGCTAATAACAACTTGTATTGGGCAATGCAAAGCAAAGACGTACAAGTCGTAATCAAATTCATAAGTGTTAAACAAACGTTTTTTACCATCCACTCGTGGCCTCTGCATTCCCACTGCAGCACAATATAACTTAAGCAAGGGAAGCATTCATCAGCTACGCTAATAATGCCCATGCAGCGATGACATGACCTTTTAAAAATGCAATTCATTATTATTTGAGATATTAACCACATGAACCCTATAGTGTCCCTATTCCGAGCACGTCCTAATGAAATGTCCATGCTCACAAAACGCATGGAAAGTTATGCAGTAGATCGGCTATGTTTGGCGAACTGATTTTGTGTAGAGGAAGAAAAGGAGGGGGCCAAGTACATATTCCTAGTCAAAGACATATATATATATATATATATAGGGTGATTAGGGTCTAAGTTTTGTCAAGTCGGATCACCTTTATTTACTATATACACATACAAAAAACCTGAGCAGTTCTGTTGTACCTATTATGCTTATTAATAAAGCATGGTGGTGTAACGATACAAACAGCAATACGATACGACGATACGATTCAATGATTAAAAATCGATTCAGTAACTTTTTGGCGAAGAAATTAAATCTGTGTAAATTCAGGTTTTGTTGAGGGAAACATTTATCATATTGGATATAAATAAGTAAACACAGTGATTCTCTGGCAAATGCATGGACGTTGTATTAGGGCCCGGGCTGTCAATCTCGCCTCGGGGCCCGTGGGACCTTCCAACCGCCACTGACACAGGGAATACACACATTTATCAATAGACCAAATGTAGCGACGTAGAATGAAAAAGTAATTAAACCCCTCTCTTTTTTTCATCTTAAAAATTACTGAATACAATGCACAAGTAGCCTACTTGGACTACTTAGTATCGATACATTGCTAAAACAATATGATGCGCTAAACAGTCAAACGATACGATATGTTACGGTTTGCAATTCATTTGTTGAAATTAAAATGGTAGGAAACAAAAACAAACTAACCATAAAATAATCAGAACACGATAACCATACAAGAATCAAATCGAAATCAAAGTGTCGAAATAAGAACTTAATTGAAACTGAATAAAAGTAAAACCAACAAAAAGCACAGTGAGAGGATATTAAAAAACGAATTTAAGGCCAATTAAGAGTAAACTAAAACCATGGCACAACCTCGGGCTGAACTAAAAGCAAGAGGGGAAAAAAAGCTGGGTCTTTAATTTTGATTTAAAATTCCCCAATGGTGGGACAGCATTTTGGAAGATAGCCTAAGTGACTCCAACATTAATTGCCATGGTCTACATACATGACAGTATGTTTTACTATTAGCTGTTGTAGTGCACGTCAGCAGCCTTTGAAATAGGATGCTCATTACAATTTAACAAGCGTGGGCGGGAAACGCCTATGATGTTTGATTGGAAAAGCTGTGTGTGTGTGACTGTGTGTGACTGTGTGTGCGCGCATGTAAATTATTCTCACGTCGGTCCCCTGCTGTGTCACACACAGCAGGGGGAATGAAAACCTACAGTCTCAAAGTGTTTGCCAATGTGCCAGTTTTTCAGCATGAGTCAATTACAGTATACTGTATCTAATGAGTAACAAAACTGTTTTATCAGAATATTCACAAAATGTGCTTCTTTATTAACCCATTTTGGGCGGGAACCCCTTTTGGTGTTTTAAACATTATGTTATAATTTAGCTATTGAAAAATAGCAGATCTACAAGCTCGTAGCTTGTAGGTCTGCTATTTTTGAAAAGTCGTGAAAATGTGGCACAAATCTTTGAATATATATTCTTTCAGAGTGAACGTTTTTAACTCAAGTCTTTGCTCGTGTTGAGGTCCCTGGAACAAATTTTTTTCAGATGGGAGGCGGAGGCATATTACAACAAATTATTGGGGTCCTTGACATGAAATATTGAGCAACACTGATACAGAAACATGAGGTTTTTCAGAAAACTGTCAGGATTTTTTTTTTTTTTTTTTTTTTCAATGTCAGGCCTAAATGGGTTATTGGTGTAGCCCAGTATCACCCTGCAGGCCTATACACACCATGCATATCGTCTCTGTTGGGTGGAAACCTCACATACACTTACTTTTCAGGATTCAAATGAAAAAGTTTTCACTTCGTGTCACATTTCAAGCTTATGGATCTGCTACTTTTAATGCTTTTGTGTGACACTGTAGGATGATGATAATTTACAGAAAAATTGAATATAGAAATAAGAGGTTTCTGCTCTATTTGTGAAGATGCTAGAGAGACCAATGTACAGCTTTGCCTTTGGCCAATATATTTGCCATTGCCTTGTTTTTGACCACATCTGTGTAGAAAATGATGCTACCAATGTATCCAGATTATTAACCACTTTCACCCTCGTGTACCTATTTTGTCATTGTCATTATAAGTGAAGACTTTCATAGATTAGCACATTGCAAGTTTGCAACGCGCTGTGAGCGTGTAGATCTATTTTGTTTGTCTTTGCTAGTAGTAAAGTTGCTATAGTATTTTTGTTGTTACATACTAAATATCAGTCAAAACATTGGTAATCGGTCGTCCAAGACCCAAACATCGGGCACAGGTTGAGCTCTAGTCAAGCCTACAACATGAATTAAACTGAAGTGAACTTTCATACTCTGATCCCCCCCACCTCCCTGCCATGAAGCAGCCTCACATTTCGTTCTCATTCTGGTGATTTCTTTTTAAACACAGCGGGGGCCCTGGTTCCTCTGTATCCGAGGCCAGTGGGATGCCACAACACACTGGCACAAATGAAAAGTGCTGGGACTGTCATGAAGACTGTGTGTGCATGGAAGATATGAAATAAATAACACTGTGTGTGTGTGTGTGTGTGTGTGTGTGTGTGTGTGTGTGTGTGTGTGTGTGTGTGTGTTCCACCTAGGTGCAATGGGCAGAGCAGCAGGTGATAAAAAGGAGAAAGAAGAGGGATTTGTTTGACGACCCTTCAGACCCTGAATTCTCCAAGCAGTGGTACCTGGTGAGCAATGACACCTGCTGTGTGTAGTTAGTACGTACCTGCTGGTTAGTGATGATACAAACTGGGCAGGCTACTACTTGGCCTCACTCCCCGAACCCATCTCACCCCTGCCCACTTTCACAGGCTGGAATGGCTTAGAGTTGACCACAGAGTACATCTTGCAATGTGCCTGATCCACAAGATTCAATACACCACCAAGATACCCATGTACCTGTCTAAATACTTCCTTAATTTCAACGAAGTCCACACCCACAACACCAGAGGGAGTTCAACAAACCATGTGAACCCCAGATTCGGTACAAACAAGGGACTAAATTAATTTCGCTCCTATGCCACCAAACACCCCACCAACAGTCATTAAGACATGCAAATCCCTTGACTCCTTCAAAACTGCTCTCAAAGGGAACCTACGCAATTCACCCCTACACATTTCGAAACTGGCCCCCGTAAAATCTGAATCCCCCCCCCCACCCCTTTTCCCCCTCACTGTATATGTTTTTTTCCCCTTTTTACCTCTGATGATTTCCTTTTTTGGCTATATAGTCGTATATATTCGTACGTCTCTACATGTTTTGATGAATTGAAAATGGTGGGCCCTATTGTAAACAAGTGGAGGTACTACTACTACCTGGTGAGTAGAGGTACTACCTGGTGAGTAGAGGTACTACCTGGTGAGTAGAGGTACTACCTGGTGAGTAGAGGTACTACCTGGTGAGTAGAGGTACTACCTGGTGAGTAGGGGTTAGTACTACCTGGTGAGTAGGGGTTAGTACTACCTGGTGAGTAGGGGTTAGTACTACCTGGTGAGTAATGGTGCCTTATCTGCCAACCCTCTGTGATCCGTTATCACGGCCGTACAGTGGCGTATCGGGTGTGGAACAAGGAGAGTCGAATAGCGTTTGTAAACTAAAGGATCATTGAATAACATGTATCTTGCTGAAATCCATACAATGTCAACTCAAAGAGACACACGCATGGTCAATAAAACAGATGTGCTTAATATTATTTACCTCTGTGGGGTTTTTTTGGCAGCCGTTGGGGAAGAAAGCCATTCACGTGAATGCGTTTCCCCCCCCCCCCCCCCACTACCTTAAGTCAATAACGCTGTCCCAGATTGAACATCTTTCAAATCTTTTGACTTTTTCTTTCTTTCTTTTTTTCTTCCGTATGCAATTATTTTTGATTAAAGTTTTAACAGGCCTTGTATTCAGCCTTGCCAGAGCTGTGCTGCGCTCAATACCTTCAGCAATGTGCACAAGCCTGTGGGGATACCTGATTTAGAGCTGTACTCGATAATAAACTGGCAGCAATTATTAATTCCCTCGTGGACAGCTTGATAAGCAGAGAATTGAATCGCTGTCTAAGAGTGTCCCTACAGGCCTATGTTGCATCAATTCGGTTTAGTTCCCTCAAAAGAAAAACAGCCGCCAGCGCAAAGGTTTCCATGTCTAAGCTGATGCCTAGTTTACAGCATCGCACACCGACAATAGCAGATCTATAAGTGTAGACATTAGACTATCTGTAAGCTCACAACGTGTCGCATCCGTTCGGAGCTTACAGATTGGCTATTTTCAGTCAAATTCGTCCTCGACAGACTCAGGAATCAGCATCGGACAATAAAGTGAAACGGACACACAGTGGAAGTGCCGATGTGAGCCATATGGCTCAACAATGGCTCCTTCATGCGCTTTATGAGACACTTTGATTGACCCTTATCTTGCCCTTCTCCCTTTTTTTGTGCAGTAAGCCCCTGTCTGTCACTAGGAATGGATTAATGGCACTGTTGACTATCCCGGGTGTAAATCACAGCTGAATGGGACCTCTGCCATTCAGCTTTAGACTGGCTCGAATCAGCTGAGCGCTCCAAGTCATGCGTACGTGTTGCCAATACAGATGCTTTTACTTTGATAGTGCGGTCAAACCTTTTTGGATATAAATATTATTAAAAGTCTTTGTCTGGTTGGAATCAAAGAGAGCATGACGATGGGGGAGGATTAAGTGCAACAGACATTCTTTAGTTGTTGTTTTTTGTTAGAGGTGGGTATTATTAATATAATATCAACTAGGGTAGATACAGTATGATCCGGGGATTTTGGTAATCCTAACATCATACAATATTGTCTTTTCCTGATCTTAAAGCCATTAATGTCACTATAAATGAATGCACTTTTCAGACCTTTTGACGACTGCTGAAGTCAAGTTAAATGCCAAGTGAATGCCTCTTCCTGTTTGGTCATCACAACCACATTACTAATTGATAGTTTTTCAAAGAAGATATATCCCGAAACACCCACCATCATCCCCAAAATATGGTCACCTTATCTAGGTATTTATTGAGGTATGATAATGTGTGACCAGATTTGACTGAGAGCCTGCCATCGCGCAAACTACAGCCTTTCAACAGAGGAGATTTTTAAATGAGTTAATAGCACAGGCAGACATAATAGAGCATGTCTGAAATAAGTGTCAGAGGCAGAGCTGAAATCGACATGTAAACATGAAATAAATGCTTAAACATGTAGCTAGGTGTAATGTTAGAGACCACAGAAGTGAACTTTTCAAGCCTGTTTTCTCAACTCGCTTACTCTATAAGCCAAAACTGGTGGGTCAAACTGAACAACCAATATGTCAATTTGACATGATTCCCTGCTTTCATATGACATGAAAAACGACACGTCACGTCACATGAGTTACTGAGATTCGGTCAGAAATACGGTGACATTTGATTTTGACAGTGTGTGACTGAGGCCAAGATGTGGCACAGAAGCGCCCTGTAATGCGCCTTCATGTACGTGGTTCTGTGTATGGGAATGGCAGCGGTGCCAGTGCATAGTCCACAGCCCGGGGGATGTAAGCTCCTTAGCTAAGCACCCTGGCACCGCAGCCACAGCAGCTCAGCAGGACATGGACATGGAACAAAGAGGTGAACACTGTCAAATGTTAGCCTTATTTTCACACATTTTTTCTCAATCTTTCAAGAGTAATTTCCAAAATGGGCTATTTAATTCGATTTAGATAGATCTCCGAGCTCACAGCGTGTTATGAGCTTGTAGATCACTTATTAAAAAAAGAATACCGGACAGTAATTGTATTTATTTTGTTACTGCGTAATCGTCTGCTTTTCTCCGTACTGATCCTGTCCCTGCTTGTTTATCCAGCTCACCCTCCCTCCCTTTCCTTCCGTCTCGGTAGCTTGCTCTCTGTCTCATCATCTCACTGTTTGAGAGAAGCTGTTTTGTTCTCCTCGAGCAAGGTGGAAAAGCTCCCCCCGGACATTGCAGCTGGTTCATCTGCTTCTAGCTAAAGAAAAACAATGGCAAAACTATTTGTCTTTGGGTGAAGGACAGTATCATTAGCAAAGAGTTTCAGATGCATCCATATGCACCACCAGACCGTCTACATTTCAGTGTTTATTTACAGTCATTCAGCACTATGTACAACATTAGCTGATATTGACAAAATCAAATGTCACAGTGTTTTGGATCGATCATACCTACCGGTGTGACAAAAACATATGGTTTGTTTTGTTTTTAAAATGAAATTATATATATTTTTATATAACTGCTGGCCAGTCACACTGGAAAACGAGTGTGTGTGTGTGTGTGTGTGTGTGTGTGTGTGTGTGTGTGTGTGTGTGTGTGTGTGTGTGTGTGTGTGTGTGTGTGTGTGTGTGTGTGTGTGTGTGTGTGTGTGTGTGTGTGTGTGTGTGTGTGTGTGTGTGTGTGTGTGCGTGTGCGTGCGCGTGCGGCGCTGCCTCCAGTCCAGCCCAACCCACCAGGACCTGAACGCCAAAGAGGCCTGGGCTCAGGGCTACACAGGGAGAGATGTGGTGGTTACCATCCTGGACGACGGCATTGAGAAAGACCACCCCGATCTGATCAACAATTACGTAAGTAGAGGAATAATGTGTGAAGTGAGGGGCGTCCAGGTTTTGGGGGGCATTTTGATGTTCTCATGTCCATGAAAAATGAAATTTACGTCGTCATGTACTGCCCTAAACAAACATTAAAGTCCATAGACACATAAGACATACACGCACACACGCGCACACACACACACACACACACACACACACACACACACACATAGCTGTGCATAGGAGCAACTAGCACCGCTCAAAAAAGATGAGAATCTAATATTTCCTTTAATTTCTCTCACAGGACCCGGAAGCCAGCTACGATGTCAACGACAACGACAGTGACCCGCAGCCACGATACACTCAGCGCAACGAGAACAGGTAATTATCTCACCAATTGCAGCAATCTCGCAGATGTGTTCCTCGAAAGTGGGTTTGATTGCTCCTAATTTTTCGTGGTTGCTTTGATGATTTTGTACGTGATTCAACCCCAGCGCGAGTATGAAAAATAGATGCTGCATACAGAAAAAAGGAAAGCGAATGCTGTGGGATGTTGTTGGCTCAGTCTTTCTTAGTTTCAAGACAGTTTCGTCCTTCAAGCTACCCCCTGTACATGCACTCAGAAGCTGTCCCGGTTCTCTAAAAAAAACATCTCTTGACAAGGACATCACACAGAAATGTCTAGCTCTGTGCAGTCTCATTAATAATTCCCTATGAGGATATAGTTGCCAGGGAATGAAACCAATGCGGGGAGGGGAAAAAAAGTCCAGCTAAATTGAGCGAAGGCACCGTGCTGTGCTATCTTAAAGGCTTTTGGCACCGGTGCTGCCGCAGCTGACGGGTATTTAACATTTAACCCAGTAAGACCCAAATCTTCTCCTAAATTAGTTGTTCTCGGAACCTTTTCGCTCTGGATTAAGATCGTCTGCTAAATGCCTAAATTGTGATTTAAAATAGCAGATATACAAGCTCGCAGCGCGGCACAAAGAGACACACTGTGAGCTTGCATATCTACTATTTTCTAAACCACTATTCTAAATCCTAATAGTTTTCTGAAAAACGTATATAGCTAAAATCTAAAACGACACGGACGCTTTCCCAGTTTTAATCGGTTAAAAAAACACAATTATATTAGGTTTTAGACGCAGTGCCGCAGTTGCAATTGAAAAGCTTCTGATTCTGAAGTCTCTGTTCCCTTAAAACTAAAGTGTCTCTCTGCTGTGCTCCAGTAAACCGGCTGAGCTGCCATAATAGCCGCACGGAAAGGTTTTCCGGGTGCCACAACCCCAGGGCCACTTTGGCAGATTGTTTATGGCAGAAGAGAAGCTGCAAACCATCGTTGAAGTGCGCCGCGGGATTAGTCTAAGCCCACCCATCCCTCCTCTTTTTTTCTTTTTTTTTGTTTCTGGGACCACTGCCACAGTCTTTTTTATTGTTTTTAGTTTTGTGTTTCAACATGTGACAGCCACTGACAGTTCAGGGACACACTGGGTTGTTCTACCTTCTGATTCTTCTTCCTTATTCTATATAATGAGGACATCTGTCTTCCCGTTAATACAAATAATCAAAACTTGGCACCATTGTTGTTTTCGTCGATTACATTTTTTCACTGACAAAAACTTTAAATTAAACTAAATAAAAACTAAGCCATGATGATTAAAACTAAGACTAAATATACTGACAATTTCGTCAACAAATAAAAACGTATTAACTTAGGTCTTAAATGTTAGGAATAGACTAGTGGACAAGATATCCAGTATAAGTCATTTTACACTTGGTTGCATGCTGAAAATAGCAGATCTACGTGTCGTGCTGCGACGCGTTGTGAACTTGTAGATCGGCATCAACGCCCACCAAAATACATTTTAGTCGACTAAATCAACTGTAGATTTTAGTCGACTAAAACCTTGTGATATTTAGTCGACTAAAACTAGACTAACACTAAAGCCTTCCAGGTGACTAAAATGTGACTGAAACTAAAGGAAAACTATTGAAGAGACTATGACTAAAATCAAAATGTATTGCCAAAACAACACTGCTTGGCACACAGGTCCAGTCCTATTCCATACATAAAATGTCTCCCCCATATTGGCATTGAGTGCCAGTAGTCCCAAAGATGCAGCATGCAGAAATGTTCATATACTTATTATAAAGTCCATGATCACTCTCTTGAATATAGACTGTACAACTAATTAGACCTATCTCTTCTCACATTTTTGAGGGGCCTAGCCCCTCCTATATACAGCTTTTGTCCCCACACGTCTCAATATTTGCCATCGACAATGAAAGGAGAAATTAAAAAAAATATGGACTTGTTAATGTGCTTGTTAGAGCACTTGTGAACCAAATGGTTAAAACACCAAAAGGGGTTCCCGTCCTGAATGGGTTAACACCCCGAACGCCTGGGGTTATTTAATCCATTAAATCATAGCGCCCAGCAATTTATAGCAGCGGAGCACTTTTACTGACGGAGCGGATGTTATCCTGGATGTGGCTGAAGCAGCTAGATGTAGCCAAAACACTATAGAGGCGATCGACAACAACTGGAGGTATGATTAAATCTACCGCTACCAGCGACGGGACCGTGGTGGGCCGTCCAACACATGATCTTTGCTTAGAATTAGACGTTATTAACGTTTTAAGAATTAGAGTTTTAAGATAAGCTCGGGTGTTAATGTTTATTTAGAGAACTTATGATGTAAATGGTTTGCCAGCGACGTCTATGGACTTTAATGTTTGTTTAGACCACTGAATGACATTATGCCGATATAAATTCAGTGAGCGCCCCTCACGATAATGATAGCCAGATTGTTGATAGATATTTGAAGTCCTTGACTATCTCGAGCATCGTTCCATTGGCAGTGGACATTGTTTTTGTCCTCCCTGTTAAATGCCACTTCCTTTGTTTTCTTGCCATTGAGTTTGAGGCAGATTTCCTTGTACCCCATTTCTAGTAGCAGTTCTGGTCCTTTCTCTCCTGTATCCAGGACTATAGGATAGGCAATATAATCTGCATAGTTAAGGTCAGTAATCGTGATGGGATGTACTTTATTGTAACGGCATGGCAAAGGTTAATAAAATACAGACCAACGTGCTTCAGCTATACAAGCCTTCGTCAGGGTCTCACGTTTGTACACAAGAGTATACATATGCAAGAGTAATATGACTCCTTTGATTATGTTACAAAAAAGAGCGTTAATCATTTATGAAGAAGATTTCAGAGCACACACCAATAGGCTTTTTATGTTATCAGGCATTCTGAAAATCATGGATTTAGTTGAATTATTAGTGGTATTTTCAGAGCGAAAAACACATCATTACCAATATAAATGTATGGAATTCTCAAAACCAGGAGTTGAAGAGTTGTACAATAGTGTTTCAGAGAATAAATTATAAATTATGAATTAGAAGGCTAGATTTAAATTTTTCTTCCGTTCTCTCAGCTTTGTTTTGTTCACTTGTTGAGCTCTGTTTGTTTAGTTTTTTGTCTTTGTTTTCTCTCCTTTTTATTTCAGCATCAATTAGATGTTTTTTTAATGGAATATGTAAAAAGAAAAAGTACA
Organism: Protomyctophum bolini; assembly: GCF_963924005.1. Classification (NCBI taxonomy): domain Eukaryota; kingdom Metazoa; phylum Chordata; class Actinopteri; order Myctophiformes; family Myctophidae; genus Protomyctophum; species Protomyctophum bolini. The sequence continues at coordinate 22,976,901 of NC_137865.1, read as the reverse complement.
AGGTAAAATTAATATAATCATCATAAAACCATAAAACTGAAATGAAATAAATAAATATGAAATGAAATATGAAATAACAGAGTATTGGGAGTCTCAGTGCATAATCCATTGCTACAATAAACAGGAAGTGGCCCAGGGTCGCCGACACAATGAGATGGTTTAAACTCTGCACAGCCTTTCTTTTCAGTACGAAATAGATTTTATCTTGGACAGGTTTCTGTGCTTTTGCATTATCAAGGTCAGTTAATTGTCCTTCCCAGTAGCTGTTGTAAACTCTAATTACTGGACCCTCGTCTGGTTCTGACAGACTGGTAGTGTGTGCAGGCTGGGTGGTGTGTGGTGATCCGGTTGATTCCTTCGGTACGGAGACTGCAGCGGCGGGCCCGGGAGAACAATAACGTGACACGAGACAGTATCACGCTAAAGGTTCACAAAGTTTATTACACAACAGGGAACATATAATAGTGCTGGATCATAATGACGTGACAATAAGATATGAGACAAAGTAACACGCCTACTGCAGCAAGGCTGACCTTGCTACCGCTGAGATGTCTCTCGTAGCTTATCTATAAAGTATGCTACAGTACAGGCAGTACACAATAGAGTTCAAGTACATAGACTTAGATGTACATGGGCAACTCATGATTATAACAGTAGCTATGGTTGCCCAGCTTCTAGCCTTCCCATGGCTTTTATTTTAATTTTAATTTGGCTCAAAAAGAAAAGCCTGGGGAAACGCATTGGAAAATCTGGCATAGGAAGCCCATTTCCTTGTATTTCGCTAACCAATAACAGTGCAGAGGGGCATCCCCCCCCCCCCCCAAATACGGTGACGCCAGTGTTCTTCACTGTTTTCTACTGGGGAGGGGAAGAGGTGGGGCCCTCAGATTGGTGAACCAATAGGATCCACCGCCCCTGTAGACCAGAGATCACACAGGCTGAGCCAGGCTACCCGGCTTCCTGACACAGTTTAAAGCAAACTCCACTCTGCCCCGCTGGTATTGGGTCTGCGACTGGGGACGCTGGGTAGTAGATTACTCCATACCGCACCTTCACTCATGTTGGATTACTACTTGATCCGTTACTTAACCCATTTTGACCCGAGATCAGATTCTGAAAATGTCTTCTACATCCTGACAGTTTTCTGAAAAAGCTATGTTTCTATGTCTGTGGTTCTTCGATTTTTCAAAAATAGCAGACCTACAAGCTTGTGGCGCGCTATGAGCTTGTAGATCTGCTATTTTTCAATAGCTAAAGCATAACATAATGCTAACACCAAAAGGTGTTCCCACCCAAAATGGGTTAAGACACACACAGACCGACAGAGCACACACACCCACACCATTTCCAATAGGCCTGTCAAGGCGTTTATCTCAGGCGGGATCGATTTACGGCCATGAAACGAGAAGCGAGGGTGCGTCGCTGTCAATAGAGCTGAGCGGTGGGCGTTTGGAGTGACCTGTGGAGAAATGATACTCGATGAGTTCTGTAAATCCCCAATAGCGTGATACGGGCCGACGTTGAGTAATGTTCACCTCCTCGCTTCGGCACAATGAGATTATATGAATATATTCATAAGAACCTGGAGAATAAGAGGTCGTGCTCATCCCCCCCCCCCCCCCCCCCCCCCCAGCTGTGTAGGCCAGTTTATCTGTATTGGTAGCACGCACGGCTGAGTTATGAATTCACATCTATTAAGAGTTGTTCCACGATGGTGCTTTGTGTTTTTGAGCTGACATTGCTGGCAGATATTGTTGGAGGGGATTCAAGCTCAGTTGGAGGTGGGTTTTGCCCGAGCAGGTAATCCCTTTGTGCAGTACTCCATCATCTGAATGTTTGTCTACTTTAAGTGCTTTCGCCTCGCTCCTCCATTACAGTGTTGTCAATAGTGTGGACGCAGAAGGTAAGGAGGGCCAGACAGGAATCTATTTGGACTGATGGTGACAACTGTCCACAGGCGGGTACAATTCCTGCCTCAGCAGCCGGAGACCTTACATCTCTGTCACACCTCCACACATGATGTGTCCCAGTCGCCGTCTTATTATACATCAGTCTGGGTCACTGACGGAGACGTTGGCTGTGAGAGCAACGGGAGTTGGCTAAGTAGAATAAATAATTGAAAATGCATTGCATTATGAAGCAGTTTTTATATCCAAAGTGTTTCTCACTCTGTTATTATGAGCCGCTAATGCCAAATACTTAAGACATAATTAAGTAAACTCCGCCCATGGCAGAGTAAATGAGTTAAGTAATTTAGCAAATGGCAACTTTGATGTCTAAGCCTATTAGTCATCATGCCTTATCCCCATCCCAGCCCTTGACAGTTTGACAGAAATAATATTCAGTCTGACACTTGGTTGTGTAACAAAAAAATAAAAAAAATAACAAGATAAAGAAGACACAGCACTCGTCAAAACACCTACTCCTGTCTTCTGTGGCTTTCATGCGATGCAAAAGCGCGTCTACGCTCGGCTTGTTTCCATGCGCCTCAGCACTTCTAATTTAGAATCCCGTTTGGAGGCTCTGCCTCACTCCCCTGCTTCCGCTTTGTTTATTCTGCTCAGGACAGTCTGTTTATTTCCCCAGACGGCTGGGAGGCGGCAGATGAATGGACAGACATTGAGAGGTAGATGTTTGGCATGGGGTACACTCGCTCACAGACTCAGATCCGTACCGCTCCACGCCACACGTCTCTACTCTGCCATTAATACACTTTCTATCCAGTGAGTGGGCTGCTGTGTGATTGAAGGCTGCTGTTCCCCAGCCAGCTCAATAAGGCACAGGGCCACAGTGATTGAGGATGGCAGTCCTGCGCCAAACCCACGTCTAGCACACATTCCCGACCACCTGGAGTCCATCAACATTAGTCCGCTCGGCTGTTTGGAGACTGACGAATGGAATCTTTAAGCAGGTGTGTCAGCGGCGAGCGAATGTACTCACTTATAAGTGAGATGTCGTTGGAGAAAGAATGTGTTTCTCTCATTAAGTTACCCTTATTGCTTTAAGGCCATTCAAAAATGCGTATTCATCCTGTCTTCTGGCAGGATTCATGCCATTACATTGCTTCAGAACCCTGGTTGAATTGTTGTGCATCTCATTTGCTCCGCTCATGTCCGTTCAAAAACCAAATAATTTGCCTTGGCTCAAAAGCTTTTTTTAATTAGCTTGTTGATGAGTAGTTTTTTAAGCTGCGTCTGTGTTAGTTTTTCCCTAAACACATAAAGGACCACTTCACCACTTCTCAACTTATCTTCGTATAATTGGTCCTCACTAATATATACTGATAAAATACCACACAAAAAAATATTACTCAGTCTGTGTCTCATAGGAGGGCTGTGGGCAGTTCAGAAACCCGTCCACCAGTGACATCATCGTAAAATATTTAGATCTGGATTTTTTAGCTTGGATTCCCCATTGATGATGTCACTGGTGGACGGGTTTCTGAACTGCCCACACAGCCCTCCTATGAGACACTTTTGTAGCCACAATTGTGGCATTTTATCATCAACATTAGTGAGGACCAATCATATGAATGTAGGTTGAAAAGTGGTGAAGTGGTCCTTTGGCCTGGGCTGGCTGAGCGGTCCAGGCACCTAGGCTCGTAATCCAGCCTGACAGCGTGTTGCGGGTTCGAGTCCCGATCCCGACGACCTTTGCTGCGTAGGTCTTACCACCATCTCTCCCCGCCTTTCCCGCCTAAGCTGTAAGCTCATAGCACGCACAGAGTGCCGCGCTACGAGCTTGTAGATCTGCTATTTTCTTGAAAGTGTGGCGCAAATCTTTGAATATTCTTTCAGAGCGAACTCAAATCTTTGTTTCTGGCGGGTCCCTGGAACTACATATTTTCAGATGGGGGTCCGCAGCCAAATACAGATAATTCTAGGGGTCCTTGACGTGAAAAGGTTGAGCACCACTGACATAGAAACATAGGTTTTTCAGAAAACTGTTAGGATTTAGAAGACATTTCTTTAGAATCAGCCTCAGGATAGGCCATTGGATCAGGATAGGAATCGAAGCTGTCACTAATATGTTCACCAAAAATAGCCTATCTACAGAACATGCTCAAAACGGTTGTGAGCTTGTGTAGAGCAGCAGCACCGCCCCCAGAATAGGGACACTCAGATTGAAGTGGTTAAGATTTGGATCTTGGGAGCAGAGGAATCAAAGCTGTATGATCTGGATCTTAACGAGGCTGTGAGTTAATCAGGGATGCAGAGAGTAGCCAGCTGCCTGGTTGGACTATGCTGTGTATAGACCTCCACTACATGAAATACTGGAACAACTGAACAGTCCAGCCTCAGGCTATGGATAAAAGCTGCATGAGCAGAAAAAATAATCTAATCCCTTTAGCAGCACCATAGGACCCTTGCCCATTCCATTCACTCCTCTGGCATAGATAGCAACCAGGAGAGCTATAAACCAAGACACAGATCTGACAATTCTGCCAAACGTGGGGTACACATCAGTCACACTGTGATAATAATAATTGAACACCCATAATGTGTGTGTGTGTGTGTGTGTGTGTGTGTGTGTGTGTGTGCGCGCTCATCCACCCATGAGACCTATAATTCCCCCAGCCCCTCTATAATATATGCTCTTTTTTCCCCTTGCTCGATTGGAGAGAGCTTCATATATTACTCTGTATGTGGAATTTATTTAGGGCGTTAATATATCCCCTGCTCAGCAACTAATATTCATTCTATTTTGAATTGGGCCCAGCGTTCATTTAAAACTAGGGTACCAGTTACAGTACCATTGTATTCTGCCACCAAAATACAAGGGTGTGTTTCACCCCGGGAAACCTTTTCTTCATCACCACAGGCCAAAGGATCGATGTTTATCCAGGATTAAAGTTACGTTTAGGTAGGTGTAACAGTTAGGTGTTGGTTTTAGTACAAAGGTTGTGGTTAAAGTCCGGATATATTACAGAGACGGGAGGTTAGAGTGCAACCGTGTTTAGAATTAATACTGAGATGTCTTCACTGTTCTGTCTGGATGGAGGAACTAGTGTGTGGTGGGAAGGTTTGAGCGTAGACTGCTTATTAACTACTTTCAACCTGGTGCCCTTCAAAGGCATGTCATTATCGCACTATAGTTACACACTACACACTATACACACGATAGTAAAATACAAAAATACCAAGGACAAACCAACTTCATAAACAAGGCAACATAAGGACATACTGCAGTGGAAACAGCACCCAGGGATACTGTACTGTACAAGCAGAGAAAGTATTTCTCTCACCCAGGGATACTGTACATAACAAGCAGAGAAAGTATTTATTCTTTACTAAATAGTGAGTTCAGTTTCTAGTTTTATTTTGTCTCTCTACATCAGGAGTGTCAAACTCATTTGGGGCGAGGGCCGCATTGGTCAAAAGGTCACTTGATGGGGGCCACAACCAGTTGCGGACGCACGCTCGATGTCTCAAGCCCAACACACACCGGCTCCGTCCGACGCGACGCGTCAGCGCACGTCGGACGGCGCCGGTGTGCGATGGGTTCATTGAAAATGATGGAGGCGGCTGTTTTGACGCGCGGCGTTCGCAGACGGTGTGGGAGGCCCTTCAGTCAGTCACTGCTATAATATCTATCTATCTATCTATCTATCTATGCTCAGACCCAGCCAGCCAGCCAGAAAGCCACACACATAGTGCTCAGACCCAGCCAGCCAGCAAGCCACACACATAGTGCTCAGACCCAGCCAGCCAGCCAGCCAGCCAGCCACACACAGTGCTCAGACCCAGCCAGCCAGCAAGCCACATAGTGCTCAGAGCCAGCCAGCCACACACATAGTGCTCAGACCCAGCCAGCCAGCAAGCCACACACACAGTGCTCAGACCCAGCCAGCCAGCAAGCCACACACATAGTGCTCAGACCCAGCCAGCCACACACACCTCCGTAAGGGAGTGGTTGCACCACTCAAAAAATCTTCAAAAAACTGAAGAGGCTACTGGAGATTGGAGAACCTGATTTGGACATGATCTGATGCAGGACAATGTCACTATGACAGAAAGAGAAGATGGGTCTTCACACATTCACACACACACACACACACACACACACACACACACACACACGACTTTGTCCCTATAATGTGCACGGCACCGTTCTACTTCATCATATCACGCAAGAGACGCCACACACCAGTATGGAAGAGAGATAGTCACTTACTCACTTGTTGTAACTTGTAGGGATGCCACAAAGTGAACATCAGCCAAATTGAATAGTCGACAGCTCTGCCGATTAATAATCGATTAATTGAACCCACCCCCATATTAATCAATATCAGATAAAACGTATAAGATTTTATATTATGCACATGCCATGGTCACATAACCATTATGTTGAGTGCATGCTTTGATGGTTACAGTTATATAATCAGTTTTGATGAGTAAACCTTTGTGGAGATCTTCTCAGTTCTCATTGTATGCTAGTTACTGCCATTCAGGATGGAAAATGAAATCCATTTGGATTTGGGGAGAAGTAGTTTCATAAGGGGCTGGTATGAAGTACTTGATATAAAGAGAACATGTTCAGTTCACTAGTCTACACTCTACTCTACACCTGCCTTCATTTCATCTGATTGTCTGTCTGGCAGGCACTTAACAAGCAATCGTTAACTGTGTCTGTTAGAGAGAGGGGCAGAGAAGAGTGGCTTTGCTCAACTTGATTTATACTTATATTCTCCACTCTGATGAAGGTACATGTTCGATATATCATGCAGCCTTACTTATAAGCCTATATTTTGGCTATTAAAAAAAAAGAAAAAAAAAAGAAAAAACTTTTTTTTTTTTTTTTTTTTTTTTTTTTGCTTGAGGCAGGCGGGCCACATTAAATGACATGGCGGGCCACATTTGGCCCGCGGGCCTTGTGTTTGACACCCATGCTCTACATAAACCCTGACATTGAAGGAATAAACCAAGCCGCTGTTTCTTTTACATGCATACATACCTTTGGTAGAACAACAAGAAAGGTTCATCAGTTCATCACAATTTAATTTGCATCCCATCCCACCCTGTCTGTGTGCCTGCGTGCGCACGTGCGTACATCCGTCTGTGTGACTGCATGCGTGCGTGCGTGCGTGCATCCTCTGTGTGATTGTGTGCGTGCGTGTTACACTGCATCTCATAGCCTTAGCCTGTGGAGAGACCGCATTGTCTCGTAAAGGGCAGGGCAAGAACTGGGCCGGGATGTGTTGCCTTGGCCTGAAGCAGCGACAGATAACAGCTCTGTCTATCCCCCTCGGTCCTCCTGATAAGATAAAGGGGTCACATTGCCTGTTTAAACAGAGTCTCCAGCTTTCTTCTGTCTGCTGCCCTCCACAGCCTCTTTACAGTGAACTGGCTGTGTACAGTCACATTTAACTGGGTGTACAAATGCAACCAAGTGGATCCCTAATGGGTACATTTGGTTACAATTGGAGAGAGAGTACACTGTGTTACAAATTGATACATTGACGTCATGTGATGACGTTTCACGCGAGGAAACATATTTCCTGTTGCCTTATATGGCGTGAAATTGTCGTGGGTGTTCTATTAAACCAGGCGAAATGACGATCTGCACAAATTAAGTCATTACGCCACCTTTGGTGAATGACACATGAGCTTGATCGGACGGATTAATACGCTGTCATTACGCACTTCATTTACACCTGGTCGTACATTTCCGTTGTGAATCTGGCCCTATGGGATTGAGCACTACAATGTATACATAAGGGAAACTCTAGGAAATCAACCACTAGGAATATTTACACAAGATTTAATTAAGAGAACAAGGAGCCAAGAACAAACAAATGTGGCAAACAAGCAACTGGCAAGGAACAGACAAGAGGGGAGTATAAACAACAGACAGTTTGGATAAATAAATATAAATTAAAGTTTGGCTGTTTTTCCATATATGCTGTGTAAACATTCCTTAGAAATGCAGCAATCGTCAGATATCTGTTGAGCTGAATGGTATTTTGCAGTTCTTACTCTCGAGTTAGAGACTCCTGTATTTATTTTTTGCTAGAGAGGGGCAACCCTGAATAATTATTATAATTCATGAACTGCTTATGTTTTATTACACATATTTTGGTTTCTGAGCTTGCCCAGGTTTAATAATTTACATCCCCTTGGTGGGCGCAGTCCGTGCACTGATACAATAATATTTAATGAATGAGGATTTCTGTATGACTTGCGTGGGCATCTTGCATGGGAACCTTTCAGGCTTGTTTGATAACCAATGGCCATTATCATCAAAGTAATTCTCTACACTTTATGATGTTGTCAGCACATATTCTGTAAAGGGTGCAGACACCTAAAACAATAAAGGAAATTGAAATATACTTACAAAATAATGTATATCATCACTGTATTTTTAGAAACCTTACTTATAATGTCCAAAATTGTTATTTTCCGGTAAAAAAAAAACTGTTATGGATTCAATGTAGTTATTAAGTCACACACTTTCAAATAACTGTACTGTACAAGCCCTCCTCCCTGGCGTGTGTGTGTGTGTGTGTGTGTGTGTGTGTGTGTGTGTGTGTGTGTGTGTGCGTGGCTGACCGTCGGCTGTCGGTCATTTTGAAAGCGTTGCAAGGTTATCGGCAAGAGACTCCCGATGACAACCTCCCGTCGCTTGCCGTCCATATCACCTTGCAGACGCGTCGGAACCCGTTGATGAAGAACCGAATAATCCACTGTAGAGTGGTTCTCTAGTCTGTTCGTCTGACTCGTTCAGTGCTAGATACCATAGTTATTCTCAATCTCAACTCTCAATTCATAAACCATTTGATCAACTCCAAAGCAAAGCAAAGCTAGTGTGTTTTGTTTTGTTGCGGGATGCATTGCAGAGACTCCAGGGTTGCCAGATTCTGTGAGTGAAATAAGCTACCAGTTCTATGAAAACAAGCCCAAAACAAGCAGCCCGTTTCACCACTTGAGCCCAGTATTACATCAGCTATTTTCAAAAAGAATCATGAAAGCAAGGTCAAATAAGCAACTACACTTCTGAAATTGCTTTTTGCAATTTGCATGGGGATTTTTATTTTCGGCCGACTGGTTTGTGTGCTGATTAAAAAATGCTTGTCTGTTGCAATCTGACAGTTTTAAGTGTCTGAACAAGTTTGTTTGGTCTGGAGTCACCTTTAGGCTGCACAACAGTGACACTTGGTGTCGCTATAACGCTATTTCCGTGCTGGGAAGGACAGACCGAGAGACGGACCCTGCCAGCCAGCCAGGCCCAGGGACACACATTGATGTGCATTGGTGTGGCTGTACCACTCAAAAAGAGCAAGTGTTGCCATCTGCCGCGTTATTGTGAGCTTGTAGTTCGTCGATTTTCACTACTTACTAATATGACGCTGCGACACTGTACTATGTATATGGTGAAGTAGGGTATTAATTCACTGGAAAAACAACTACTTTAAATATGGAGATACTTGGTTTCTGCCCGACAGCAACAAACAATATGTAGGAATATCTTACCTGCTTCAAGGCAGAGATACTAGTGTTTGTTTGATTGATTGATTGAAATCTTTATTTATATTTATTTTATTATAACAGTTTGCAGAATTACAGTACATTTCAAGCACAAACTCAATACAAAGACTGTTAACTGTGAGTGGACGACCCAATTAAGCATTACACTTGTTTACAAGAGGGTCCACCTTGTTCAATTCATCAAAACATTTAGAGATGTACAAATATACACTTCTATATAGTCAAAGAACAGAACAGGAATTCATCATAAAGGAGGTAAAAATAGAAAAGAAACATATACAGTGGGAAAAGGGGTGGGGGGGATTCAGATTTTACGGGGGCCTGTTTCGAATTGCAGCCGTCCGTAGGTGCCCTTTGAGGGCGGTTTTGAAGGAGTCAAGGGATTTGCATGTCTTAATGACTGTTGGTAGGGAGTTCCACATTTTGGTGGCATAGGAGCGAAAATAATTTAGTCCCTTGTTTGTGCCGAATCTGGGTTGTACATGGTTCGTTGCACTCCCTCTGGTGTTGTGGGTGTGGACTTCGTTAACATTAAGGAAGTATCTAGACAGGTACATGGGTATCTTGGTGGTGTATCGAATCTTGTGGACCACACCCATTGAAAGATGCTGTACTCTTTGAGGTGCTGTGGTACCAGGAGGTGCATGCATAGTCAAAGAAACCTTGTACGAGGGCCCCTGTTAAGGTCTTCAAGGTGTTTTTGTTGACCAGTGAGGAGATCCTGTAAAGGAATCTTGTTCTTTGGTTGACTTTTTTTATTACGTTGGTGGCCATTTTATCACCGGAAAGATTAGCCTCCAGGATGGAACCTACTGTAGGTAGGTCATTTCATCTTTACGTGTGATAACATTGTCACCCACTCTAACCAAGAAGTAATTTGCCTTGCTGAGATTACTATTAGATCCAAAGAGAATGGATTCAGTTTTTCCCAGGTGTAAAGATAGTTTGTTATCAGCGAGCCAGGTGCAGTTTCTGTTTCATTCAAGTGAAACGGGTGTATTGAACGACCACAACTGTGCTAGTAATTTGTAGTGCTCAATTGATTGCAGTTGCATTTAAATTGGTCATTGATTGGATAAGTTGCCTCAAAGTGGAATGACGACATGACATGAGCCTAGATTATTCACCTAGCATTCTAATGTGGTTTCAGATGCAGTATATATGCAGTCAGCATTACCACAGTGTTGGTGTTTGCATTAGAACATGGTCTGGCTGGGGCAGAAACGCAACCGCACATTTTTTAGACATACATTCTACACAGAGCAGATTGTTTTTGACTGACTGACACCCCCTATTTTACCGCTCTGTCCTGCCGAGACAAATGTGTTTATTATTGACCATGAAATTGCCAAACTGGGCTCAGGCAAGACATTATTCGGTTTGCGCCCTACAGAATTAATTGTCAAATTGCTAAAGGACAATAACGCCTCCTTGCTTGCGCTGGCATGAAAATAGTTTTTACACTTCCACTCCAACCAACTTTTGCTTCTCCTCCATGACCTCACTAATCATTCTGTCATTCATCAGCACTCCTCCAAAGCTATTTAAAATGGGATTTGGGGGCGGGGGGAGGAGTAGGGAAAAAAACATTTAGCAAAGTGCCACGGAAATCATTTCATTTCATGGGTGTTTGACAGATAAAAATGCAGCCTTATCATAAATGCATTTGTCTGGCGGGTCTGGCACGGCCGAATCCATCTGCACACATTAAGCTGCTTGAAACTAAACCAATTCATTGTAATCAGACACTCTCACAAACACACACACACACACACACACACACACACACACACACACACACACACACACACACACACACACACACACACTATAATCAAGCAGCTGTTGTCTGCTATTGTGCTGTACAGTATATGGTCTGTAAATGGCTGGCTCCCTCCCAGCATCATGTTTATTGATTTGTCTTTACAACATAGTATTTTCAATGCAATTACTGTATGCACATATATTTTTTTCCATACACGCAAATGGCAACACTAAACACATTTTTTAAAGAAACATCAGGATATGTCCATGAATAAAAAAGATTATAAAATTAAACAAACAAAGAAATGCACAATGTCCCCGTCGCAGTTCACACCCAACAGCTGACTACTCCAATTAACCACTATACATCCAAAGCCTCTTCAATATCACCTCGCTTAATGAACTCCAAGAACCTCTCCCATCTCTTATAGAATACAGCAGGTTTCTTCCTAATTGCACACTGTACGTTAGTTTCTCATGTGCCAAACTGGTTGTTAAGCCGATTGTAGGGGCATTGACATTTTTCCAACATAGCGCAATTGAGCGTCTGGCCTGTAACAGGCAAAGGTCAATCATTATTTTGTCTTTATTATTTAGTGTACAATTTAATGGATAAATACTGAGTATACATAATTTAGCACAGAGAGGAACTGGACCTGATGTAATCTGAGACAGACATAATGGACCACAGACCTCCAGAATGTTTTAATCTCACATTCCCATAAGCAATGGAATAGGGTACATTTGTTCACTACATTTATCTATTATATATTTGTAAAGTGGTACCCAAAAGTTGAAAGAAACCCAAAGCCACGAACGCTACGTCGCTACTGCAACGCCCACAACACCATCTTACACACTACACTCACACACACTCACACACACTCACACGGGCAGTGACGTCACACACTTACCCTTTGCAGTGTTCCAACGCTATCTCCTAGGCCCTCGCCAACGCTGAACACCAGCCGTCAAACAATAGTCTTTGCACTGGCACTAACACTGCCTCCCTTCCACACTCACGCCGGCAATGCATTTGTTTAATACAAACATTATCGCCCCAATCACCCACACCCCCGAGGCTTCCCTACACGGAACACTAACCACTGCTGCCTATGCTGTTGCCCCAACAGGTCCAGAAACAAGGCCTTTAACCACGCTACTTACATACACTACAACTCGCTTACAATTCGCAAACCTGGCAACACTGCCCTGTCTTCTAATAGGCTCACAGCTCTCAGAAATTCAGAATCTGACTGTTCTCTCGGCTCTCGCAGGAGAAGACAAAAACAAGGAAGAGGAATTCTAGGCTCGCGATTTCGCTTATTCCTTCTAAATCTCTGTATTTAAAATATCAATGACTCAACTAATCCCTTAGTTACATCAACATTGTTCTTTGCACGAACTTGGTTCCTGCCTAAATCTTACCATTACAACGATCGCATTGGCTATTTTCGCCTGCCAGCCGACAGCCGAGTACACACGCCTGCACACACACGCACGCCTGCCTTGCACACACACACACACACACACACACACACACACACACAGGAGACAGCACGTTATAATTTTCAGTTTCATTAAATAACTGTCTTTCTCCGCACGTGCGCACACAACTTTATTCAAGTGAAATGCTTAACGCCAATATTGGGCTAATATAGGCTACCAATACAGGACGAAATAACTGACGGGAGTGACGGTGCTGTGCTGTGAGTAAACTGACAACGCTTGGCTTTCTGACATCCCTTTCTCACAATCTACAACAGCACGTTATCATTGTCATTGTGCTATAATAATAACTAATAACCCATCCGTTACTACATGTGGAGTCAACTCCCGAAATGTCCTTCTTCCCATAGTGCGTGGCGAAGTAACTCTAAATTCTAGTAACATAAATCAGGAATGTTAGGATCAAATTTATTTCATTTCTCCGGGGTTATGTAAGTTCTCATTATCCAATTATACTTAATTAGTCTTAATCTATTATTCAGCATCAGACAGGCCCGGAGTGGAACTCCAAATCAGGCCGGGAGTTATACGCCCTGGCAGGCCACACCGCGCGGGGCCCTTGGGGGACATTTTGGGGGCCTTTACAGTAATTTCACATGATAAATGTACCATCTGATGTTATTTATTTATATTATTAACTTCTTCCCTCCATTAACACAAGACACACAACGTAGTTGTGCTGCAGCAACACTGCCTGAATTGAATTGAAATTGACTGTGGCTGGCCTGGCCTGAGCTTAGGAGCGATTTCTTTTTTGCTGGCCTGACCTGATAAAAAAAAAAAACAAAAAAAAACCAGCCAGGCCACTAGGAGGCAGGCCACCGGGAATCGTCCTTCTTTCCCTGGCGTCTGTGGCCATGATGATATGTCACGTCATGTTGTAGTCACTGGTTTGTAGTCATCATCAGACAGGAACATGCAAATTACCCAAAATTACCTGTGATTACCATAGTTTTAGGGCCTACTGTACCCAATAAAAGCCTTGATGCTGCGTATGAATCCGACAGGTTTCTTAAAGTACTTCTTGGAATAGTCAATTTGTTACATCCATAATTCCATATTTTATTCCAACTTGTAGCGACTGGCGAGACTGAAAACAAACGGGGAGGTTCAAAGCAAATCAACGTCGAAAAACCCGGAACCCCCAACCAGAAACATAAGAGGGTTTTTTTTTATCATCCGGTCTAAACCACACCACACCTAGACCGTAAGATAACATACAGCGATTTAGTAATACAGACCAGGCTTTCCTCCAGGCTTTTTTGACGCAAGGTTAATTAAGGAGTATTAGAATGTGAGGTAATGGTGTATTCACAGCACCACTGTCTTTACGACGCACTCAATGCTAACCCTGTCCCTAACCCTAAACCTAACCACAATGCTAACCCTGTCCCTAACCACATGCGTCGGTGTGGCGCTGCGTCGGAATGCCACTCTGTTCCCCTCAGTGATAAGCCATGCAAGATCAACGATTGCTCTGAGTATCCTGAGAAAAAATGTCTTGACAAATGTCCCATAGACAAACATAGTCTGGAAATTACACATTTAATTCACTTTATTTACGAGATTGTTTTCAATCGTTGTTGTCGTTGACCCCTTGGTATTAATTAACTTTGAAATAAACTAGGTACCACAGCTGTGCAACAATGTACCAGAGCTTAACCCCTTGATTAGTTTGATTAGGTTTTAATAGCTTTAGTGATGTATCACATCTTGCCATATGCTGTGCCAGGCTAAGGTCATCTATCATTAAATAAATAAGCCTTGTCATGTCACGTTATTGCGTGTTAATAAATCACTTGAATCTGGTGAGTATGCCTGTTGCCAGCCAAGGTCATGTAACAAATGCCACGTTAGAAAGCGTCATTTAAAAGCAATTTGGTGGTAGTTTTTCTTCAGCTCTGCTCTATGTTCCTTGCCTTTTGTCTCGCAATGTGAACATATTGTTTGTTATCTCAGCATAGACTTATTCTCATTAATTCAGAAGAAAGCAATAGCAGTGTTCTTTGCAAAAATGTGTTCGACCGAGTGCATTGAGAATTAGTGGGTGGGAATTAAGTGAGAGAGTCAGCCCCAGTCTAATCAGGATCACAGCTGGAGACACATTCATACTATGACCCTGTGAAATGACTTTGTCCTCTGACTCGCCCATCAAGGAGCTGGCGGGATCCAACAAGGAATTGTAATTACTGCTTCCTCCAAAACAATACAGTGCTCATAATTTGCTGATGTTCAGATTACGGTGCACAGCACGTCCCGGGAAACGGAATGAGACGGAGTGCCTCCTAATCATATATCTCTACAATAATCAAGGTATGATCTCAATAAGCGGTGTAATAACCTAATGACGAATGGCAAGCGGTCCATTCTGTTTCAACCGTTTGCATGCTCCTCACATTGCAGACGAACTGTCAAAGCCTCAAACCAATTGAACATATTATTACCAACATATTATTACCACTATTACCAGTAAGACGCCTAATAGTCTAGTAGCCAGCCCATAGAGCTCCATTGTGAACCCGGACATGTCGAGTACACCAACGTTTTATGTTAGAAATGTTTAGTATGGGTCCCCAGCATGTTGAGCAATTTTCATAATTTTCATAATTAGCTTAAATGACTATAATCACATATATGGACAATATTGCAGCCGATAGTCCCCGGGCCTTAGGCATATTTTTTGCACTAATCAGTCTAAAAGCACCACATTTGGCACAGATGTAGCCCAGGGCATGCTCTACTGATTTAGCTAGGGTGCAAGAAGCAACCTCGCCCCAAAGGGCCCGGTCGCGTGCACGCATCCGCCTCGTTGATGGCAGACTGCTGGGCGAGCGCTTGCGCTTAAGCATGGGCAGTCAGATTAACATGGAATGAATTCTGTACTGGACATATAAGGAGAATGTCTCGAGTGTACATAGGGTTTGATGAGGTCAGATCAACATAATGGAATGTCAGAACAGGTCAGCTCTATACTGTATATGGAGATCTAAGGGTGGTAGCGGGGACATTCTCTTGAGTGTACAGGGTTTGATGAGGGCCGGGCCCTAATTTTCAGGCCTGTTGAGAACTCTAGTTTTCGCCAGCTGCACTAATAACTTTGGGGCCGGCCCATCAAGAGTTTGAATGGACAGGTATCAGTCAAAAGGGAGACATCGAAGAGGAATGATGGATGGGGAAGGATCAAGGTTTGAGGTCAGATGTAGAGTTTCTGGCCAATATTGATGACATTAGGGATCCATATATGGGCTTAATTGTGACAGCATATCACAATTACTATGACATCAGGGATCTCCTATCTGATGATGTCATGTGATGTCACGACTCACGAGATCTGGGCACCATTATATGGGGGCTTTCCCATGTATGGGGATTTTGAGCGATACACTGACGGGAATTGCATGATTTCATAGTAAATGGGACCTGCAGTCGCAACAATTTTTGCCAAGAACACGAAGTGTCATTTTTAGCCTGTTTGCCCAGTTTGCCTAAACGAGAAATATTGTTTTTGATTAATGTTATTTAATCCAGTAATTCAAATAATATTTGTAAAAAAAAAAAAATCTTTTTTCTTTTAACTCACGTTAGACAGCCTACTGTACATCCGAATCCTCTGTGCACACGGCCGTGCACGCGGCCGTGCACACGCTTATTATTATCGTTTCTCTGCTCAAAAATTTGTTAAAAGCTTATAAAACTTTAATCCATGATCTCACTGATACTCCACCTCCTCCCGCGATCAGCCCAAGCCCCCACTGAGGCTCTCCAACATTGAAGCACTGGGCCCTAGTGGTAAGAGCGGGGACTGCAGGCCGACCCCTGGAGTTATGAGGAGGAAACCCCGTGCAGCTGGGGTTTAACATTGAGCGACAGTTCTTCCGGGTGCTTCAAAACGCCACTGAGCAACTTCCACTGAAATGAGTAGTCGCTCCGGTTCGGTCTCTATCCTTTTATTACTCTATGGATCAGCCCCGGACTACAGAACCGGACCTGTTCGGTCTCTATCCCTTTATTACAGCCCCGGACTACAGAACAGGACCGGTTCGGTCTCTATCCCTTTATTACTCTATGGATCAGCCCCGGACTACAGAACAGAATTTCATTACTTCTTGGTGGGCCAAGGGAGTCTTCTTCTTTGTTTTTTCGTGCATTTCACTGGCATTGGCCGCACGATATTGCCTCCATGGAAATTAAAGCCATTTCATTAACAGTGATCATAATATTGTCTAGAGCCTGAAGCAACCTGAAGACAACGTTTTGTATTCGGCTGTATCTATTCTATAAAGTGTGCTGACGATTTGCTTTTAGTTACTAATAAAGCAAGTAGCTGGTTACAGCCTGTGGCTGTGCATTGTTTAATAATATCCATACAACATTCTATAAAGGGGAGTTGGTGTTATGGCATCTGCTTGTTCTCTGACAACTCGGCAGCCCTCGTAAAATATTAATGGGGGTTCTTGTGAATAATTCACAGTCATCAATAACCTCTCATATTTCACTGGGATGGCCAGCGGCCAGTGAAGATGAAGCCGAATACGTTTTTTTCTGTCCCTAAGTTTCACCTCACTGTCACGACTCATGAGTGACTCTCAGAGAAACTCCATACTTCATTCTTACTAGCAGTGTATAGCTGGAGATGGGGTAATTATTTATTTTTGTCTGTGTCCAGTGTCCACATGATCCATTCTGTGGCTTAAATCATCTACTTAAAAAGGCTTAAAACCTCACTCTTCTGTTTTTCAATTAGTACTCCAAATCCTATGAATTATGCATATGTTTGATGCTCCAGAATTTAGAACATCCACCAAACAACAAGCCAGTCACTTCCTCATTGACGATGACATTTATTTTGGGGAGAGCGCTTGTTTGCTCCTCACTCGACTAACGCCGAAGCTCCACTGCAGCGCTTGGACGCCGCCTGGACGGTGTTCATTTTTTGCCGCTGTCCAAACGCAACGCAACGGACTCAGTGGAGCCCCGGCCTAATGCTGCCTTTACTGAGGCTTCGGTCTGTGACGTCACACGCTGTCTGAATTGCCTGCGTATCCACCGTCTTTTTTTATTTCAATTTTAATTTAGAGAACACACTCAGGGCTCGGACCCTCTTTTTCAGCTGTGCCGAGATTACAACAACAAAACACATCAATAATGTACAATGTAAAAATGTGGGGGAGAGGAGACAAAGGAAAAACTAAAAACAAAACATAGATGAATAAAATAAATTAATAGAGGAACATTTAATCACATAATGAATCAACATCAATTAAAACAGGTACAATTGAGATTTATCAAAGTTGATATGTCCAATTGAAAGCAACCTAGAGAAGGAAGAGAGCTGTACTTGAGTGAAGTCTATAAGGTGTTCAAAGTGTGTGGGGCAGAGCACTTGAAAGCAGATTTTCCAGACTTAGTGGAGGCATGTGTGGTCTCAACTAGCATCAAATAATCTTGAGAGCGTGTATGATAAGAAATAGTTCTCCATTGTAAAAGAGCGTTTAAATAAGAAGGTGAACTCTTGCCAGCCCATAGAGCCCCATTGTGAACCCAGACATGTTGAGTACACCAATGTTTTATGTTAGAAATGTTTAGTATGTGGGGCACGGTGGCACAGTTGGTAGTGCTGTCGCCTCACAGCTAGAAGGTCCTGGGTTCGATTCCCGCTGGGGACGCTGTGGGCACTGGCGGCGTGTTCCCTCCTCTGCGTCATCAGTGCCCATACCCGAGGTGGGGGTTGGCGATAGGGCCTTTCTGTGTGGAGTTTGCATGTTCTCCCCGTGTCCCCTAGGGTAGATACCCTCACAAAAACATGCCGTAATCCTGCTCTCTAAAACTACCTCCCCCTGGCCAGCCGGGGCGCCTGATGGAGGGGAAAGGAACTGGTCGGAATAACGTGTCCCTTCCACGCGCTACGTCCGGCCGGGGAAATTCCCCTCTGTCAGGTGAAAAGAAGCAGCTTGGACTCCTCATGCATAGAAGGAGGCATGAGGTCAGTCCACTGCCCCCCCAGGTTGGCAGAGGAAGTGTAGCGCCCAGGATTACTTAGATAATTGGCACTGGGTTACAAAATCGTGGGATAAAAAATAAAATAAAAGTTTAGTATGGATCCCCAGCATGTAGAAACTGCCGGATGCTAACTTGCATATGTTGAGCAGTTTTCATAATTGGCATAATATGTGACCATACCATTAACAACCTATATAAGGCAAAGATTTCCAAATTTCATCATGCTTTATGTAGCATGTGACATGTCAAATTAGGGGGTTTTCATGATGCTGAATCCATTCCAAGCATTAGTTTAACAAAAAAAACTCCTTGGGCTATAAACGGCCATAGCTACAAATGTGCTGACATCATCACATTTGTGATTACGGCTATGGCCGTTTTAGCCTAAGGAGTGTATTTTGTGCTTGGAATGGATTCAGCATCATAAAAAAACCCTGGCAAATGGCACATGCTACATAAATGTATGTAGCATATGACATTTTGATTTATTTTCCTTATAGGTTGTTAATGGTATGGTCAAATATTATGCCAATTATGAAAATTGCTCAACATACAGTATGCAAGTTAGCATCCGGCAGTTTCTACATGCTGGGGACCCATACTAAACATTTCTAACATAAAACGTTGGTGTACTCAACATGTCTGGGTTCACATTCTGGCTACTAGACTAGAGTTTTATAGATGAATAAAAAACAATGTTGGTCTCTCCTTGTCGCAAGGGAGGGCCAACCAACCATATTGTACAGTATGCTGTGATGGGTGTTATAGCTGCCACCTGTTATAAATCTGAGGGCAGAATGATAAACTGGGTCCAAGCTTTTAAGTGTGGTAGCTGATGCGCTTCTGTATATAATGTCCCCATAGTCCAAAGCAGAGATGAATAGTGCCTCAATTAGTCTCTTTCTAGTAGGCCATGGAAAGCAGAATCTATTGTGATAAAAAAAAAGCCAAGCTTCATTCGCAATTTCTTTGTAAACATTTTAATGTGTGTGTGTTAAAGGGACACTTCACCCTTTTTGCAAAAAAATATATGTTAATGACGTTTAGGAGCTTTAGAACACTTTCCTGGGGGTCTTTATGTGTGTAATATGTGGTTTTAGATATTTTAGATTGTAGCAGTGAGCCTGTTGTCTCTGATGTCATGGACACTGGGCTCACTTCCTTCCTGGACTACATGTTGTCTCAGTAAGACAGCTCTCCCCCTATCCACAAGGAGGAGCAGTGCACCAAAGAATTATGGGAATTGTAGTCCAGGAAGGTAGTGAGACCAGTGTCCATGACATCAGAGACAACAGGCTCACTGCTACAATCTAAAATATCTAAAACCACATATTACACACATAAATATCCCCAGGAAAGTGATCTAAAGCTTCTAAACGTCATTAACATATATTTTTTTGCAAAAAGGGTGAAGTGTCCCTTTAAAAGAAAGTTTCTCATCCAGCCGGATCCGGAGGTATTTATAATAAGGTACTCGTTCAATGGTGGTGCCAGTTGAGGTGTATAGCTGAGGATAATTTTCATTTAAAACTCTTCCCTTTGTAAAAAAAAGAAAAAGGCCCATAAATGTGGTTTTTCAGCATTTAAAACCAATTTTGCAGCATAGTTGCAGCATATGAGTAGATTTCTCCACAGAGTCTGAGAAACAATATAAGATTGTATCATCTGTATACAAATGTATATTACAGGTCTGTAATGTCTGTAATTAAACACATCATATCATATATAATGAATAGTATAGGACCCAAAGTCGAGCGTTGGGGTACTCCTTTAGAAAAAGGAACTCTGATTTTACACCTCCAACTTTAACACATTGATGTCTCTCAGAGAGATACTTTTTAAACCAGGATCAAAACCAATATGACATCTTTCTATCAGCAATGTGTGGTCCACGGTATTTTAGTGAGTACTGAAAACCAGAGTTTTGTTTATTAAACTCTCTATTTATGCTTTAGAGAGATTTGGTATGCAGAGTGTAAAGAACATTAACAGTCTTTTTACGGGTAGGCGTTAAGACATTAACCAAACATAACGTGATTTTTTCCCCTGGCTGTGGGTCTTTAATCATTCTCCTGTCTATTATTAGCCTTGGTTCATGAACCTGTTCTTCTCTCTCCCCCCCTCTCTCTCTCTCTCTCTCTCTCTCTCTCTCTCTCTCTCTCTCTCTCTCTCTCTCGGCAGGCATGGCACTCGCTGTGCGGGAGAGGTTGCAGCTGCAGCCAACAACGGTGTGTGTGGTGTGGGTGTGGCGTACAATGCCAAGATCGGAGGTGGGTATAAGGCATGATCTGGAATGCAAAATACGAACACTGTTAGACTTAACACACAATAATTCACAATTTCACAGTCAACCACATTCATTAAGAGTTTTTTAAATGTATCCAAATCTGTTAACCATATGTATACACACAATTATTAACAGCACAGGAATTACAGTCAAAGGTCACAGCTAAAGATAACACAAAAATCCCCAGCTGCTTGTTTCCACTGTGGTCCATTGTATTCGGCTCATCAGTACTACATATAATACTACAATACAAAACATAATAAAGTGAGTGAATGAACAAAATATGAACAAACCAAACATTAATAAAGCTCAGTAGAATCATAAGGCATATTTACAGAGAAAGTGGAGTTGGCCTGCTTGAACCTTTTGTCTGCATGCATGCTAGGATAGACACACAGGTTTTTTGGACATCTGCTGTCAGAGCGTCGGCTCGTTATCCCGATTCCTAAAAGAAGATATGTAATTTCACCTGGCATCTGTTCTCGTCCCACCAGACCACAGGTCTCTACGCAACCGTAGAAATTACACGCTATTAAAAGCCAGGTGTGCACACGGTTTGAACATTGATCACCCACGCGCCATCGTCTATTAGGAAATAGTCCTCGGTGAATTCACCTGTTGTTGTTTTTTCCTCTCGAATAAGTTCGCTCCCTTCACAGAGCATCTTCAGATGAGCCTTTTTACAAACTTTTGCCACTAAACAATCTGTCAGAGGCAGCCAATAAGACTCGGTGGGGCCCGTGGCGGTCCCATCCGCAGATGTTGCTTGTAACTCTCCCTCTCTGTCTTCATTAAACATTCGTCACAACATTCGCAAGCCCATTGGCCCCGCTCCCCCTCATCCATTATTCCCCCGCCAATTCGTTTATGCCACGAGATCGCCAGATTGTTTATAAACAGCTGTGCGCCGTAATATAGCGGTGGCGAGCGGCGCACATGTGCCGCGTGTATGTGAGCACATAGTGTGTGTGTGTGTGTGTGTGTGTGTGTGTGTGTTGGAGGGTGAGGGTGGTGGGGTTTCAGAGCTTAATTGCAACATCCGTATTGAGCAACGATTTGTGTTTACCCACTGTAATTGACCCTCCTCACACACACGGACACACATGGACCAACGTATATGATATGATATGATATGATATAGTATATACCACCTCTAACTGGAGAGGAAGGTAACACCGTACTATCCACGGGCTTGCCGCCGTGCAGTTGGAGGTTGATGAGAGCCTTTTACGACGGCAATCATCATTACAGCTGCGTTGCGGTGAATCGCACATAATGATGCTCAAGTAAAAACATCCCACAGTATACCACCACCGCCACCATTTATACTACAGGCTGGCATTTGGTTTTTTTTATTTTATGAATTGCGCTAGACTTCTACCTACACGCCACTAAAAATGATTACAGTCCCCGGCGGCGCTATCCCTCACAAGCACTCGGCGCCCGCGGGCGGCGCGGGCAGGTTTCCTCGAACGTGGATTATTGAAGTCTTTATGAGGGCATCATCAGTCATACCGGGGTCCGGGGAGAGGGGGTCGTGTAACTGTAATGGCCCTTATTTGAAACCGGTTCATTTCACGCCTCTGTGCTGCCGTTAATGTTCAGCTCGCTGACCTGAGGCGCCACACATCAAAAGGGCCGTTGTTCAGGTATGATGAAAGGTGACGCGCGGTGAGAGACCCCTCTGGCCCCTCGCGGACACAGCGGCACCACTGGTAAGACGTCAACCCCTGAGGTCGCCTGTGGGGAAGCATAGCTCCCACCTGGGCTCCAGCCTCCTCCACACAGTCTGTCTGTTTGTGTGTTTGATGGCGCCGGCACAGCTGCATTTATTGTTTATGTGACAATAGAATTGTGTGCCAGGCGGTGCACAGACACACGTGCATGAGGCAGCGTAGAGTTACTCATTACGGCACTGCAGCGCTCTCGGAAATTCTTTTGTTTTTCCTGTCACTGTTTCTATTGTGACAGCAGATAAAATGGGAATCTGCGGCCTGACTGATTTCTCTCTTTATTTCCCCCTTTTACGACAAGCTCTGTTCCGCGTCCACTTGCGTACTATCTGTCACTTTCATTTTGGCTCTTTCGTGGACATCTGAAGCTAGAATTCCAAATCCCCTCGACTCCCCTGTCACTCCGTCATTGTTTGATGTGCGTGCGTGCTTGTGTGTGTGTGCGTGCGTGTATTCCCCAGGCGTGCGCATGCTAGACGGGGAAGTGACGGACGTGGTGGAGGCCCGCTCGCTCAGCCTCAACGCGCAGCACATCCACATCTACAGCGCCAGCTGGGGCCCTGAGGACGACGGCAAGACAGTGGACGGACCTGCCAAGCTGGCCAAGGAGGCCTTCCTCCAGGGGGTCACCAAGGTGAGTTTGAGGAGGCCTTCCTCCAGGGGGTCACCAAGGTGAGTCCGAGGAGGCCTTCCTCCAGGGGGTCACCAAGGTGAGTCCGAGGAGGCCTTCCTCCAGGGGGTCACCAAGGTGAGTCTGAGGAGGCCTTCCTCCAGGGGGTCACCAAGGTGAGTCTGAGGAGGCCTTCCTCCAGGGGGTCACCAAGGTGAGTCTGAGGAGGCCTTCCTCCAGGGGGTCACCAAGGTGAGTCTGAGGAGGCCTTCCTCCAGGGGGTCACCAAGGTGAGTCTGAGGAGGCCTTCCTCCAGGGGGTCACCAAGGTGAGTCTGAGGAGGCCTTCCTCCAGGGGGTCACCAAGGTGAGTCTGAGGAGGCCTTCCTCCAGGGGGTCACCAAGGTGAGTCTGAGGAGACTCAACGTGTCAGTGTCTGGTCCAAAACATGTATAACATTACACAAAATATGTAACATCATTCGTTATTCGCCAAACGGGCAGCGTGATAGATTTTTGGGTGTTAATCGGCCATAATAGTCTTAACCCCAGCATCAAATTACAATTTACAATTTAGGCATTTAGCAGACGCTCTTAATCCAGTGCGACTCACATTAAGCAAGAACAAAAAGGCATGAGCAACACATTGATGAACAACAGAACAACAAGCTGGTGGTTTCAGCAGGAGTAGACAGTAGACACAGGAGAGCAGGTACCGGAATTATTTTTTTCTCCTTTTTTGGTCTACATAAAATGCTATCTAAGTCTACGTAAAATGCTAATCTAAGTTACATAAATTGGGCCTTTGCATATGCCTGTAGGGAAAGTGCTACAGGCCATGATGGAGTCTGAAGAGGTGGGTTTTCAGACTACGGCGGAAGATTGAGAGTGAGGCTGCAGTTCTGATTGTAATGGGAAGTGCATTCCATAGTTTTGGAGCCAGAAGGGAGCAGAGTTTGGGACGTGTGGAGCATTGTCCCGGCGTTTTTAGTGAAGGTACTTCCAGCTTCCCTGCGTTGGCTGATCTGAGTGCGCGGGAGGGTTTGTAGTAGGGCTGCGAATCTTTAGGTGTCCCACGATTCGATTCGATTCCGATTCTTGGGGTGACGATTCGATTCAAAAACGATCTTTTCGATTTTTCCGATTCTCGATTCAAAAAAGATTTTTTTCGATTCTAAAGCAGTTTATTTTATTTTATTAAAAACAATTAAATTGAATTTTAGCATGATCTACTCCAGTCTTCTGGCATGAAAGCAGAGTACATTTAGTAAAAAGCTTGTAAAATTGTAAAGGTTTTATCAACTGAATGATTTAAACACACAAAGGTTAAATCCAAGAGTAAGAACATGTCTCATGTATTTAGCTTGCACAAATTTGAACCAGTACAAAAGTTACAAAATCTCTTCTCACTCAATACCAGAACAATACATTAGTATTAAAACAGGTGTAAAATAAATACAATTGGCAGGCTTAGCGTAGCTGGTAGTAAATGCACTATGCAGAAACCCAGGCCATAATGCATTGCATGCACAGGTACATTTGTGAAAAAAAAAAAAAAAAAAGTTTTTTTTTTTTTTTTTTTTTTAATCGATTTTTGGAAAATGAGAATCGATTCTGAATCGGACAGCATCGAATCGATTTTTTTTGACAGGCCTAGTTTGTAGGGTTGGATCAGACTTGCAAGATATGGGGGAGCCATACCTTTGGTTGGTTTGAATGCCAGCATCAGAGTTTTGTATTCTGTGCGGGCAGCGACAGGGAGCCAATGGAAGGAGCGGAGAAGGGGGGAGACATGTGAGAATTTTGTCTTGTTGAAGACCAAGCAAGCTGTGGCATTTTGAATCAGTTGGAGAGGCTTAAGTGCGCATGCCGGTAGGCCAGTATGGAGGGAGTTACAATAATCATATTCTGGTGGGCGAATGTTTAAGGAGTTGGGGGACATGGTCAACTGAGTATATAGGGCACGGGTCCTCAATAGGCAGACCAGTCCATTACCGGCACACCTCTCTGTAGACGCTGAGCAAATTATAGTTTTCTCGAGTTACTGCAAGTCTGTCTCTGTTGTATTCACTGCGTGCGTGGGTGTGCGTGTGTGTCTGCGTGTGTGTGTGATTATTAACAGGATTGTTGGAGAGGAATACTTGTCAATGTGACAAATGTTATTTTTCATACTAGTAAAACCCAGTATTGTTAAGTCGTTGGTTGTGATGGGATCCGATTTGTATAAACTTCTTAATTGTCTTATTTGACAGACTTCAATAGACGGACCTTCAAAAAAATATTTGTGGCCCTTCAAGATTTGTATTTGAGTATCCTTGATTTAGGGTTAAAGTTGTTAAAGCTACATTTCTCAATGGAAGAGTAGGGAGACCAGCTACAACCACTGCAGTACTAGTTATATTGCATGTATATACAATATTGTTTTATTCATTCAAATAAGTTCTGGATTGCAACTTTTAATTCTGAGAGCTTTGTGAGTTACAATACAAACAGATCAATGAATACTTAAGCAATATTACACGAGAGGGTGTGGTTTAACGTGATTATTGCCACGACAGTGATGCGGTAAGGAACGAGACGAAGTCGAGTTCCGCAAGCATCACTGAAGTACGACCACAAATGTCCCAAGAAACTAGCTAGCCTAGCCACCGAGTTTGCTAGCGCTCTGGGAAAACAGAGCAGCCGAATTCTTTGTTTTACTTCCTCGAAACGACCTGTGGTATAATGAGGATTGTTTTCTGTGTAACAAAAAAAGGCAGCAAAGGTCTTTTTAACAGCAGACGGGGTAAGAGTAGACCAATAGACCATACTCTTATCTCTTCATGCTCTGAGTTAAATGACTCCTTTTTGTCCTCTTCGACCCAGACGAGTCACGGAGGGAGCCATCAGCCCAACGAGTCATCTAAGGCTAATGCCATCGCTTCTCATGTGTCAGCGCCCTGAGCGGCATACAATTATTAAGAGAGATAGAGACATTAGCAAGATGGTGAAATGAGCAATGCCAGACTGGCTCGGAGAGAGAAATTGAGGAGAAATAGCTGATGCAGAGCAGGGTTTAGATTAAAAGAAGAGAAAAATTGGAAAGCAATTGGCACATGCACGTGTGAAATGGTGGATTTTCTTTTTTATGGAAGTGAGTGAGTCATTCATCACAAGCCTACTATGTGGCACGCGTGTTGCAGAGCAATTATTACCTGACAGCAGCACAACAGGACCTTTCGGGTTTTACTGAGATAACCCCTGATGCTGCAAGTATGACCAGTTAGCCCCTGTAACCTGCTGCAGGGGTGTGCGGCCACTATAAATGCGGCTTGAACGTTAAGAGCATCAATCACAGCTTGAAGACCACCACTTGGGTGCAATTCAAAGTAAGCCTGACATTTAGTGCACAACTGCAGTGCACATGGTAGAATCCATTAATCAATTTTTTCTCTTACCTTTTAATTTTCTCTATTTAACATTTTCTCACAATCTATTCGTAATGCCACTTGCTGTCACTGCTGACCAATACATTTAGATTTTGGGGAGGTACACCCTGTACACAGCTCCCAGTGAGGGAATTTGTGGCAAATGCCCCAAAGTGTTTAAAAGGATATATCACTTTCAAACATGTTTGGGGTTAAGTTCAAACTCCATTTTAACCATGTTAGATTCATTGAAAACACCTGTCCTTGGTTCTGGTGACTGTTGTTCTAATGTGTGAGGAGGCCGTGTTTTTACAATTACTTATTTCATTTATGTTTTATAATTCTTTGGGGAAATGAAATAATACAATAATGAAAACATTTATGAGAAAATGTTACAATGGACTAGTACGGCTTTATATTAATATATGACATATACAGGCCAAATTTGGTGTCCAAAGTGCAAACGGGCGCTCAATGTTAAACCCCAGCTGCACGGGGTTTCCTCCTCATAACTCCAAGGGTCTGCCTGCAGTCCCAGCTCATTCCACTAGGGCCCAGTGCTTCAACGTTAGCCTGGTTTCCAGCCCATAGACCCCACCCACTCGACTGAGCGCACTGAGGCTCTCAGAGTCTGACAATCAGGCTACTTCAACGTTGGAGAGCTGCACTGGGGGCTTGCTTTGATCCATGAAAATCTGCTTGAAAACAGTCCAATGATTAGTTATTGAGCCGGGATAAAAAAGCCACTTCCGTGATCCGGGTCATAGTCGAAGATCAAAGTGAGCTAAGATTGGGCTCAGTTTCCCAGAAGCACTTGCAAGCCGGCGGTTGGTTGATTTCCGGTTACGTCATCATAACGTGTCCGCCTCGTCACCAGGTTCGCGACAAATCCACTATTTCTTTTAAATTATTACAAAACGGTGAATTAAACGCATAAAAAAAATAGCGGGTTTAGCATATTACGCAGGGGGAGACAAGGGATTAAAAGTGTAGAATGCGGGTTATGGAAACTAATGACCCCCAAACACGTTTTAAAGTGGAATAACCCATTTTAAGTCTGATAGTGTCTCAGAAATATATCGCGACACAACAACAAACATTTGCAGCATGATGCTTTTTTTGTATGAGGAAAGTTAAATTACAGGAGCACAAGTCTTCTTGAGATTCAAGGATGAGCTTGGAAACGCTCTTGAATCATTATTTCCCCGGCAGGAAGCCGTCCAGAAAGGTGTTGATAAGTGAGAAAAGTGGTTAGTGCTTATTGTATTCATGAAGAGCGGCTGCTGGTCCCCAAACAAGCGACAAGGAAAACATTCACAGCGGCTTCTTTGAATCTATAATGACAAGAGCTTGTTGACGACGGTGTTTTGTGTTTGTGTTCATGCATATGTGAGAGGGTTTTGTGTTTGTGCGCTTGCGGAAGAGAGTGTTGTAAGCGTGCGTGTGTGTGTGTGCCTGTTGCGCGACGATGCTTTGGAGTTTGTTGATGTTACTTCCACAGCACTGCTTTCTCATCTCAGGCTCTGCTGGAGCTTAGGCATGGTGTGAAACGGAGTGAGCCATCCATCCCCATCCTAACCATTGTCTCTGTTCTCTGCCTATCTACAAATGTGTTTGTGTGCGTGTCTTTCTTTCACATATCTCTAGACTTCATCCGATCGCCTTCACATTTATGTGGTGTGTATCGCTAAGAACCCTAGTGTGTTCAGTTCAGTGTTGAGATATGAAGTCGATTGGAAGATTGGTTCTCGAGAGCACGGCAAGCAGCCCTTTAGGTGGGTGGGGGGAGGAGTCGTGGGGGTGGGGGGGGCAAGTACTCAAACTACCCAGAATGACCATGTGCTCCGAACAGGCACACCCCGTCAGGGAACGGAGCAAGCAGCAGCTAAGTAATTGGCCCGTTCTAAACAGCCGTGCCTTCCAAGCAGCTACAAGCTCCAAATGGCCATGTGTTCCGAATGGCCACGCTCGGAACATACACTGCACTAGTGTTGATCATTATCTACTTCATTATCCCTTTCTCTGTGAGAGGAATATATCACACCTCTCACCAGCCTCCTGGTCGTGTTCCCTCGCCCCTTCTGGGTTTTGTAGTGTTATCATTTTTATTCCACCCAAAGAAAGATTTTATTGTATAGAGTCCGTGCCGGGGGTTGCTGCTGTTCACATGCTATGAAACGTTCCCATACATTTTCTTTGAAATATGAACCCCTGCATTGCTAATGGGAATGATACGTGCAGTTGTGGAAGAAGTACTTTTTACTGGAAGTTCCTATATCATGAATTTCAACTTTTCCCATATGTTTGTGTTTTTGATGCTCCCTGTGTCTTCTATCCCCACAAATACCCAATTTTGAACAACTTTCTCATCATAAATTGGTTTTTATGGAAATTTCTCTCAGAACAGCCCAACTGATTTGGTGGTACCAGTGATGTCATAATTATGTATTGCCCTACTTGGGCAATACATAATTGGGGAGGGATTATATGTCATATGATATAGATACAGTATATGGACTGAAATAAAAGTGTAACCAAAACGTTGTGGTGGCTAAATAGTAACACCAGCCACATCAGTGGTGCTGTAGCTGAAACTACTTTAGAAGCCAGACAGAAATTACTTGAAACTGGTTATATCAGAGTGGTGATTTAGGCTCAAACCATTAGAAAAGAACATCATTATTGCGAACGCAGTGAGCACTTACTATGAGACCTAGCAGATCATGTCTGTGCGTGCGTGTGTCCCCCCTTTGTGCCCATATATGGAGCTGAGTGATTTGTTTGTGATTGATGCAACACACTCCATATTTGGACGTATAGCTGCTTTGTGGACTCCTTATATGGTTATGGCTGAGTCATGGTGACATGAGACTTAAATAACTTAAAAATAAATCTTAAAAGAACCCAAATATGTACGAGCTGCGTTCGCTTCCCGCGTTTGCGCGTCTTACTGGTATTATATTACTAGCAAAAGGCCCTTATTACATTTTTCAGTTTCAATTAAATGTTACTTGTAAAATAATTGGCATCAAAATAGTTGATAGTAGAAATACTAAACTTTTTTTAAATCACCAGATCTACATAGTAACTAAAGCTGTCAAGTAAAAATGTGAGTAAAAATGTGCCTCTGAGATGTAGCAGAGTAGTAAGAATTAAGAAATGCAAATACTCAAGTAAATTAAAAGTACCTTGAGTAAACGTACTCAGTTACTTTAACCTCTGCCTGCGTTGCTGATCTTCACATTCTATGCTTCGTTCCACTTCATTGTTTCATTTTCTTTTTAAATGCGGACCCCCGCTAATGGGATTATGTGAGAACGATCTGCACATTTTGGGTGCCTTCCTCCCCCCCTGTCTTGTTCTATCTTGTTCTACTTTCCAATAGCCACTGCTCGTTTATCAGTCTCCCAAATTAAAGTCAGCTTGAGTACACTTTGTAATTACATTTCATCTGTTTGTTATCCGTCTCGCTGCCACGGTAAATTGTCAGGCATTATGATGTATTAATAACATTTATGCCTACAATGCAGTGTCTTAGCGGATGCAGCAAGTTATAGCAGGCTTTTATTGCTTGAGGGAGAACATCTTTGGCGAGGGTAATTCTTCACACTTTAATCACTCTTCATATACGAGTGTCTCTCTCTCTCTCTCTCTCCTCCTCTCCCACTAATGGCCTCTCTTTCAGATGTACCTTCACTTACATGTGTTCTTTGCCTTTTTTCCAGGGTCGCGGCGGACTGGGCTCCATCTTCGTGTGGGCATCGGGCAACGGTGGCAGGGAGAAGGACAGCTGCAACTGTGACGGCTACACCAACAGCATCTACACCCTGTCCATCAGCAGCACCACCCAGTACGGCAACGTGCCCTGGTACAGCGAGGCCTGCTCCTCCACCCTCGCCACCACCTTCAGCTCCGGAAACCCCAGCGAGAAACAGATAGTGGGTAGTCAGGCAACGGCGCGCAAGCACTGCACGTACACTCGACATACCCTTGAGACAAACCCTGTAAACAAACAAATGACAAACAAGCAGACGAAGCATTCAGACGGCCGTGGCTGAGTGTGTAAGGTCTGGTGTTCTCTCCGTCTACCTACAATCAAATTATATTTAACCCCTAACTGCTCATTATAATCATCCGAGCAGCCAGCAGCTGGGTGAAACTGAATTTCCCCTGCAGGAATATAGAGCATAGCAGTGGGAGTGGTTTTCTGGTTCCACTGAAAAATTGGCCATTCATTTTTCCCAGATTTACAAAAATATTTATATGATTTATTTGAAACCTACTGTAGAATCAAGCCATCCAGGATCCCGGTGAGTCATGATCAGAAAACCTTTCATTCTGTGAAAAAAATTAATAGAAAACGCTAAACAAAAGGTATTTATTAAATGTAGTATATCATAGAATTTCTTTCACATAATCTAAATGGTAAATGGTGCATTTATATAGCGCCTTTATCCAAGGCGCTTTACATAGATTGTGCATTGGGTGTGCATTCACCCATTCACACACACTTTCATACACCGATGGCAGCGGAAACCAATGCAAGGCACCAACCATACATCGGGAGTAGGGGTTCAGCATCTTGCTCAAGGACACTTCGACTGTAACTCTGGGGGAGCCCGGCTTTGAACTGGCTCTCTATGGGAAAAATGAATGGCCGATTCCCAGTGGAACCAGAAAACCACGCCCACTGCTATGCCCTATAACCAAGATCTCCCTTTCCCTTGTACTTTCCCTTATACTTTCTTGATCCCATATTGAGCTTGTAGATCTGCTATTTTCATTGAATGATCACGAGATGCCCAGAGTAGGGATTCCCCGGTTCATGTGGTTGAACCAGTGGTTCTCAAAGTGCGATCCGGGGACCTCTACCCAACAAAATGAGTAAACATAGCATTAAAATCTGTACTTAACCACTTAACCCCATATACATCGACTATTTAGCACATGATGAATACCACATGATGTCGATTCTAAAAGGAAAAACAAAACAAAATTATTCAATATTGTCTCATTAGCATTCATAGCACTCTCATTAAGTGTTTTGTCGTACGTTATGGCACAATGCCACAGCTCATTGACCGTGGTTGTCATGTCTCGTTTGCCACTGAGATGTCTGTGATCAAACAGCGTGAATAGGGTTTTGGTGGTCCGATGCTGATAATAAGTGGAGGAAATTAAAAGCACCATATCTGCTCCTTGCTTGTTTGTTTTTCCATTGTTTGTTCCTTCACAGAATTCATCATCGTCTCCGCCAAACAAACAGAACGAGCACTCGCATATCTTAGGGACTTTAGGGACTGAATTTGTATTCCCGCCCTCAACAGTATTTTTGCGCTGAAAATTAGCAAATGTGGAAATTATTGATGTATGATAATTATCAGCTTTGGATGCCAGTGAAAGGCAAAAGTCGACATACAGTACTGTTGCCGTACTTCTGTCAGGCCTGAATAAACACCCATAAATCGGTGGACCTTTAAATGAGACTCGTAAAACAGTTTCACACACATCTAAAATAAGAACAGAGACAGAGAATAACATTAAAAACAAACTGAAAGTCTGCCGTTCCCTCCGAGCTCAACCAGAAGCACGCTGCAAGCAAGCAAACAACTCAAAATGTGCGAATAGCAGTGATTAATGAAAGAAGCTGTGCTTTGTACTATGACTAATGTACTGCCGTAGCAGTCGGTGTACCGCGTTTTGTCATCTGGTGGCTTCTAAGTACATGTTATGTAGCATTAGGGGGAAAGGTTCTGCGGCACGGATCAAAATACTCGAGTTGTGGGGTTTTTCCATGCTAAAACATTTTATTTTTTTCTTAAGCTCTCGAACACTGTAGCCGTTATTGGCAGGACTCATGACAGAAGTTTTTCTGTGTTCTTTTACGAGTGTCTGAGGGATAACAGGCTTGCATATTAACTGCCCCTCCCCCTCCTTTACTTTGTTTATCTTTTTCTAGCGACAGCTAGGCATCTTTTCCACGATTCTAAACCAGGTGCATTCTACACTGGGAATGGGGATACAGGTCATTAGTGCCACAAGCTGTCAAGCAGACACACACAAACACGCACAGGAATCTGTCCCTTACCTTCACAGTTCCTTTTACCCTGTGGCACCCCGCTCGTCTGTGACTTGTCCTCATCATGACCCTCGTTAAATTTCCGCCAATGATGGGGAGCGAGAGATGACGCACGCGGCAAAATCCCAAAATGGATATTTTTACCCCGATGGCACCCGATGGATCTGCTTCTCTGTGCCCTCCTTGGCTGGCTAATCTGACTTGGCTGACATCCACCGCCTGGTCGGTAGCTCTTTGCCGGGGAGCTGCCGACCTTGGATTGAATTGATTGTCTGATTCTTCTACTGTCACGGGCAGAACTGCCACAGTCCACTGGCCCACCCTGTGTCCAAAATGCCTTCAGCGTAATGTTCACTCAGGCTGCTGGAAAACTCATGTCAGATTGACAGACACACACATACTTCTCTCTCTCTCTCTCTGTGTGTCTTTTACTGAATTTTTACTAGTCGTAAAACCATGTTACTCCCCTAATAGCAGATCTACAAGCCCGCAACAACACGTTGGCATCATCGTGTTGAGCTTTGTAAATCGCTGTAGAGCAGCTGTGACACCAGTGTACAGAGTAGTACATTATAAAGCAGGCTTTTCACTACACTGTACCATATATTTCTCCATTTCTGTCTTCTCTAGGTGACAACTGACTTGAGAGAGAAATGCACGGACACTCACACAGGGACGTCTGCCTCTGCCCCGCTGGCTGCTGGGATCATTGCTCTAGCGCTGGAGGCTAAGTGAGTGTGTTCATGATCGTGTGTGTGTGTGTGTGTCGCCTGTTAAGAGAAACACCTGCTCCATCCTAATGCCTGGATTAGAACAGCAGAGAGGGCGGTTTCTGCTGGCAGCCATTGCAACATGGATAGATAGACCTTTATTGATCCCGCGGGAGATGTGAAATTTGTCTTTGCAGTACCGCTGTTATAAAACATGGAGCAGACACAGAAAAATAGATGAAAATCAAAGTGGAGCGGTGAGCTGCAGCCGTGCTTGGGAATCATTTGATTAGCTGAATTGACCCCCCAATCCTTTGATGCTGAGTGCCAAGCAGGGAGGCATTGGGTCCCCCCAATCCTTTGATGCTGAGTGCCAAGCAGGGAGGCATTGGGTCCCCCCAATCCTTTGATGCTGAGTGCCAAGCAGGGAGGCATTGGGTCCCAATCCTTTGATGCTGAGTGCCAAGCAGGGAGGCATTGGGTCCAATCCTTTGATGCTGAGTGCCAAGCAGGGAGGCATTGGGTCCCCCCAATCCTTTGATGCTGAGTGCCAAGCAGGGAGGCATTGGGTCCAATCCTTTGATGCTGAGTGCCAAGCAGGGAGGCATT
The DNA here is from genome assembly GCF_963924005.1 of Protomyctophum bolini. Classification (NCBI taxonomy): domain Eukaryota; kingdom Metazoa; phylum Chordata; class Actinopteri; order Myctophiformes; family Myctophidae; genus Protomyctophum; species Protomyctophum bolini. The sequence continues at coordinate 22,942,710 of NC_137865.1, read as the reverse complement.
GGGTCCCATTCTTTGGTATGACCCGGCCGGGGATCGAACCCCGACCTCCCAGTTTCATGGCGGACACTCTAACCTTGTGATACAGAATGTTGCAGCTAGGAGTATAATAATAAGTGTAATAAGAATAATCTATGAGTCTCTGTACGTCTGTAATCCACGTAACTCGAGTTTGTGTCGACTTTAAATTCCACACACACATTCCAAACCCCCAGTGCAGTGCCCAGTGTCGAGTCGGTCGGAGTCTGACCCACAGTTGCCCAGAACTGCCACAAAAGGCCTCTGCCCGGGCTCCATATATGGAGCTGGCCAGTTGTGACATCACAACACCATATTTTGGCATGCGTGACACAGAACTCCACTGGCTCCCGGTCGCTGCCCGCACAGAATACAAAACTCTGATGCTGGCATTCAAAGCAATCAAAGGTATGGCTCCCCTGCCATATCTTGCAAGTATGATTGAACCCTACAAACCCTCCCACACACTCAGATCAGCCAACGCAGGGAAGCTGGAAGTACCCTCACTAAAAATGCCGGGACAACGCTCCACACGTCCCAAACTCTTCTCCCTTCTGGCTCCAAAACTGTGAATGCACTTCCCATTGCAGTCAGAACTGCAGCATCACTCCCAATCTTCCGCCGTAGTCTGAAAACCCACCTTTTATTTTTTTCTAAATTTTTATCCCACGATTTTGTAACCCAGTTTTCTTTTCACCCAGTGCCAATTGTCTAATGTAATCCTGGGCGCTACACTTCCTCTGCCAACCTGGGGGGGGCAGCGGACTGACCTCATGCCTCCTTCTATGCATGAGGAGTCCAAGCTGCTTCTTTTCACCGGACAGAGGGGAATTTCCCCGGCCGGACGTAGCGCGTGGAAGGGACACGTTATTCCGACCAGTTCCTTTCCCCTCCATCAGGCGCCCCGGCTGGCCAACCCACCTTTTAAGACTCCATCATGGCCCATAGCACTTACCCTACCCCCTTAGATAGCATTTCTGTAGACTTAGATAGCATTTGATACAGACTTATAGCATGTTATGTAGACAGCACTATAATTGCATTGTATATGTAGTCATAGCACGTCATAGTACATATGTATAGCATAGTAGTATATATGTATACCGTAGTTTATATGTATAGTTTCATTATGATATTCCACTGTTACTTTCTTAGCTTACGCATGTTTCATGATAAATGCTTTTTATGTGATGTATTCCCATGCTTTTTTGTTCTTGCTTAATGTAAGTCGCTCTGGATTAAGATCGTCTGCTAAATGCCTAAAATGTAAATGTAAAAAAAATGTAAATGTAAAATATATAGGAATAAAGGGACACAGAGAGACGGATACAGAAATCTCCATACTGTATATGGACATAAAAGGACACAGACAGATGGGTGGAACGGGGTACTCTGACACGGGTACAACGGGTATTGCATAGCCGTGTGGGGCATGGATCTCCAACTTCCATCGTTACCGACTCGGTGCTCTACAGCCGGGCACCAGTCTAGTAATAATAATATAATAATAACAATACTAATGAAGTAGTAAAGTAGTAAGGGACAGGACGATTTTTTGAATGTGTTCCCCTGGAGGAAAATAGGGGAGGGGGTTATGCCTTTCTAATCTCAGTCCAAGGCAAGATCAGCTAATTTTACTTTGCGTCCAATGGAGGGTCATACAAATTTGAATTCATAAAATAGTCAATCAATGACACAATGACGGTCGTTAACAAGCCATCAGGCATCAACACACTGCAAGTGTGAATGACCCAGTCAAATCTCCCTCAGAGAGAAAGAAAGAGAGCCTATTCAGAGTCTCAACGATGGTGATTGACACATATTTTCACTTCATTGATTTTTTTTTTTCTACATGGGTACACTTTTTAAAAATCGACCTGTCCCTAATGAACAGGGAACATTTGTTTCAATGCACATTCGCAAACACGTCTGAGAGTGTGCGTGCAGTGCACGTCCTGGTTCGCAACCTTAACACATTTTCCCCCATGTGTCAGGGGGAAAAAAGACAAAATGGCATTGAAATTGCTGCACTCTAATCTAGATGTTGAGATTTCCACATCTGCTATATGGCCTTTAAAAGTCGTCACCATAAGTCCATATATGGGCAAATTACGTTTGTGACGCCCAACGTCCTAGCCTGGTAAAACCACTCCCCCTGCTGGACAACATTTGCATTCTGCCAGAAGGGAGAGTCTGGTGTCTCTCGGGCAGAGACGATGTACTCCGGACCAAATCAGACCGGAGCGATATGCAGCCGTATGCGGCCGCTAGAGGCGGGATCGACGCAACACTGATGACATATTGAAGCTGTGCCACAACACAACCTAACAAGACTACAACTCAATTATTATGGAGATATCAGATTGTTGTCCCGCTGCTTCCAGTTCATCGTTTTTGCTTGAGAGAGCCCAGATGAAGACAGGAGGAGGGAACTCAATACTGCCGCAATCTGGCAGTCAGGTTACCAACGTCCACCCGCAAGCCAAATTTAATATAGGATATATATATATATATATATATATATATATATATAGAGAGAGAGAGATAGACGTAAGATTAGTTTTCTGCTGTATGCATGTATACTCAATACTCTCCATATCGCCACATCTTTCCTCATTAGGGGATTGGCTGACAGGTGTCAGGTCTAATCAGCTATCATGGCGCGAGTCAGTTTGAATGCTCATTACGTCGCGCCACGTCCGTCATCCCTTGCATCGCCCCTGTGCCTGTGCCACTGTCAGCGCAGATACCAGGCCCTCAGCAAGACACCGCTCCACGGAGCAGCGTTCTGACGGGCAGAAGTGAAGCGTAGCCCATCTAAACTAAACTAAACGTCCATCACATTCAGTGACAAACCAAATGCAATCATTCGGTGCAAGCACCTCAACCGCCCCCTACACACACACAAACACACACACACACACAGACACGCACACCACACACACAAAGCCTCATTTATACCTAGTTGTGTGCACAGCACACGAAAATAGAATATCTATAAGCTCACAATGCATCACGCGTATAAACCCAAATTGGGCATTAGAGGCGCTAGCAGAGTGGTTTTCAAAGTGGGGTCCAGGGAGGGTTCCTTGAGGGGGTTCCAAATGGACGCTTAACAGGTCTGTAACTCTGGACCATTTGCGGGTCCTTTTGGTTCCATTTATACTTTCTCAGAGTTACGGGCGTTGCTTGAAATGAAACCGTTAGAGAACAACTGCACTAGTAATAACAAGGTAGATAGTAAATCTCAGTCAGAGCACACCAGAATTCACAGAGATGGAATCATTTAATAGGAAGAATTCTGTCTCGGTTTTCTGTTTTCTTCTTCATTTTTTCTTCCTTTTCGCACCTCTGCACGTCTCTCCCGTTGGTTGAGTTGACATTTGATTGGATATGTGTTAATAACACATGAGAGGGTTGTGAGAGATGGAATGCTGATGTGAAAGGGGGGGGGGGGGGGGTGACGGAGGTGAGAGTCGAGTCCGCGCCGCAATTCAGTGTTTCTATTCCTGTCTCTGCTGCACATGGTGGCACCGCGGAGTGAGCAGCAAAGCAGTGTGATTCATGGTTTGATTACCTTAAACCACCAAGCATACCTCTCTCTTTCTCTCTCTGTGCTCACCGAAAGGCTTCACCCTCTAAATGGATAGAGGGTTTATTATGGGCTTTATTATTTGGCTTTGTGCTTTTTTGTTGAAGGTGACCCATCCCAGAATCCCAGGGCTCATTAGAAACTATCATTACAGGCGACGAGACGAGGCGCTCTCTCCTCCGGGGGCGCCGTGGCCCGGCAGGCAAACTGCTCCGAGCCAAGGTTTCGTCTCTGCGTTCCCTGACCTCTTTTTTTCCCACACAACAGTTTACGACGTGCCTTTTATAAAGCAGTGTTTTATACTCTGCGTTAAGCCCCATAACCTGAGACCGTTTCTCTGTTATGGCTGACCTCTGGGGCTTCCTCTGTGTTGTGAAGTGACGAAACATGATCTTACAAAATCATGTAAAAAAATTGTCAATGTAGGTCGGCGTGTACCGGCTTCATCATGATCACATTTCAGGTGTGTCTTCTTGTGTAACGTGACCTTTTCTGTGTGTTCTACAAACTCGTTATTCCATTACTGTATTGTGTTAAGGTTTAATCCATTCAAACCGGGAAATTCTCTGTGTCATTTTCGAGCTTGTAGATATGTGAGATATATGCATTTTTTACGAAATTCTTCATCATTTTGGAGGTCCTTTACATGAAAATGTTTGAGAACCACCGATATAGAGACATAATACGTTTTTCTGAAAACTGTTAAGGATTTGTTGTTTATTTGTGTGCCTTCGTAAAAATATGAATGTATATTTGTATTATTCTTCTTTCCTTACTCTGATTTTCGTATCTGTTAAAATTCAAATAAAGTGTCATTCAAAAAAATGAAAATGACATCTGCAGAATCGGCCTGTCTTTCAAGTCTTACTGGATTAAGAGACTCATCCCGGGTGACACACTAGCTCATATTGGGCGGGAACCCCTTTTGGTGTTTTAAGCATTAAGTTGTACTTTAGCTGTTGAAAATAGCAGTTCTACAAGCTCATAGTGCGGCACCAAGTGCCACGCTACGAGCTTGTAGATCTGCTATTTTTGAAAAATTGTGAAAATGTGCCTGAAATCTTTGAATATATGTTCTTTCAGAGCGAGTTTCTAACTCAAATCTTTGCTACTGAGAGGGTCCCTGGAACAACATATTTTCAGATGGGGGTCGGCGGCCAAAGTCATATATTTGGGGTCCTTGACATGAATATGTTTGAGAACCACTGACATAGAAACATGGGTTTTTCATAAAACTTTCAGGATTTAGAAGAGATTTTTTTAAATTTCGACGTCAGGCCTAAATGGGCTAGAGAGCTAATACACTGCTGTTGTTGTTCTGCTGTGACGTGTTGTTGTTGTGTTGTCTCTCTCTCCGCAGCATGAACCTGACCTGGCGGGACATGCAGCACCTGGTGGTGAGGACGTCGCGCCCCGCACACCTCAGCACAGACGACTGGAAGACTAATGGTGTCGGACGCAGAGGTACATGGCGGCAGGGCAGCGGTCACGGGAACAAACAAATTCAGAGAGTTTTTATATTTGCCTGTGAAGAGACGCTGAAAGATGAGCTCTCTATTGAATTCACTTGCATTCTGTTAACATAGTCGTGCATCAAGGCTTTACTGTAGCCGGGGAGAACGCAGCATAATGTTGTTCTTCCAAGGTAACGTGAACAAATCACCGAAACGAGGCCGTGCATACTGCATAGTCATGCGGGAAAGAGCACACATCTGGCATTGACGGATCTGTGCTCCATCAATCTATGACTGATAGATCTGTCCCAAGAATGATATGCAGTAGAGGAGTTATACAAAACATCTATATACGAATGAACCCATGAACCCCTCAAAAACTTGCAACATTATAAAACAGATGTTTCTGTTGCTTTATTCTGGCTGGCTGAGTCTCAGTTGTGAAATACACACACCTGGACCGCCCGTATCAGTATCACTGTACCAAAATGTCTCGTTTAAAATGTGCACCACACCATTTGATGGAGATAGGCTATTACCGCTGGAGTGCTTGTTTTCATTCTGCGTATGTGCAAAGTGTTGCAGCAAATAATACACTGTTTAAATTACCTTGTTGGCAGGTAATTGTGACTACCGTACTTTTACAAATTACTCTCATAGTGAAAAGAGTTCAAAGAGTTTTCATGGGGATATGTCTATGTATGTACACCTAAAGCCTGCCTTACTAAGTTGCACACCATTGTCGCACGCCAAAAATAGACGATCTACAAGCTCACACAACAGCCCTGTGAGTTTGTAGATCAGCAATTTTTTGGTACACGAAACCTGCCGGCAACGAACTATTTATGAATGAGGCTTATAGTGAGGGTTGTAGACACTCTGCTCCATGTCGTACCCAACAATGCCCCTTAGCTGTCCTAAAACCACTAAAAACCATGGCCTCAAGGGGCTTGTTGCTTTATCACCGTAGGTGACAGCTCATCAATAAGTCATACAACGTAACAAAAGGCCATTCATTCAATCCATCCAGGTGTGAGACAGACTCTGTGCTCAAACCCCCACCCCCCAAGATAAAGTCTTGACCAGTGGACATGGCAGATAAAACCCCATTTTCTTTTCTGACGTCTCGTTCTCAGTGAGTCACTCATACGGCTACGGCCTGCTGGACGCGGGTGCCATGGTGGCGCTGGCACAGAACTGGACCAGCGTGGGACCACAGCACCAATGTGTTCACACCATGCTCACAGAGCCAAGGTTGTATGAATGTCCTTCAACCCATTAAGACCTGAGGCCGGCTCTACAAATGCCTTCTAAATCAGAAGTTCTCAAATAATTCAAAATTATTTAACATTCCAAAATCACTGTGAGCTTGTACATCTGCTATTTATGAATAGCCAACTCATAGACCTTCTTCAGGCATGAATAGCCAAGACTAAAATCTAAAATGGCATAGATGCTTTCATGTTTTTAATGGGTTAACCAATTAAGCCCTAGATATCGTCATCGTACAACGAATAGTGAAATTACTTAGCCTCGGTGTGACTGTACAGCACTACACTCAAAGTGGGGTCCTTGAGAGGCTTCTACGGACTCTTCATCAAAATCAGATTAAACACTTTAACCCTATTTTATACTTGGACACACACACACACACACACACACACACACACGCATGAACGCACGCGCGCGCGCGCGTGTGTGTGTGTGTGTGTGTGTGTGTGTGTGTGTGTGTGTGTGTAGCTAATGGATTTAGAAGGAGAATTCTTTCTTGGGATTGATGGACAGCAGCGCTGCTGTCCATTAAATCCGAAGAAAGAATTCTCCTTCTAAATCCATTAGCTAGTTTAAAAAGGGGGAAAAATACCTTTCCTTAATAAGAACATGTAAGCACTAGTCTTCCTCCAATACTATTCTCACAAAGCCACTTCCATGGCAGGGACACAAGCTTAGAACACTGCAATATCTAATGGCACAAGGTGGACCCTCTTGTAAACAAGTGTAATGCTTTATTGGGTCGTCCACTCACAGTTAACAGTTTTTGTATTGAGTTGTGCTTGAATTGTACTGTAATTCTGCAAACTGTTAATAAATATTTCAATCAATCAAGCCCAGAATTTATCCTATATCAAATATGAAAAGGCATTAATGAGGAATGAAGCAGGCTCTAATAAGTTACCATATGTCCATTGTTGTGTTCTATATACAGTAGCACAACGAATGGGCCGCTCCAGTCATTTCTTGCACATGGAGGGATGTTTTTCAGTATAAAATAGGCCTGCAAAGATGAATCGATGAATCATAAATGAATTGATTATTCCGTTAGTTGTCAACTAATTTAGTAATTGATTAATCAAATCGGCAACTAATCACCGGAGTTTTTTCATAGTAGCTATTCTTTAATCAAAACTAAATTGATTAAAGAATAGCTACACATGATAAATTGCAAAAAACTCGTGTATTACTTACTTAATGTATGCAGTCAGAATAAAAAAAGGTTGGGAAACACTGCTCTACAAAGCCTTTTCAGATGGGGGTCTGTGGCCAAATATATCAATTAGGGGTCCTTGACATGAAAATGTTTGCGAAACACTGCTGTATTAGGAGGCCTCCAATGCAAAAAGATGAGTTTGCACACTAGCTCCCTTCTATGACTTTATTGTGGCATCCACCCACATAAACAAAGTGCAGTTTCCATTACATTGCTCTTCTTCAGAAGTGATAAAGTGAACTCCTCTTTTTGCCTTTTCATCTGATGTGTGCGTGACCTCCTTTGATCCTCGTTAGGCTACACCATTAACCTCAGCCCTCTCCTCTCCCTGGCCCCCGCAGAGACATCGGGAGCCGGCTGTCCTTCAGCAAGACACTGGACGCATGCTGGGGGCGGCCGGAGTTCGTAAGCTCCCTCGAGCACGTCCAGGCTCACCTCACCCTTTCCTACAACCACCGTGGGAACCTGGCCATCCATCTGGTCAGCCCTCTGGGCACGCGCTCCACCCTGCTGTCTCCCAGGTGAGGAAGAGTGAAACCATCACTCTCTGTCCGTCTGTCCCTCTCAGGCCTGAGATAACAAAACCACCCCTGTCGTCGTCTAGACTAGATTTTGGGGGTCGCTCACCAAACAATAGCAGATCTACAGCACAAGCTCACAACGTGTCGCGATGCATGCAACACCTTGTGAAATTATAGATCTGCTGTTTTCAGTGAATGAGATTGAGCTGTCCAATGACATTTTTCCCCCGCCGGTGTCATTCATCGCCAAGTGTACAGAGCAGCCAACGCAACGTTATTAGTTCCGACAGGGAAAAGATTCTAGCATTTTCATTTTTTCTAAACCCCTTGTTTGGTTGACTGGAGCCATATTTATTTAATCAAAGTGCCTTCGTTTCTGTAATTTCATCTGTAATATTTACGTTTAATCAGGTAAGTTTGACAGGTCAAAGCAGTTAGTTAAATACGTTGTATTTTTATTTTTCTCCCCTTCCCCAACCCTCTCCCCCTCATTGTTATCGCTGTCTCCCAGTTTGTGTGGTCTAGCAACAGCTGGGTTTTTGTGATAATGTGATTTTATGTTTTGGTCCTTCTTTGCTAAATCATATGGGATTTTATGATGTTGTTTGAGGCGGTTGTAGAGAGTTATAGAGTGTTACCTTGAGGTGCTGCAATGTTGCCAAAGTAGTGTTTTGAAATGAATGACTCCTTGTACATCCACACTAGAATGTGTTTCAGTATAAACACAACAATGTAACAATGTACTGTAACATTAGAGCAAAACTGTAAAAAAATAAGGGGGAAAAAACAGTGTTTAACACTGTTAGTCCAATCGATATTATTGGATTAACACACATTCATTGTGTAAGTGTGTGTTAAACACTCTACATAACTCAACTGTGTGTCCCTCCGTGTGTGTGTGTGTGTGTGTGTGTGTGTGTGTGTGTGTCTGTGTGTGTGTGTGTGTGTGTGTGTGTGTGTGTGTGTGTGTGCGCGTCCGTGTCCGTCCGTCCGTCCGTCCGTGTACAGCTAATCTCCGGCACCGTTAAGCCGGCCGATGCCAAATTTTGCACACACCACTCCCTCGATGCCAATGATGAACCTCTGTCCCAAATTTTCCAGAACGGCCTGTTATAGCGCCACCAGGAGGCCGTCTTTTGAAAAACTCCTCCAGATTCTGTCCAAAAATCGCGCAAATCGTTACACACTATGTCTATAGTCATGTGTTCTAGCCGGATCTGTCCGATATTTCATATTCCATCCTAATTGGCTAACATTGGCTTTCAAAGTTTGCAGGATTGGCCCGTTTTGAACAAAAGCCTCAAATCATGAACGCAGCGTGAAATTTACGTGAAATCTTTCACAGACTTTCCTACTAAGCTGAGGAATATCTCCCACCCTTTTCACATTGGCCTGTTATAACGCCACCAACACTCCAACAGGTGGATTTTTTTGGAACACATTTTTGGAACAAAATGCCTCAAATCATGAACACAGCATGCAATTTACGTGAAATCTTTCACAGTCTTTCCTACTTGGCCTGTTATTGCGCCACCAACAGCTGGATTTTTGCAAAACACAATTTTGGAACAAAATGCCTCAAATCATCCAATTGCCATCACATTGGCCTATTATAGCGCCACCAGGAGGCCACAACCTGACCTTCCCTGGTGGAGACCTGTGCCCCGAGCGGCACTTTATCTAGTTTTACTATCGAATAGCAACCCAACGCAGCATGTGTTGATGGAGCCACAAAACAGCTAAAGAAATGAGCTACACTCAGGAATATCCTTGTGGTGAGGGTGAGTGATTTTGTGTTTATACTGAAACACATTCTAGTGTGGATGTACAAGGAGTCATTAATTTCAAAACACTACTTTGGCAACATTGCAGCACCTCAAGGTAACACTCTATAACTCTCTACAACCGCCTCAAACAACATAATAAAATCCCATATGATTTAGCAAAGAAGGACCAAAACATAAAATCACATTATCACAAAAACCCAGCTGTTGCTAGACCACACAAACTGGGAGACAGCGATAACAATGAGGGGGAGAGGGTTGGGGAAGGGGAGAAAAATAAAAATACAACGTATTTAACTAACTGCTTTGACCTGTCAAACTTACCTGATTAAACGTAAATATTACAGATGAAATTACAGAAACGAAGGCACTTTGATTAAATAAATATGGCTCCAGTCAACCAAACAAGGGGTTTAGAAAAAATGATGAAAATGCTAGAATCTTTTCCCTGTCGGAACTAATAACGTTGCGTTGGCTGCTCTGTACACTTGGCGATGAATGACACCGGCGGGGGAAAAATGTCATTGGACAGCTCAATCTCATTCACTGAAAACAGCAGATATATAATTTCACAAGGTGTTGCATGCATCGCGACACGTTGTGAGCTTGTGCTGTAGATCTGCTATTGTTTGGTGAGCGACATCATCGTACAGCAACATCTACTGTTAATGAGGCTTCAACCTCAAAATGTTGATAGGCTGGTGTTCTTGCCCAAGGAATATTTTAACACTTATAGCGCCATTGCAGTAAATGTTCGTCAATTAAAGCTTATTATTTAATCAAACGCTCAACGCCATTGCCATAGATCAACGGCAATTGCGATTTTATAGCACTTTCGATCGATCAAGCCATAATGCTACTTACGTTAGCAACGGGTTGCTAGCTGCTGTTGTCATCTGTTTCTTTCAATCGCCTGTATCTCCTATTCCTTGTCCCAGATGGCATTTTTGGTCAAAACAAGGTTTATTATAGGGGCACGGTGGCACAGTTGGTAGTGCTGTAGCCTCACAGCTAGAAGGTCCTGGGTTCGATTCCCGCTCGGGGCGCTGTGGGTGCTGGCGGCGTGTTTCCTCCTCCGCGTCATCAGTGCCCATACCCGAAGGTGGGGTTGGCGAAAGGGCCTTTCTGTGTGGAGTTTGCATGTTCTCCCCGTGTCCCCTAGGGTAGATACCCTCACAAAAAACATGCAGTAATCCTGGTCTCTAAACTGCCTGATGGAGGGGAAAGGAACTGGTTGGAATAACGTGTTCCTTCCACGCGCTACGTCCAACCAGGGAAACTCCCCCCTGTTAGGTGTAAAGGAGCAACTTGGACACTCAAGCATGAAGGAAGCATGAGTTAAGTCCGTTGCTCTCCCCAGGTTGGTGGAGGGTGTGTAGAGCCCAGGATCACATTAGATGATTGACACAGGGGTGAAAAATGGGTTACAAAATCGTGGGATAAAAAATATATTAAAAAAAAAAAAAAAAAAGTTTATTTGATGGCACAGAGCCGACGATGTGGAGCTCTCCAATGCACCGGCATAGATCCGTTTGGTAAACAACACCTGTCCAGGACCCGTTTCACTTCCTAGTTTGTGTTCAGTACTGGAAGTCTGGAAATGTGGCTTTTCCAAATAAGAGCTCAACTGGGAAAAATGCTGTCGTGAATTATATCATTTGTCAAAAAAGTGTTGAGTATAGTAGTCGTCTCCAAAAATTACTGGGTGCTAAGTTTGTATTCCTTAAATCTTTAACTGTTCTAAAATAATGAGGACAAGTCATGACTTGAGTTATATTTTGTTAGAAGAGACTTAAGTTTTAATGTTTTTTATGTTTAAGCTCAACCTAAACTTTGTCCATTTAAAGCCGTGTTTAAACAGCAAGCGTCTAATAAATATAAGTGTAATAAATAATGAAAATTAGTGTGCACAAAGTATACTGATAAAATAAATAGTCAATATGAGGTTTTTGGATAGATATAGAACCTTGATAGATAGATAGATATTGTAATAATGTATGGTTGATATGACACCCACGTGCATCTAAGTATAAATCAAGCATCACTCTGCCCACTTATTATGACCAGTATTGTCAGGGTCCTTTTGCTTTCAGTAGACAGGTGCGTAGGAGGTGAACGCTTAACGTAGAAAGACAGATAAAGTGGCACTACTTATAGTGCCACTTTATCTTAAGACGGCTTGTCTTCAATTTTGTACATTATGTAATATTAATGCAATTTTTCAGTCAAGCAACCAGTTGTTTGACAAAGCTCGGCTGTTCGAAGCAGTAAGTGAAGAGGGAGCACTCTTTGTTTGTCGGGGGTGACAATTAACAAATATTTTCAGAATGGATTAATCTATTATAGCACAATTTTGGAACAAAATGCCTCAAATCATCCGATTGCCATCCAAGGCGTAAGAAGAAATGGCACCCTTTTCACATTGGCCTATTATAGCGCCACCAGGAGGGGCACTTTATCTAGTTTAGACCTAAAATGCTTGGTTTACCAAGCGATATGTACCAAAATTGGTAAATGATCATCACGTTATCTGAGCCTAAACAGACCTCTTGAAATTGCATATGTGTGTCTAGTCTACCCACTGGTCCAAAATATTACACTTTCTAAATTATGTAAGAAAGAAAGTAGTAATTAAACTACTAAAAAGCCCAGAGGCATTCCCAAGTTCCAAATTTAAAAAGCTGTTATTAATTTGGCTGAATCATCAATTTAGTCCATCACAACACGTGTGGGCAGCAGCTCTGCTTCCATCAGGGATATATAGCTAACATGCTTTTTTTGCTTCTTTTTTGGAGTAGCCAATAATTGTTTCCTCCCAATTTATCAATCTCCAATGTTCAAATTTAAAAAGCCTTCGTTCATTTGCCTGGACCATTACTTTTGGCAAAGCCAGCATGTGTTGACAGCCGCTCCGCCTTCAACCACACACACTTTTTTCTTGGCCTATGCCAATTCCCAAATTCCCCACACATTTCTGTGTAGTCTTTCCACTGCTGACCCTACTGGCTCACTCACCCACCAGAAGGACGTCGTCCTGCTCTTCCATTCGACAGTTTCGGCAGTTTGGAACACCCATATATAGACTCGGTGTTGGACAGGAACCTTTCCACCCTTTCGCCACCCTTGCGCCTCTCTCACATTTTCTAATATGGAACAAAGACATACAACATATTTACATGATGCACATCTCTAAACGGATTATTCAACAATTATTCCAATGAATCCCCTCCCCTCATACTGTCCCTTGTCCTTGGTTCTCAGGCCTCATGACTTCTCCTCGGAGGGTTTCACCGACTGGGCCTTCATGACCACTCACTCGTGGGATGAGAATCCTCAAGGGGAGTGGACCCTGGAGATCGAGAACGAGGCTGGAGGAGGAGGACATGAATCTGGTAACACAATTCACCAGCTGTCACACTGGAGAGCCCACTTCTCATCATCTCACAAGAGCCACTTTTTACCAGTGGTGTCATGGAACTAACTACATTCACATTCAGTACTGTATACTTAAGAACAATTTAATATTTGCTGTAATACGCCACTACATATCGGAGGCACATTTTGTAGTTTTTACTGCACTACATTTATTTAATCGCTTTAGTTCCTTGCATATTTCCATAATTATCATTAAAAACATGTATTAACTAGTAGTTAACCGTATTAATGGCAAGAACGCGGGGCCTCGTTTTTCTCTCCGCGACCCGCCTGTGCCAAAAAGAGGGACCTCATCTTTCTTTAATTTCATTTAATCGAGTAATTCATTATTATTATTTTTTTACTCACATGTTAGACAGGCTACATACAGATATACATACGGATCCGACGCGCGTGCGCTTATTACTCCTTTTTCTGCTCTAAATGAACCAAAATCCAGTGTTTGGAAGGTTATTATTCCCTCTTCTTACATCATTGCCGGTCTACCGCAGCCTAGAGTGAAGCCACTATAGTGTGCTGGGGGGCTACACTTCCTGGTTAATTTGTAGTTTTAGATATTTTAGATTTTAGCAGTTCCACACTTTGTTTCCCATTTCCTCCATAATGGGAGTTTGTTCGGGCAGAAAACCCAGATAAGCACATCCTGACTAAAAGGCAAGACATGCACAGCTCTGTGTGTTAATTGAACTCTGATAATGTACAAGTCCATTTAGTTCCATTTGTATAATTGTTATGTTAAATTGGCACACTTTGATAACAACCATTAAATGGATGAAATTCATTTGATGAAATGTTTTTGGACAGTGTTTTTTTTGACAATTGAACAGTTCCATTTGAACTGACTCATGTTCGCCTTGGAGAAACATCAGGCTGTAAACAACTTGATTCATAGGAGTGTTCCCAGGGCTACCTCACCAGAGTCACCACAGAGAGGAGAATAAGACGGGTGGCAGTGGAAGCCACAGGTTAGGAGTGCAGCAGTCAATCTAACTAATGGATTATAAAAGATTATCTAATTAAATAATACATAAAAAATGTATCCCTATGGCCCGGGCGGCTGGCGTAGCCGTCTGGGCACCTAGACTGCTGATCCAGCCTGACAGCGTGTTGCCGGTTCGACTCCCGATCCTGACGACCTTTGCAGTGTGTCATTCCCCAAAAATATCTTAAAAAAATAAAAACTAGCCCCCCTACTAGTACCCCTATTTTGTCATTATACAGTAGGCACTTCTACAAGCTCAGTGCTTGTAGGCATGCCTTTTCCGCTATTTTTGCATGACACCATTGAACCACAAAGTATACAATTATTACAATAGGGCTTACGTGGTTTGTTGATGTATAAAAAATCTGAAAAATATATAGATTTAAATAAAAAAACATGTTCCTCGATTATTCGATTAATCGTAAAGGTAATGGATAGAATAATCGCTACGGAAATAATGGATAGTTGCAGCCCTTTGTGGAACCTTGGTTGTACGGCTTTACAGCCTGTAAATGAGCTAAGAGAGACCCTACGGCTGGGCCATTTGTGAAACAAGCTTCTAAATATCTTTTTGTACTTTTCTTGGTAAAAGCGCTCAAACATTTTCTTTGTTTTCTTGGAAAAATGACACAATGGGAACTATGCACAAAAACAAATGTCAGCCACCTTTTTACCGTAAAACTGTGATGTGACAATAAAGATGATTCTGATACTCTGCCGACTCACCCTTCTCCCTGTCCCCTCCTGGGATGAAAAGAACATGGCACTCGTCCTGCTCTTTCAAACTGACACGTCCTCCTCTTCTCCCTGCAGGCGTTCTGAGTCAGTTCACTCTCATCCTGTGGGGGACCGGGTCCAGCGCCGTTAACCCCTCGTCGTCCGACTTCCCCCGGCCGTCCAACAACAGCTGCAAGACCTTTGACGCTCAGCAGATCTGTATAGGTGAGACTGATGTCAGTGGCTCTGAAAGCATCTACTATATATATAGCAAATGCCGGCCTCAGTCCTAAATGGCTTTTAAGCAAGCAGTGGTTCCCAATTGTTTCCCATTGCATCACAATCACTGAATTCAGCTGTTATTTCTGAATAAGCTGAATGAGCTCTATAACAGGCCGCTGTCTAATCGAAGCCCCAGAGTACCTGCTGCGCTGCTTTATTTTATGCCATGTCCAACAAAGCAGCACATGCACAGAAATAAACATTCTTGCGAGCTAAACATTGCTCTTAATGTTTTTTTTTAGATTTCGGGAAAAATATGTCGATGACAATGTACCGGTATTCTATTTGATCAACACTAACTTGTTTGGGCAGGCGACCGCATTGCGCTGGACGACAGCCAGCGCAACACTTTCATTACTGTAAGCAAGGAAAATTAAATATTTGGTTTTGTTGTTACTAATTAAACCCCTCGACTTCGCCTTAGAGTTTAATCATCCTGTCGAGGGTTATATATGTCAACAACACCCGGCATGCCGGCAATTATCCTTTGCTTAACCACTTGCACTTGATTTGGAAAATTAAACCCGAGTTGGCTTTGTACTTGGACAGTTTTTTTCTGGCATCTACACCAAATCTCTTTGACAAAAATAGCCGATTTCCACGCGTCTGTCGTGATGCTGGTCATTTTGTTGGACCACTCCAAACAGACAAGGCCTCGCGCCTTCCCAGGTTGGGAACCACTGCCTTGCACAACAACATGCTGAATGCCTCGGCTGTAGACACAGAATTGGAATTGGAGTTAGGGTGATCTTTTGCTGTCACAACCCTGTAGAATACACTCCCCAACACCCTCCAATTCTTCAAGACGGCTCTCGAAACTCACCTCTTCAATATGGCGTTCCCCAGCTAACTGCACACCCACCTGTTTGACTGTTTTACTACTACTACTTTTTTATTGATTTGAGCCTTTTCAATGTTTTTCTTTTGTCGTTTTCTCCTCCCCCACATGTAAAGTGTGGGGGAGTGTGCCCTTTGAAAAATGCTTATAATCGCAGAATTTGGGAGGACCAAACGCTTACACATGCAGACTGTACATTTACTGTACAAGCATTCTCACTTACTTGGCTTGCTTACTACTTACAAGCATTTTTTCGCTGAGCACACCTGTGGACACCAGCAATGAATAAGCACTGTGCCAAACGCGCCTGGAAACGGCATATGTCATGTCAGTTTTAATCAAGAGCACGGAGGCTTGAAGTACCAGCAGGAGATGATACTATCGCTGCAACAATGCAAGAGCCGTTCTCAAGTTGCCAGTTGTAGTTGCGTAGTTTATTTTTTTTAATTCTTTTTTTGTTATTTGCCAAAACTGACAAGACACACTGAAAGGACACACTCGTGACTCTTCAACATTAAACAACAGTGTATAGCTCCTTCTGGGTAAACCCTGCCATGTATTTGCATTGAAACGAGACAGGTTTGTGTAGTGTTGCTATTGGTGTCAAAACAAAATCTTCAACACAGAGATACTAGAAAAAACATTGTTTATAGCGTATTATTTTATCATTTGTATGGTTATACAGTAAGTTGTGTCCATGTGTTGCATACATGGCTGCTGGGTCGCAATTTCAGTGTGAGCTGATAATAAAGTCATATCATATCTGATGTTACTCCGATCACCCGTCATGCTGTACAATTCTACAATCATTCTCACTGTCATCTCTTTGTGCACCGTGTTGAAACGAAAAAGAGTAGTTATTGTGAACTTGGTGAGGTTAAGGATGAAATTCATTTTCTATTGTACTGCCCTTTTTATCATGATTTAAGAAAAACGCTCTTTGACAAAGTACATGTAGGTCTGTCCCTGACTCCCTGGACAGTGTTTTAGTTAAATATTTATTTGATAACCAATACCATACATTCGCAATCTCAAACTTTATCCATAAAGCCTGGAACGGAAGAAAACGGATGTATAGTGGCACTGTGATGGATCATACCAACTCCTAAGTGGAGATCTGAGTTCTTTGTGTGTACAGTATGTAGGCCTATGTGTATGTGAGTATATGTATACTGTATATAGGTATATGTATGTATGCATGTATATGTATTTATGTATGTATGTGTGTGTATTACCTTGTCTAAGTTAAACATTGTTCTCTCTCTCGCTCTCTCTCTCTCTCTCTCCCTCTCTCTCTCTCTCTCTCTCTCCCTCTCTCTCTCCCTCCACTTTAGTCTCTATCTTGACCATATGGACTACTTGAATGTACTCTCGATTAGTGTTATGTACATTGTGTGATATTGATTTATGTTTAATATTTTGGTGTCTGCATGTTGGCACAGGAAATCTAATGTATTGTAAAGTGTGTCTGAATAATCCTGTGAGGGATGGGCTGCGAAAGGCAGCCAGACATGGAAATAAAATCATTCATTCATTCATTCATTCATTGCGCATGGTATTTTGCATGCAATGTTGTACCCAGTGAACAACCGTGTCAATGCAAATTGAAAATGTACCTAGCCAGCCAATTGAGGAAAAATGTGTTTTGACTGTCAAATAGAATGAGAATTGCATCTACACTATGACAAATGTGAGTGTTTTGTATTCTGTGGGCACACAGTGAGAAGTGAAATAGTGCAATGGCCAATTGCCTTAATGGTGTGGCGTTTTGAGGCACTGTTAAGATAATGAGGCAGGCGGTGACTAGGATCAGACCTTCATGATAAAAATAGTTGACATTGATGTACATTGTTGGACAGATATTTTTCTACGGATTTAAACCACAGAACATGGTGGAAAGGGACTTTATAAATGGTCTTGCTGGCTGTGCAAGATTGAATTTCCTGGTTTAAGAAATGGTTTCAGTATAGCTGTCTGTTTTTCAGGGACACCGAGGCTGGTCATAGCCGGCACGGAGACTTTTCATTTGGGCTGATAGCTCAATCACCGGATTGAGTGTCTGCACATAGGGTTTAATTGGTTAATGTTTGTTTTGTAATAATAATCTAGAGATCTACAAAGTAACCTGCAACTAAAGTTTTCAAATAGAAAAAAAGTACAATAGTAAAAATATCAATATTATATATTTGTGTGTCTGAGATGTAGTGGAGTATATATTTTTAATATATTCAAGTAAAGTAAAAAGTACAGTATTTGAAGCACTGCCACTGGTGTGTTGGTTGCATCAGACTCACCCCCCCCCCCTGTCTGTTTGTGGTCATCTCTTCCAGAGTGCAGCCCCGGCTTCTCCCTCTTCCTCCAGGGCTGCGTGAAGTTCTGCCCGCCGGGCTTCACCTCAGGCCCTCAGCTCCTCAACCTGTCCCTGGAGACCTGGGACCTGGTCCAGGACGAGTCCTCAGTCCAGGCCTGTTTGCCCTGCAACCCAGCGTGCCTCACCTGCCGTGGCACGGGCTGCACGGACTGCCTGTCCTGCCCGCCTCACAGCCACCTGGTCCTCACCTCCTGTCTGCACCAGAACCAGGTCCAGCGCAAGTCCCCCGCCGGCGCCGGGGCGGGACTTCAGGGCGAGGCAGCCCAGCTCGGGGGAGAGACCTCGGCAGAGGGCGACGTAGCAGGAGGAGGAGGGGGCGTTGAACCCCTCGCCCCCAGCGGCGTAGCCCCGTCCTCCTCCCACTGGCCCGCCCTAGTGGCCGTGCTCAGCTGTGCCTTCATCCTGGCAGCCTTCGCCGGAGTCTTCATCCTGCTGCAGATGCACTCTGGCGGCGGCCCGCCTTGGAGCTGGAGGTCCAGGCGGACGCCCCGTGCCGCCGTGTCGGGGGGCATCAGTCTGGCCTTGGGCCAGGGACACGAGAGGAAGGCGCGCATATGCTACAAGGGCATCCCCACCGTGTGGGGCGACGAGGACACGCTGGCGTACGAGTCTGAGTCAGACAGCGAGGAGGTGGACGGCCACAGTGAGAGGACAGCGTTTATCAGGACACAGAGCTCACTCTAGCGCTCACTGTCCATCTCACCTCCTGGTCTGTCTCTAAAACCCATGTGTCTTTGTTGTCCATCCGTCTGTCTCTAGCCGTGTGTCACTGGCTCTGTGAGACAGTCAGACTGTCTCTTGAGCCAGGCTGTCATGAGACTACACACACTGTCAATTCCTTAGTGTTAGTTGAACTCTGAGAGTGTACATATGGAACCAAATGGACCATTTGGTTCCTTTTGTACACTTCTCGGAGGTACAGGCCATAAGGGTCCATTTGTACATTTTCTGAGTTAAATTAACGCATAGGATTTTACTGTGTAATGTGACCTCAGTCAATCACCACAAAAATGCATAGGCCTTACATTATTAAAATCCAAATGCATTTTGTTTTGTTTTGTGTTTTTTGTAATTTATCATTTGATTAAGACCATGAGATTATATTGATTCACTATGTATTTGCTTTGACATTCAATAGTTTAACTCAGTGGTGTATTGCAATTTATTTTTATTATAGAAAGTTATATGACTAATGTATGAGTGTATTTATCCATTTTCTTTACAGTCTTACTGTGTAGCGTCCATTTTACGATTTTCCTTTTTTTGGGGGGGGGTGACTCCGGTTGCTCCGTTGTCTTGTCTGAATTTTGTTCTCAAATCACAGTACTGAGTTTAAAGTGTTCCGCGAAGTTTAAAATACTGTTTAAAGAAGTTGTCAAAATCACATTTATGTGGAATGGTTATTGTGAAAAATATGCCAGTGAAAGATTATATTTTGTAGAGAGAAGGCCTTGTGGCACACCTACAAGGACAGGTGCGTAGGAGGGAGCCGGCAACCAAATGCCAATCATGAAAAGAAAAAGGGTCCCTCACACTGTTTCACTTCCAGAGCAGCTGTTTTATTCAGAGTGACAACATTTCTGGCCTAAACGACCTTCTCAGGAGATACCTGGTGAAGGACGTTTAGACCGAAACGTTGTCAACTATTTTCTGGCCTTACAGCCCATACATCCAAACAGAAAAGTCCTATTTGATTGCATTAAATGACTTTAAACAACATTAAATACCCTTTGCCACTCGATCTGGCATTCACTCTATGCATGCGCATACAACTGCTGCTCTATAAGTGAAGACGGTGTGCGGGACCCTTTTCTTCTAGTGAAAGATTATATAAAAAGTTACTTTTGTTTAATTGGAAAAGGTTATACACTACGACTTTAATAAGCAGTGTAATAATTTCAAAAAA
This sequence comes from Protomyctophum bolini, assembly GCF_963924005.1. Classification (NCBI taxonomy): domain Eukaryota; kingdom Metazoa; phylum Chordata; class Actinopteri; order Myctophiformes; family Myctophidae; genus Protomyctophum; species Protomyctophum bolini. Next base: position 22,922,325 of record NC_137865.1, on the reverse strand, counting down.
CATTTGGCCTATAATTTAACCTGAGAAGAATCAACACACTGTTGAGTTGTTAAATTTTTGCATTGTCAACATTCTGCAAAGGAATAACCTTGTGTTCGCAAGAAAAAAAAGGAAAAACATTAGCAGTCGAAGCCTGTGCATTTCTAACAATCAACTGTACGTTCCACATTTTGTGAAGGTTACATGCTGAGAAGATTAATAGTTGTCAGTCACAGCTGCACAGAGAGAATTGAAGTCTTGAGATACAAAGTATCTGCAGGACAAATTGCATAAAAATCCACAGTCTGGAGGCTGCTTGATAATGAGAATCTGGAGGATGCTTTGAGACCAATTAAGGCACCAGTGGGAACTTGCAGATGCAGCATATCAGTCAAATCCTTTGCATAGCTGTGTGCTGGAATAATGCCTGATTGACTCTTTGTTGCCTGCTGGCGTCACACACCCCAAGACAAGCAGATCTCCAGGTCACAGCGTGACAATATTGTCAGTAGAGCTGGGCGAGATATGAATTCCAATCCTGATTGTTTAAGACGTTTGCCTCGATTAATGATCGAGCAATGCGCCACGTGAGCTTGTCGATCGGCTATTTTCATTATTTTTGTATGCCACCACTGTACAACAAAAGTATAATAGAGTGTTAAGATGGTTAATCAGACTAATCCATTTTGGCGATTATATAAAACATTGTGTTGATTTGTTGATCTAGATGCGTACTAGATTGTGCATACTAGATAGTATGCATACTAATACATTTAGAAAGTATGCAACAAAACCTGCATTTACATTATTTGATTAACCTACATAAGCAAGATTAAGTCGTTTATTGGTTATAAATATCGTTTTTTTATATATTTCCAGTTAATTAGCCATAATTGCCAGAGCTCGACACCGGAGCCCAAGCAGGTATACTATACATCACCCATAAGCCTGGAGAAGGCTGTTCATTATTTTTAAATGAAAGTATCAAAGATATCAACAACAAAAACTTAACCCAAAGCTCTTTGACCTTCTCTAGCTTGGTTGCAACTGGTAGAAAAATATGTTTGTCTTCATTCTCCCCACGGAGGCCATTTTGGTTTTTGGGCTCTTCCGGGAATGGCTGTATCGAGATAGAGCTCTTGCGTTCAGTTGCAAGGGCCATACATTTGAGGACAGTGAACATATTTAAATATCTTCACAAGGCTCACAAGTTGAATCAAAGTCTTTGGATCAAAAGGCTAGAATTGATCAAGTGATCAATCAACGATGATAAGCGAATTACCAGATATTGTATCATATTTTGTATCTATTTCTTTTGTACACTTTTTTATTTAATTGATACTGGGTGTTAATATTGTGGAGATTTAAATTTCATGCTGGAATAAAAAATACTTTGGATGTTGTGTGGGCTACCATCTTGTCTTTGCTTGGGGCTGTTTCATAGCTCTAACACACACACATCCACACACGCATTCACGCATGTAAATGTTCATCTTACGGTGGACATATTTGCCTGAAAATTTATCTTTGAAATCTTTCATAGTTTTAGAAATATATTTCTTTAAAAGTTGAGAAAATTATAATGGGGGTCAATGAGATTTTGTAAAAATATCACAGGCAGTATCATTACTGCCCGGAACTGGGCCTTGATGATCAGGCTTTCAACACTGGGTAGACCACACTTCTGCAGGACCTCAAGATTTGACACCTTGTCCTACCACACTTGATGAGCTTATAGGTTATTAGTTCATAATGAATCGTTATTGTTGAGTTAAAACTCATAAATGGAGCATGGATCTTCTACAAGACACCTCAGACAACTTCTACAGTCTCAACAACTACATCTCCCAGAGTGCATCAGCTGCTAGATGGCTGCTGGTGCTCATTTGCCTGATTGAACACCTGTTAAAGGCTGATGGTGGTGACACTCAAACAAATATCAAACAAGATGGCGGAATAAACAAACCTATAAAGGCTGATACAGACAGCCACAGACACACACGTCCTTGTGTTTATTAATATAAGCCTTTATAACCAACCAAAGGGTGAAATAATGCACGTGCGTGCGTGCGTGAGTGCATGAGTGTGTGTGTGTGTGTGTGTGTGTGTGTGTGTGTGTGTGTGTGTGTGTGTGTGTGTGTGTGTGGTGCACACAGCAGTTACATCAACAGTGGATGATCCAAACACAAATCACACTGACTAACGGACCAATGACGGACGGACTAGTTGAACAGGTGACCGGATCCAGTGGGCGGGGCTTTGGATTTAAATAGGAGCGGCCATGTTTTTTCCCAGCATGCTGTTTGGTTTGGGATCCACTTCATGCTGTCTGTGAGCAGAGCTGTTTGTTCCAAGGTAAGAAGCGTTTGTTTGAGAAACACGGTTTTATCCTTGAGCACTGTTGTTGTTTAGACATTAAGATGATTTATAGGACTGTTTATTGTTTAAACAGAGTATTTATAAGACTGTTGTTTATTGTGACACTAAATGGACAACAATGTCAGCAATGTTTGTCCTTTTATAGGACTCGTTCTTTGGCCTTGGGCCTCGATCACACAAAAAAAACATTTGTCTTGTCTGTTTAATGGCCGCCCCAATGCATTTCCAATGGGAGGCACATGCTTTGACCAAACATTTGTGTTTGATTTTGGGGGGCAATCAAACACATGCAGGCAGAGCCCAGAACATATGCTTATGTGTGACTGAGGCCTTGGGCCTTGATCGCAACAAAAGCATTGTCTTGTCTGTGAAAATGGCTGATCTACAAGCTCGCAATGCATTGTGAATGTGATGTGACACATTGTGAGCTTTTAGATCTGCTATTTTCAAAAGGTTTTTTTCTGTTCAAAATGACCAAGTATGCAGATTGTCCCATTTGAAATGTTTAAGTACATTTTGATGCCAAAACCTTTTAACTTTGACTCAAGTTATATAATGTAGATTTTGAAGTTTAGATTTTTTTTTACCAATATCTTAAAGGGACAATTCACTTTAAAAAACTAACTTTTTGTCATTGTATTATCTACTCGGGTTTATGTGAACACTACAGACAGTTTTTAAGTTAAAAAGCTAAAATGAATATTTAAATACTGAATCAAGCAACTTAAAAGCTGTCTGCAGTGTTCACATAAGCCTGAGTAGACGATAAAGTGAAATATTATATGAATTTTACAATGTATGAAATCTGGATAAAGAGTAATGTTGTTTTTATTTATGTCTTGCAGGTTAATCATGTGACCTTGGTGTCATGTGTGACCTTGGATGGGGTCATCAGGAGATGGCTGGTATTGATAATAGAGTGTCTACTCGGCTGAGCTGAAACGTATAACGGTGTCAACGAACGCTCCCTGAGATTACGAGGCGTACGGTGCTCGGGACGTATTGTGCCATACAACCTACGCGGCTCTATTAATACCGGCTATCTTCAACTGAGCGACGGAAGCCCCCCCATGGTATGTACCTGGATTACATGTGGCTGTAGTAGAAACAAGGGCAGTGTCACCATTACATGTCAAGTTGACCATTCATTGTCATACATCTGATTTTACATATGTTTGGGTGAAAAACCTTACTGAGGTTTTTATGTGTTTTTAGTATTTCAATGTGTCCATGATTTCATGGACACTTCCTACCCAGACTACAATTCCCATAATGCTTTGGTGCACTGCTCCTTGTGCATAGGGGAGGGCTGTCTTACTGAGACAACATGTAGTCTAGGGAGGAAGTGAGCCCATTGTCCATGACATCATGGAGCCCATGGACACTTTTGAAATACTACATATATAAAAACGACGATTACCCACATAAAAAACCCAGGAAAGTGTTTCTTGTCTCCCAAACATCATTAAAATAAGCTCTGGTTGCAAAAGGGGTGAAGTCGCCGTTTAATGGGTTGAATCATTAAAGCTGCTATAAGCAATATGTCAAATGTACTTTAAAAAAAATTGGTATTCAGACTGCCAGCAATGGGTAAAACAATATTGTCTCTAACACATCTTGGGGCCACAATCTGCATTCAAAGATGTTCCTAGCTTTGTCATTGGTCGATTTGCCTGTCTACTTCCTGATTGGTCAGTCATTTTGACCGGGTTCTTTTTTTTTCTCTGACCAATGACAAAGCTTCTAGGAATATCTTTGACTGCAGATTGTGGCCCCTAGATGTATCGCAGAGACTAAATCATGTGTGTTTTACTCATTGCTGAATGAAATAAAAATCATTAAAATTGACATTATTGCTTATAGGAGCTTTAATCACAATTTGTGACAATAATAAAGTAAGATATTGGTGACACAGCTTTCAGTGACTGTTATGACTTACAAAATGTCATCCTGTAGGCCGACAACTAAATAGATATATTTTTTTCTTGTCATTTCAGAACGTGAAGCTGACAAGGCGACGTCGGTATTGAAGGTACAGTGCTGTTGCCACTCCTGGGTGCTGTTGGCAGTGAAGGTTAGTAATGAACCTTTTGATTCCTGATGCTTGTGTAAGTGGGCTACATGCTACATGCTACCATACCATAGGTTGTCATTCGCACCGTGTATCGTTTCACGTAATCTGTGTATAATGCCACTCTACATCACATGCCGCAATGTGATTTATGTATTGTTTAACATAATTTACGGGTAAAGCTGTCGCGTCACGTCACATCACATTATGTATGTTCTGTTGTAGTCTTTCTGTGCTGTTTTCTGTGTCGAGTTATTAGAATTTCTATTTCCTTTCTCTTTTAATAAAAAAAGTATTTTTTTTTATTTCTCCTTGCCCATTGCCCTAGTTCTTCACTAGTGGACTGTGTGTACAAAATGTGATTTGGCGTCATGCGACTTATTTCCGGTATCATTATGGTAGCATGTAGCCTGCTTAACACTGTTTACAGCCTTCTATGCTGTAGATCTGTCCAAACTAACAGGAAGAAAATTATGGCAGATTTTCTTCGTTGGTTAGTTTGTTTTGTTTAGTGCTGATATTGAAGGTAAGTGGACGTAGTTTATTATCTTTTGATGTCGGGCAGAAACCTTGTATCTCCATAGTTCAACCTTTTGTAAATTAATTTCCTTACTTGGTCATGCTACAGTGTCACACACTAAAGTAGCAAATAGCTGATCTACAAGCTCACGATGCAAAGATCATCCATTATTGAATATAACCTATTAGTATCGAACATGCACGGTTTCTACCCCGACCTTTCATCTTCTCTTCTATTCTTTGCTTTAATAAAGTTATTGTTTTTTCTGGTCAGAGTTTTTAATCGCATTTTGCTTTATTTTTCATAAGTCATTTCTTTCTTTCCTATCTATCACTAGTTCTTCACTAGTGTATGTGGTGCGTGTGTCGGGTCGTGTCTCTCATACAGTTTCTAATCATTTGATTGGAGCTGTATCGTTTCACGTCATTTGCGTTGTGTCATTTGCTGGTAAAGCGCCATCACGTCAGTTCACATCAGATATGAACACAGGCCGGTATGTGATGTGCATTTATGTGATATTTTTATGTGATTATTTCACAAATTGCGGATAGCTCGTTGCACGCCATGCACTCTGTTCATTGCTCTTGTGTTCTAATGTCATCCTCAGTGTTGTATGTATGTTGTGTTCTCATGTTCATAGTGTTGCTGTATTGCTGACAAATACTGGGGTCCAAAGAATGCTTCTGCCATTGCATAATTTGCACCTCGTATAATTTGTCAATCGTCCACAAATGGCATAAATTGTAATGTATATTTAAATGTGGGCAATTCTTTTGAAAACATGTAGATTTTAAAATGGAAATGTGGGACAACTGGCTAGAAAGACTGGCCACAAACCTAAGGCCAACTGCTTGGGCGGAGACCAAGAATCTTTTTGTTTTGTTCATGTTCATAAAGCGCTCCAAGTGCTTTAAGTGAGAAGTCCAGCAGCAAACCTCTAGGTCATAAGAGCATTGTTTGTGCTATATTATCAGATCCAATTTGTGAGTATAAAGCTTCATCTATGCCCACATCACATATGAACACAGGCCCGGTATGTGATGTGTGTTTATGTCTCGTATCATTTCACATTGGTGAGTAAGGCTTCATCACGTCATCCCCACATCACATGATGAATTTAGGGTTAGGGCTAGGGTTAGGTATGTGATGTGGATTGATGTGATGTATGTCTTTTATAATGTGCGAGTGAAGCTTCATCGTGTCAGTTCACATCACATTAAGTGGTGTGTATTGATGTGATTTATTTATGCTGCCATTTGCAGCTAAAACTTAATTCATGCCGGTCAGTAGGCGAGGCATTGACGATGGGCCTATGACCCAAAGGTTTTCTGCTGCACTTTTCACTTTTAGCACTTTGCAGCTCTTTATGAGCACGGAAAAATAAAATATTTTCTTAGTTTATGTCTGAGGAGTTTTCCTTGGTCTTCTTCTCGATTTCAATTGTAAGACATAATCATGGCTATCATTTATAGGCTATTATGATTCAAATTATTATGAATGTGATTGCTTTTGGACCTGTAAATTACAACAAAACAAACTAAGGCACTGGTGTGGTACTACTGGTTTACCAGAATGGGGTTCAACTCCCTGCGGTGCCCTCAATTTGTTGTATTTACATGGTTCATTTTCTGCTCATTGTTGCCTTTTCAGAGATGATAACCCCCAGGTTCTTTACTGCGTTTGTACTCTCTACATTTGGGTTACAAGTCTATTTAGGGACAAGCCCGAAGGTACTCTTGGTTTTCTCTTCTCCTTCCACCAAAAATGGCAGTCCACGGTCACACTCGGCAGTCAGTTGGGGGTTGGGGGTCCATATTAGAAGTCCATGGAACTTTTTTCAGTATGCCGTTTTTCATTTTGGAGGATTTGAAAAAATAGACTAATCATTCCAAGATCATGGACTATAGCCCATGGTCTCGGAATGATTTTCGTTCCATAATGAGGCGGCATAGCTAACCTATCGTTCATTTTATGACGTAAGCGCCAAATTTGGCAGAAGTTTTGACAGATATATTGGTAACGAAACTGGATATTGGGCCATCCCAAATTCTTATTCTGGTGGGTGTGGCAGCCATTTTTCAAAATGGCCGCCAGCGGTTTTGTCAAATCTTCCTAAACGTCCCTCTAGCAGCTACAATATTTACTGTAGAAGACTGAAATGTTGCATGAAGGTCATGTGCTTTCAGACCAATTGGCTAAAAGGGGTGGGGGAGATGCAATGGGAGTGGCCTATCATAAAATGTGCATAACTTCGAAGTAGACATACAAATTTTGTTTTCATTATTACATTTTTTTTCAAAAATGATGAAAAACGGCCCGCTATAGTATGCCGTACGATATAGGCTATAGCCCATGGTCCAAAATGATGAGAAACGAGGCTAACTTTTTTTTTCAAAAATTCAAAAAACATGGGCTATAACCCATCGTTTTTGTAATTTCCTCTTTTTTTCAAAAATGATGAAAAACGGCGCGCTATAGTATGCCGTACGATATGGGCTATAGCCCATGGTCCAAAATGATGAGAAACGAGGCTAACTTTTTTTTTGTCATTTTTTGTCATTTTGATTTTTTGTCATTTTTTTCAAATCCTCAAAAATGATGAAAAACGGCGCGCTATAGTATGCCGTACGATATGGGCTATAGCCCATGGTCCAAAATGATGAGAAACGAGGCTAACTTTTTTTTTTTCAAAATTTCAAAAAACATGGGCTATAACCCATCGTTTTTGTAGTTTCGTCATTTTTTTTAAATCCTCAAAAATGATGAAAAACGGCGCGCTATAGTATGCCGTACGATATGGGCTATAGCCCATGGTCCAAAATGATGAGAAACGAGGCTAACTTTTTTTTTTCAAAATTTCAAAAAACATGGGCTATAACCCATCGTTTTTGTAGTTTCGTCATTTTTTTTAAATCCTCAAAAATGATGAAAAACGGCGCGCTATAGTATGCCGTACGATATGGGCTATAGCCCATGGTCCAAAATGATGAGAAACGAGGCTAACTTTTTTTTTTGAAATTTCTAAAAACATGGGCTATAACCCATCGTGTTTGTCATTTCGTCATTTTTTTCAAATCCTCAAAAATGATGAAAAACGGCGCGCTATAGTATGCCGTACGATATGGGCTATAGCCCATGGTCCAAAATGATGAGAAACGAGGCTAACTTTTTTTTTCAAAATTTCAAAAAACATGGGCTATAACCCATCGTTTTTGTCATTTCGTCTTTTTTAAAATCCTCAAAAATGATGAAAAACGGCGCGCTATAGTATGCCGTACGATATGGGCTATAGCCCATGGTCCAAAATGATGAGAAACGAGGCTAACCTTTTTTTTCAAAATTTCAAAAAACATGGGCTATAACCCATCGTTTTTGTCATTTCGTCATTTTTTTCAAATCCTCAAAAATGATGAAAAACGGCGCGCTATAGTATGCCGTACGATATGGGCTATAGCCCATGGTCCAAAATGATGAGAAACGAGGCTAACTTTTTTTTTCAAAATTTCAAAAAACATGGGCTATAACCCATCGTTTTTGTCATTTTGTCATTTTTTTCAAATCCTCAAAAATGATGAAAAACGGCGCGCTATAGTACGCCGTACGATATGGGCTATAGCCCATGGTCCAAAATGATGAGAAACGAGGCTAACTTTTTTTTTTGAAATTTCAAAAAACATGGGCTATAACCCATCGTTTTTGTCATTTCGTCATTTTTTTCAAATCCTCAAAAATGATGAAAAACGGCGCGCTATAGTATGCCGTACGATATGGGCTATAGCCCATGGTCCAAAATGATGAGAAACGAGGCTAACTTTTTCTTTTGAAATTTCTAAAAACATGGGCTATAACCCATCGTTTTTGTCATTTCGTCATTTTTTTCAAATCCTCAAAAATGATGAAAAACGGCGCGCTATAGTATGCCGTACGATATGGGCTATAGCCCATGGTCCAAAATGATGAGAAACGAGGCTAACTTTTTTTTCCAAAATTTCAAAAAACATGGGCTATAACCCATCGTTTTTGTAGTTTCGTCATTTTTTTAAAATCCTCAAAAATGATGAAAAACGGCGCGCTATAGTATGCCGTACGATATGGGCTATAGCCCATGGTCCAAAATGATGAGAAACGAGGCTAACTTTTTTTTTTGAAATTTCTAAAAACATGGGCTATAACCCATCGTTTTTGTCATTTCGTCATTTTTTTCAAATCCTCAAAAATGATGAAAAACGGCGCGCTATAGTATGCCGTACGATATGGGCTATAGCCCATGGTCCAAAATGATGAGAAACGAGGCTAACTTTTTTTTTCAAAATTTCAAAAAACATGGGCTATAACCCATCGTTTTTGTAGTTTCGTCATTTTTTTAAAATCCTCAAAAATGATGAAAAACGGCGCGCTATAGTATGCCGTACGATATGGGCTATAGCCCATGGTCCAAAATGATGAGAAACGAGGCTAACTTTTTTTTTTTAAATTTCTAAAAACATGGGCTATAACCCATCGTTTTTGTCATTTCGTCATTTTTTTAAAAATCCTCAAAAATGATGAAAAACGGCGCGCTATAGTATGCCGTACGATATGGGCTATAGCCCATGGTCCAAAATGATGAGAAACGAGGCTAACTTTTTTTTTTCAAAATTTAAAAAAACATGGGCTATAACCCATCATTTTTGTCATTTCGTCATTTTTAAAAAATCCTCAAAAATGATGAAAGACGGCGCGCTATAGTATGCCGTACGATATGGGCTATAGCCCATGGTCCAAAATTATGAGAAACGAGGCTAACCTTTTTTTTCAAAATTTCAAAAAACATGGGCTATAACCCATCGTTTTTGTCATTTCGTCATTTTTTTCAAATCCTCAAAAATGATGAAAAACGGCGCGCTATAGTATGCCGTACGATATGGGCTATAGCCCATGGTCCAAAATGATGAGAAACGAGGCTAACTTTTTTTTTCAAAATTTCAAAAAACATGGGCTATAACCCATCGTTTTTGTAGTTTCGTCATTTTTTTAAAATCCTCAAAAATGATGAAAAACGGCGCGCTATAGTATGCCGTACGATATGGGCTATAGCCCATGGTCCAAAATGATGAGAAACGAGGCTAACTTTTTTTTTCAAAATTTCAAAAAACATGGGCTATAACCCATCGTTTTTGTAGTTTCGTCATTTTTTTTAAATCCTCAAAAATGATGAAAAACGGCGCGCTATAGTATGCCGTACGATATGGGCTATAGCCCATGGTCCAAAATTATGAGAAACGAGGCTAACTTTTTTTTTTGAAATTTCTAAAAACATGGGCTATAACCCATCGTTTTTGTCATTTCGTCATTTTTTTCAAATCCTCAAAAATGATGAAAAACGGCGCGCTATAGTATGCCGTACGATATGGGCTATAGCCCATGGTCCAAAATGATGAGAAACGAGGCTAACTTTTTTTTTCAAAATTTCAAAAAACATGGGCTATAACCCATCGTTTTTGTCATTTCGTCATTTTTTTAAAATCCTCAAAAATGATGAAAAACGGCGCGCTATAGTATGCCGTACGATATGGGCTATAGCCCATGGTCCAAAATGATGAGAAACGAGGCTAACCTTTTTTTTCAAAATTTCAAAAAACATGGGCTATAACCCATCGTTTTTGTCATTTTGTCATTTTTTTCAAATCCTCAAAAATGATGAAAAACGGCGCACTATAGTACGCCGTACGATATGGGCTATAGCCCATGGTCCAAAATGATGAGAAACGAGGCTAACTTTTTTTTTTTGAAATTTCAAAAAACATGGGCTATAACCCATCGTTTTTGTCATTTCGTAATTTTTTAAAAATCCTCAAAAATGATGAAAAACGGCGCGCTATAGTATGCCGTACGATATGGGCTATAGCCCATGGTCCAAAATGATGAGAAACGAGGCTAACTTTTTTTTTCAAAATTTCAAAAAACATGGGCTATAACCCATCGTTTTTGTCATTTCGTCATTTTTTTAAAATCCTCAAAAATGATGAAAAACGGCGCGCTATAGTATGCCGTACGATATGGGCTATAGCCCATGGTCCAAAATGATGAGAAACGAGGCTAACTTTTTTTTTTGAAATTTCTAAAAACATGGGCTATAACCCATCGTTTTTGTCATTTCGTCATTTTTTTCAAATCCTCAAAAATGATGAAAAACGGCGCGCTATAGTATGCCGTACGATATGGGCTATAGCCCATGGTCCAAAATGATGAGAAACGAGGCTAACTTTTTTTTTTCAAAATTTCAAAAAACATGGGCTATAACCCATCGTTTTTGTCATTTCGTAATTTTTTTCAAATCCTCAAAAATGATGAAAAACGGCGCGCTATAGTATGCCGTACGATATGGGCTATAGCCCATGGTCCAAAATGATGAGAAACGAGGCTAACTTTTTTTTTCAAAATTTCAAAAAACATGGGCTATAACCCATCGTTTTTGTCATTTTGTCATTTTTTTTAAATCCTCAAAAATGATGAAAAACGGCGCGCTATAGTACGCCGTACGATATGGGCTATAGCCCATGGTCCAAAATGATGAGAAACGAGGCTAACTTTTTTTTTTGAAATTTCAAAAAACATGGGCTATAACCCATCGTTTTTGTCATTTCGTCATTTTTTTAAAAATCCTCAAAAATGATGAAAAACGGCGCGCTATAGTATGCCGTACGATATGGGCTATAGCCCATGGTCCAAAATGATGAGAAACGAGGCTAACTTTTTTTTTTCAAAATTAAAAAAAACATGGGCTATAACCCATCGTTTTTGTCATTTCGTCATTTTTAAAAAATCCTCAAAAATGATGAAAGACGGCGCGCTATAGTATGCCGTACGATATGGGCTATAGCCCATGGTCCAAAATTATGAGAAACGAGGCTAACCTTTTTTTTCAAAATTTCAAAAAACATGGGCTATAACCCATCGTTTTTGTCATTTCGTCATTTTTTTCAAATCCTCAAAAATGATGAAAAACGGCGCGCTATAGTATGCCGTACGATATGGGCTATAGCCCATGGTCCAAAATGATGAGAAACGAGGCTAACTTTTTTTTTCAAAATTTCAAAAAACATGGGCTATAACCCATCGTTTTTGTAGTTTCGTCATTTTTTTTAAATCCTCAAAAATGATGAAAAACGGCGCGCTATAGTATGCCGTACGATATGGGCTATAGCCCATGGTCCAAAATGATGAGAAACGAGGCAAACTTTTTTTTTCAAAATTTCAAAAAACATGGGCTATAACCCATCGTTTTTGTAGTTTCGTCATTTTTTTTAAATCCTCAAAAATGATGAAAAACGGCGCGCTATAGTATGCCGTACGATATGGGCTATAGCCCATGGTCCAAAATGATGAGAAACGAGGCTAACTTTTTTTTTTGAAATTTCTAAAAACATGGGCTATAACCCATCGTTTTTGTCATTTCGTCATTTTTTTCAAATCCTCAAAAATGATGAAAAACGGCGCGCTATAGTATGCCGTACGATATGGGCTATAGCCCATGGTCCAAAATGATGAGAAACGAGGCTAACTTTTTTTTTCAAAATTTCAAAAACATGGGCTATAACCCATCGTTTTTGTCATTTCGTCATTTTTTTAAAATCCTCAAAAATGATGAAAAACGGCGCGCTATAGTATGCCGTACGATATGGGCTATAGCCCATGGTCCAAAATGATGAGAAACGAGGCTAACCTTTTTTTTCAAAATTTCAAAAAACATGGGCTATAACCCATCGTTTTTGTCATTTTGTCATTTTTTTCAAATCCTCAAAAATGATGAAAAACGGCGCACTATAGTACGCCGTACGATATGGGCTATAGCCCATGGTCCAAAATGATGAGAAACGAGGCTTAACTTTTTTTTTTGAAATTTCAAAAAACATGGGCTATAACCCATCGTTTTTGTCATTTCGTAATTTTTTTAAAATCCTCAAAAATGATGAAAAACGGCGCGCTATAGTATGCCGTACGATATGGGCTATAGCCCATGGTCCAAAATGATGAGAAACGAGGCTAACTTTTTTTTTCAAAATTTCAAAAAACATGGGCTATAACCCATCGTTTTTGTCATTTCGTCATTTTTTTAAAATCCTCAAAAATGATGAAAAACGGCGCGCTATAGTATGCCGTACGATATGGGCTATAGCCCATGGTCCAAAATGATGAGAAACGAGGCTAACTTTTTTTTTTGAAATTTCTAAAAACATGGGCTATAACCCATCGTTTTTGTCATTTCGTCATTTTTTTCAAATCCTCAAAAATGATGAAAAACGGCGCGCTATAGTATGCCGTACGATATGGGCTATAGCCCATGGTCCAAAATGATGAGAAACGAGGCTAACTTTTTTTTTTCAAAATTTCAAAAAACATGGGCTATAACCCATCGTTTTTGTCATTTCGTCATTTTTTTCAAATCCTCAAAAATGATGAAAAACGGCGCGCTATAGTATGCCGTACGATATGGGCTATAGCCCATGGTCCAAAATGATGAGAAACGAGGCTAACTTTTTTTTTCAAAATTTCAAAAAACATGGGCTATAACCCATCGTTTTTGTCATTTTGTCATTTTTTTTAAATCCTCAAAAATGATGAAAAACGGCGCGCTATAGTACGCCGTACGATATGGGCTATAGCCCATGGTCCAAAATGATGAGAAACGAGGCTAACTTTTTTTTTTGAAATTTCAAAAAACATGGGCTATAACCCATCGTTTTTGTCATTTCGTCATTTTTTTCAAATCCTCAAAAATGATGAAAAACGGCGCGCTATAGTATGCCGTACGATATGGGCTATAGCCCATGGTCCAAAATGATGAGAAACGAGGCTAACTTTTTTTTTCAAAATTTCAAAAAACATGGGCTATAACCCATCGTTTTTGTCATTTCGTCATTTTTTAAAAATCCTCAAAAATGATGAAAAACGGCGCGCTATAGTATGCCGTACGATATGGGCTATAGCCCATGGTCCAAAATGATGAGAAACGAGGCTAACTTTTTTTTTTGAAATTTCTAAAAACATGGGCTATAACCCATCGTTTTTGTCATTTCGTCATTTTTTTCAAATCCTCAAAAATGATGAAAAACGGCACGCTATAGTATGCCGTACGATATGGGCTATAGCCCATGGTCCAAAATGATGAGAAACGAGGCTAACTTTTTTTTTTCAAAATTTCAAAAAACATGGGCTATAACCCATCGTTTTTGTCATTTCGTCATTTTTTTCAAATCCTCAAAAATGATGAAAAACGGCGCGCTATAGTATGCCGTACGATATGGGCTATAGCCCATGGTCCAAAATGATGAGAAACGAGGCTAACCTTTTTTTTCAAAATTTCAAAAAACATGGGCTATAACCCATCGTTTTTGTCATTTTGTCATTTTTTTCAAATCCTCAAAAATGATGAAAAACGGCGCGCTATAGTACGCCGTACGATATGGGCTATAGCCCATGGTCCAAAATGATGAGAAACGAGGCTAACTTTTTTTTTTTTAATTTAAAAAAACATGGGCTATAACCCATCGTTTTTGTCATTTCGTCATTTTTTTCAAATCCTCAAAAATGATGAAAAACGGCGCGCTATAGTATGCCGTACGATATGGGCTATAGCCCATGGTCCAAAATGATGAGAAACGAGGCTAACTTTTTTTTTCAAAATTTCAAAAAACATGGGCTATAACCCATCGTTTTTGTCATTTCGTAAAAAAAATTAAATCCTCAAAAATGATGAAAAACGGCGCGCTATAGTATGCCGTACGATATGGGCTATAGCCCAGGTGTTCCCAAACTTTTTTGGACCAGGTACCCCTTTTGGGGTAGATATTTTTCCAGGTACCCCCTCATCCTCGCAACACGGATAACAATATATTTACAACCACAAGCAGTGTTTCCTGCAGGAAAAAGCTTTGGCATGGTGCTGGGCACAGGCCGCAATTTTGATTCATTAATTAATTTGATTCATTAATTAATAAGATTAATACATTAAGATTAATTTGTATTATTGCTCTTGTATTGCTATTGGAGACACTGGGGGGACACTGGGGGACACTGGGCAGGCACTGAGGAGGCACTGGGGAGACACTGGGGAGGCACTCAGGGGAACACTGGGGAGGCACTGGGAAGGCACTCGGGGGGCACACTGGGGAGGCATTGGGGAGGCACTCAGGGGGACACTGGGGAGGCACTCGGGGGGACACTGTCTAAATGTATACGTCTAAATGTATACGTCTAAATGTATACGTTTAAATGTAGACGTCTAAATGTATACGTTTAAATGTAGACGTCTAAATGTAGACGTCTAAATGTAGACGTCTAAATGTAGACTTCTAAATGTATACGTCTAAATGTAGACGTCTAAATGTAGACGTCTAAATGTATATAGACGTCTGTATACAGACGTCTAAATGTAGACGTCTAAATGTAGACGTCTAAATGTGTACGTCTAAATGTAGACGTCTAAATGTGTACGTCTTCTCTTATGGGGGTCCCTGGCATATCTTTTCAAATGGGGGTCCACGGGCTAAGTAGTGTCAATTTGGGGGTCCTTGACATGAAAAGGTTTGGGAACCACTGCTTTAAACACTTTAGCACTTTATGAACATGAACAAAATAGATGAGTCCCCCCTGGAACTCCCTCAGGTATCCCTGGGGGTCCCCGGACCCCACTTTGGGAACCACTGATATAGGCTATAGCCCATGGTCCAAAATGATGAGAAACGAGGATAACTTTTATTTTCAAATTTTCAAAAAACATGGGCTATAACCCATCGTTTTTGTCATTTCGTCATTTTTTTCAAATCCTCAAAAATGATGAAAAACGGCGCGCTATAGTATGCCGTACGATATGGGCTATAGCCCATGGTCCAAAATTATGAGAAACGAGGCTAACTATTTTTTTCTAAATTTCAAAAAACATGGGCTATAACCCATCGTTTTTGTCATTTCGTCATTTTTTTCAAATCCTCAAAAATGATGAAAAACGGCGCGCTATAGTATGCCGTACGATATGGGCTATAGCCCATGGTCCAAAATGATGAGAAACGAGGCTAACTTTTTTTTTCAAAATTTCAAAAAACATGGGCTATAACCCATCGTTTTGGTCATTTGGTCATTTTTTTAAAATCCTCAAAAATTATGAAACACAGCGCGCTATAGTATGCCGCACGATATGGGCTATAGCCCATGGTCCAAAATGATGAGAAACGAGGCTAACTATTTTTTTCTAAATTTCAAAAAACATGGGCTATAATAGCCTATAACCCATCGTTTTTGTCGTTTCGTCATTTTTTTCAAATCCTCAAAAATGATGAAAAACGGCGCGCTATAGTATGCCGTACGATATGGGCTATAGCCCATGGTCCAAAATGATGAGAAACGAGGCTAACTTTTTTTTTTTAAATTTAAAAAAACATGGGCTATAACCCATCGTTTTTGTCATTTCGTCATTTTTTTCAAATCCTCAAAAATGATGAAAAACGGCGCGCTATAGTATGCCGTACGATATGGGCTATAGCCCATGGTCCAAAATGATGAGAAACGAGGCTAACTTTTTTTTTCAAAATTTCAAAAAACATGGGCTATAACCCATTGTTTTTGTCATTTCGTCATTTTTTTTAAATCCTCAAAAATGATGAAACACAGCGCGCTATAGTATGCCGCACGATATGGGCTATAGCCCATGGTCCAAAATGATGAGAAACGAGGCTAACTATTTTCTTCTAAATTTCAAAAAACATGGGCTATAACCCATCGTTTTTGTCATTTCGTCATTTTTTTCAAATCCTCAAAAATGATGAAAAACGGCGCGCTATAGTATGCCGTACGATATGGGCTATAGCCCATGGTCCAAAATGATGAGAAACGAGGCTAACTTTTTTTTTTTTTTTTTCAAAAAACATGGGCTATAACCCATCGTTTTTGTCATTTCGTCATTTTTTTCAAATCCTCAAAAATGATGAAAAACGGCGCGCTATAGTATGCCGTACGATATGGGCTATAGCCCATGGTCCAAAATGATGAGAAACGAGGCTAACTTTTTTTTTCAAAATTTCAAAAAACATGGGCTATAACCCATCGTTTTTGTCATTTCGTCATTTTTTTTAAATCCTCAAAAATGATGAAAAACGGCGCGCTATAGTATGCCGTACGATATGGGCTATAGCCCATGGTCCAAAATGATGAGAAACGAGGCTAACATTTTTTTTCAAATTTTCAAAAAACATGGGCTATAACCCATCGTTTTTGTCATTTTGTCATTTTTTTCAAATCCTCAAAAATGATGAAACACGGCGCGCTATAGTATGCTGTACGATATGGGCTATAGCCCATGGTCCAAAATGATGAGAAACGAGGCTAACTTTTTTTTTCAAAATTTCAAAAAACATGGGCTATAACCCATCGTTTTTGTCATTTCGTCATTTTTTTAAAATCCTCAAAAATGATGAAACACGGCGCGCTATAGTATGCCGTACGATATGGGCTATAGCCCATGGTCCAAAATGATGAGAAACGAGGCTAACTTTTTTTTTTGAAATTTCAAAAAACATGGGCTATAACCCATCGTTTTTGTCATTTCGTCATTTTTTTCAAATCCTCAAAAATGATGAAAAACGGCGCGCTATAGTATGCCGTACGATATGGGCTATAGCCCATGGTCCAAAATTATGAGAAACGAGGCTAACTTTTTTTTTCAAAATTTCAAAAAACATGGGCTATAACCCATCGTTTTTGTCATTTCGTCATTTTTTTAAAATCCTCAAAAATGATGAAACACAGCGCGCTATAGTATGCCGCACGATATGGGCTATAGCCCATGGTCCAAAATGATGAGAAACGAGGCTAACTATTTTTTTCTAAATTTCAAAAAACATGGGCTATAACCCATCGTTTTTGTCATTTCGTCATTTTTTTCAAATCCTCAAAAATGATGAAAAACGGCGCGCTATAGTATGCCGTACGATATGGGCTATAGCCCATGGTCCAAAATGATGAGAAACGAGGCTAACTTTTTTTTTCAAAATTTCAAAAAACATGGGCTATAACCCATCGTTTTTGTCATTTCGTCATTTTTTAAAAATCCTCAAAAATGATGAAACACAGCGCGCTATAGTATGCCGCACGATATGGGCTATAGCCCATGGTCCAAAATGATGAGAAACGAGGCTAACTATTTTTTTCTAAATTTCAAAAAACATGGGCTATAACCCATCGTTTTTGTCATTTCGTCATTTTTTTCAAATCCTCAAAAATGATGAAAAACGGCGCGCTATAGTATGCCGTACGATATGGGCTATAGCCCATGGTCCAAAATGATGAGAAACGAGGCTAACTTTTTTTTTTGAAATTTCAAAAAACATGGGCTATAACCCATCGTTTTTGTCATTTCGTCATTTTTTTCAAATCCTCAAAAATGATGAAAAACGGCGCGCTATAGTATGCCGTACGATATGGGCTATAGCCCATGGTCCAAAATGATGAGAAACGAGGCTAACTCTTTTTTTCAAAATTTCAAAAAACATGGGCTATAACCCATCGTTTTTGTCATTTCGTCATTTTTTTAAAATCCTCAAAAATGATGAAACACAGCGCGCTATAGTATGCCGCACGATATGGGCTATAGCCCATGGTCCAAAATGATGAGAAACGAGGCTAACTATTTTTTTCTAAATTTCAAAAAACATGGGCTATAACCCATCGTTTTTGTCATTTCGTCATTTTTTTCAAATCCTCAAAAATGATGAAAAACGGCGCGCTATAGTATGCCGTACGATATGGGCTATAGCCCATGGTCCAAAATGATGAGAAACGAGGCTAACTTTTTTTTTTTTTTTTTCAAAAAACATGGGCTATAACCCATCGTTTTTGTCATTTCGTCATTTTTTTCAAATCCTCAAAAATGATGAAAAACGGCGCGCTATAGTATGCCGTACGATATGGGCTATAGCCCATGGTCCAAAATGATGAGAAACGAGGCTAACTTTTTTTTTCAAAATTTCAAAAAACATGGGCTATAACCCATCGTTTTTGTCATTTCGTCATTTTTTTTAAATCCTCAAAAATGATGAAAAACGGCGCGCTATAGTATGCCGTACGATATGGGCTATAGCCCATGGTCCAAAATGATGAGAAACGAGGCTAACATTTTTTTTCAAAATTTCAAAAAACATGGGCTATAACCCATCGTTTTTGTCATTTTGTCATTTTTTTCAAATCCTCAAAAATGATGAAACACGGCGCGCTATAGTATGCTGTACGATATGGGCTATAGCCCATGGTCCAAAATGATGAGAAACGAGGCTAACTTTTTTTTTCAAAATTTCAAAAAACATGGGCTATAACCCATCGTTTTTGTCATTTCGTCATTTTTTTAAAATCCTCAAAAATGATGAAACACGGCGCGCTATAGTATGCCGTACGATATGGGCTATAGCCCATGGTCCAAAATGATGAGAAACGAGGCTAACTTTTTTTTTTGAAATTTCAAAAAACATGGGCTATAACCCATCGTTTTTGTCATTTCGTCATTTTTTTCAAATCCTCAAAAATGATGAAACACAGCGCGCTATAGTATGCCGCACGATATGGGCTATAGCCCATGGTCCAAAATGATGAGAAACGAGGCT
The DNA here is from genome assembly GCF_963924005.1 of Protomyctophum bolini. Classification (NCBI taxonomy): domain Eukaryota; kingdom Metazoa; phylum Chordata; class Actinopteri; order Myctophiformes; family Myctophidae; genus Protomyctophum; species Protomyctophum bolini. The sequence goes on along the minus strand of NC_137865.1, from coordinate 22,902,746 downwards.
AACTATTTTTTTCTAAATTTCAAAAAACATGGGCTATAACCCATCGTTTTTGTCATTTCGTCATTTTTTTCAAATCCTCAAAAATGATGAAAAACGGCGCGCTATAGTATGCCGTACGATATGGGCTATAGCCCATGGTCCAAAATGATGAGAAACGAGGCTAACTTTTTTTTTTGAAATTTCAAAAAACATGGGCTATAACCCATCGTTTTTGTCATTTCGTCATTTTTTTCAAATCCTCAAAAATGATGAAAAACGGCGCGCTATAGTATGCCGTACGATATGGGCTATAGCCCATGGTCCAAAATGATGAGAAACGAGGCTAACTTTTTTTTTCAAAATTTCAAAAAACATGGGCTATAACCCATCGTTTTTGTCATTTCGTCATTTTTTTTAAATCCTCAAAAATGATGAAAAACGGCGCGCTATAGTATGCCGTACGATATGGGCTATAGCCCATGGTCCAAAATGATGAGAAACGAGGCTAACATTTTTTTTCAAAATTTCAAAAAACATGGGCTATAACCCATCGTTTTTGTCATTTTGTCATTTTTTTCAAATCCTCAAAAATGATGAAACACGGCGCGCTATAGTATGCTGTACGATATGGGCTATAGCCCATGGTCCAAAATGATGAGAAACGAGGCTAACTTTTTTTTTCAAAATTTCAAAAAACATGGGCTATAACCCATCGTTTTTGTCATTTCGTCATTTTTTTAAAATCCTCAAAAATGATGAAACACGGCGCGCTATAGTATGCCGTACGATATGGGCTATAGCCCATGGTCCAAAATGATGAGAAACGAGGCTAACTTTTTTTTTTGAAATTTCAAAAAACATGGGCTATAACCCATCGTTTTTGTCATTTCGTCATTTTTTTCAAATCCTCAAAAATGATGAAAAACGGCGCGCTATAGTATGCCGTACGATATGGGCTATAGCCCATGGTCCAAAATTATGAGAAACGAGGCTAACTTTTTTTTTTCAAAATTTCAAAAAACATGGGCTATAACCCATCGTTTTGTCATTTCGTCATTTTTTAAAAATCCTCAAAAATGATGAAAAACGGCGCAGTATAGTATGCCGTACGATATGGGCTATAGCCCATGGTCCAAAATGATGAGAAACGAGGCTAACTTTTTTTTTCAAAATTTCAAAAAACATGGGCTATAACCCATCGTTTTTGTCATTTCGTCATTTTTTTTAAATCCTCAAAAATGATGAAACACGGCGCGCTATAGTATGCCGTACGATATGGGCTATAGCCCATGGTCCAAAATTATGAGAAACGAGGCTAACTATTTTTTTCTAAATTTCAAAAAACATGGGCTATAACCCATCGTTTTTGTCATTTCGTCATTTTTTTCAAATCCTCAAAAATGATGAAAAACGGCGCGCTATAGTATGCCGTACGATATGGGCTATAGCCCATGGTCCAAAATGATGAGAAACGAGGCTAACATTTTTTTTCAAAATTTCAAAAAACATGGGCTATAACCCATCGTTTTTGTCATTTTGTCATTTTTTTCAAATCCTCAAAAATGATGAAACACGGCGCGCTATAGTATGCTGTACGATATGGGCTATAGCCCATGGTCCAAAATGATGAGAAACGAGGCTAACTTTTTTTTTCAAAATTTCAAAAAACATGGGCTATAACCCATCGTTTTTGTCATTTCGTCATTTTTTTCAAATCCTCAAAAATGATGAAAAACGGCGCGCTATAGTATGCCGTACGATATGGGCTATAGCCCATGGTCCAAAATGATGAGAAACGAGGCTAACTTATTTTTTCAAAATTTCAAAAAACATGGGCTATAACCCATCCTTTTTGTCATTTCGTCATTTTTTTCAAATCCTCAAAAATGATGAAAAACGGCGCGCTATAGTATGCCGTACGATATGGGCTATAGCCCATGGTCCAAAATGATGAGAAACGAGGCTAACTTTTTTTTTCAAAATTTCAAAAAACATGGGCTATAACCCATCGTTTTTGTCATTTCGTCATTTTTTTTAAAATCCTCAAAAATGATGAAAAACGGCACGCTATAGTATGCCGTACGATATGGGCTATAGCCCATGGTCCAAAATGATGAGAAACGAGGCTAACATTTTTTTTCAAAATTTCAAAAAACATGGGCTATAACCCATCGTTTTTGTCATTTTGTCATTTTTTTCAACTCCTCAAAAATGATGAAAAAAGGCGCGCTATAGTACGCCGTACGATATGGGCTATAGCCCATGGTCCAAAATGATGAGAAACGAGGCTTAACTTTTTTTTTCAAAATTTCAAAAAACATGGGCTATAACCCATCGTTTTTGTCATTTCGTCATTTTTTTCAAATCCTCAAAAATGATGAAAAACGGCGCGCTATAGTATGCCGTACGATATGGGCTATAGCCCATGGTCCAAAATGATGAGAAACGAGGCTAACTTTTTTTTTCGAAATTTCAAAAAACATGGGCTATAACCCATCGTTTTTGTCATTTCGTCATTTTTTTTAAATCCTCAAAAATGATGAAAAACGGCGCGCTATAGTATGCCGTACGATATGGGCTATAGCCCTTGGTCCAAAATGATGAGAAACGAGGCTAACTTTTTTTTTCAAAATTTCAAAAAACATGGGCTATAACCCATCGTTTTTGTCATTTCGTCATTTTTTTCAAATCATCAAAAATGATGAAAAACGGCGCGCTATAGTATGCCGTACGATATGGGCTATAGCCCATGGTCCAAAATGATGAGAAACGAGGCTAACTTTTTTTTTCAAATTTTCAAAAAACATGGGCTATAACCCATCGTTTTTGTCATTTCGTCATTTTTTTAAAATCCTCAAAAATGATGAAAAACGGCGCGCTATAGTATGCCGTACGATATGGGCTATAGCCCATGGTCCAAAATAATGAGAAACGAGGCTTAACTTTTTTTTTCAAAATTTCAAAAAACATGGGCTATAACCCATCGTTTTTGTCATTTCGTCATTTTTTTCAAATCCTCAAAAATGATGAAAAACGGCGCGCTATAGTATGCCGTACGATATGGGCTATAGCCCATGGTCCAAAATGATGAGAAACGAGGCTTAACTTTTTTTTTCAAAATTTCAAAAAACATGGGCTATAACCCATCGTTTTTGTCATTTCGTCATTTTTTTCAAATCCTCAAAAATGATGAAAAACGGCGCGCTATAGTATGCCGTACGATATGGGCTATAGCCCATGGTCCAAAATGATGAGAAACGAGGCTAACTTTTTTTTTCGAAATTTCAAAAAACATGGGCTATAACCCATCGTTTTTGTCATTTCGTCATTTTTTTTAAATCCTCAAAAATGATGAAAAACGGCGCGCTATAGTATGCCGTACGATATGGGCTATAGCCCTTGGTCCAAAATGATGAGAAACGAGGCTAACTTTTTTTTTCAAAATTTCAAAAAACATGGGCTATAACCCATCGTTTTTGTCATTTCGTCATTTTTTTCAAATCATCAAAAATGATGAAAAACGGCGCGCTATAGTATGCCGTACGATATGGGCTATAGCCCATGGTCCAAAATGATGAGAAACGAGGCTAACTTTTTTTTTCAAATTTTCAAAAAACATGGGCTATAACCCATCGTTTTTGTCATTTCGTCATTTTTTTAAAATCCTCAAAAATGATGAAAAACGGCGCGCTATAGTATGCCGTACGATATGGGCTATAGCCCATGGTCCAAAATGATGAGAAACGAGGCTAACTTTTTTTTTTGAAAATTCAAAAAACATGGGCTATAACCCATCGTTTTTGTCATTTCGTCATTTTTTTCAAATCCTCAAAAATGATGAAAAACGGCGCGCTATAGTATGCCGTACGATATGGGCTATAGCCCATGGTCCAAAATGATGAGAAACGAGGCTAACTTTTTTTTTCAAAATTTCAAAAAACATGGGCTATAACCCATCGTTTTTGTCATTTCGTCATTTTTTTCAAATCCTCAAAAATGATGAAAAACGGCGCGCTATAGTATGCCGTACGATATGGGCTATAGCCCATGGTCCAAAATGATGAGAAACGAGGCTAACTTTTTTTTTCAAAATTTCAAAAAACATGGGCTATAACCCATCGTTTTTGTCATTTCGTCATTTTTTTAAAATCCTCAAAAATGATGAAACACGGCGCACTATAGTATGCCGTACGATATGGGCTATAGCCCATGGTCCAAAATGATGAGAAACGAGGCAAACTTTTTTTTTTGAAATTTCAAAAAACATGGGCTATAACCCATCGTTTTTGTCATTTCGTCATTTTTTTCAAATCCTCAAAAATGATGAAACACGGCGCGCTATAGTATGCTGTACGATATGGGCTATAGCCCATGGTCCAAAATGATGAGAAACGAGGCTAACTTTTTTTTTCAAAATTTCAAAAAACATGGGCTATAACCCATCGTTTTTGTCATTTCGTCATTTTTTTAAAATCCTCAAAAATGATGAAACACGGCGCGCTATAGTATGCCGTACGATATGGGCTATAGCCCATGGTCCAAAATGATGAGAAACGAGGCAAACTTTTTTTTTTGAAATTTCAAAAAACATGGGCTATAACCCATCGTTTTTGTCATTTCGTCATTTTTTTCAAATCCTCAAAAATGATGAAAAACGGCGCGCTATAGTATGCCGTACGATATGGGCTATAGCCCATGGTCCAAAATTATGAGAAACGAGGCTAACTTTTTTTTTCAAAATTTCAAAAAACATGGGCTATAACCCATCGTTTTTGTCATTTCGTCATTTTTTAAAAATCCTCAAAAATGATGAAAAACGGCGCAGTATAGTATGCCGTACGATATGGGCTATAGCCCATGGTCCAAAATGATGAGAAACGAGGCTAACTTTTTTTTTCAAAATTTCAAAAAACATGGGCTATAACCCATCGTTTTTGTCATTTTGTCATTTTTTTCAAATCCTCAAAAATGATGAAACACGGCGCGCTATAGTATGCTGTATGATATGGGCTATAGCCCATGGTCCAAAATGATGAGAAACGAGGCTAACTTTTTTTTTTGAAATTTCAAAAAACATGGGCTATAACCCATCGTTTTTGTCATTTCGTCATTTTTTTCAAATCCTCAAAAATGATGAAAAACGGCGCGCTATAGTATGCCGTACGATATGGGCTATAGCCCATGGTCCAAAATGATGAGAAACGAGGCTAACTTTTTTTTTCAAAATTTCAAAAAACATGGGCTATAACCCATCGTTTTTGTCATTTCGTCATTTTTTTTAAATCCTCAAAAATGATGAAAAACGGCGCGCTATAGTATGCCGTACGATATGGGCTATAGCCCATGGTCCAAAATGATGAGAAACGAGGCTAACATTTTTTTTCAAAATTTCAAAAAACATGGGCTATAACCCATCGTTTTTGTCATTTTGTCATTTTTTTCAAATCCTCAAAAATGATGAAACACGGCGCGCTATAGTATGCTGTACGATATGGGCTATAGCCCATGGTCCAAAATGATGAGAAACGAGGCTAACTTTTTTTTTCAAAATTTCAAAAAACATGGGCTATAACCCATCGTTTTTGTCATTTCGTCATTTTTTTCAAATCCTCAAAAATGATGAAAAACGGCGCGCTATAGTATGCCGTACGATATGGGCTATAGCCCATGGTCCAAAATGATGAGAAACGAGGCTAACTTTTTTTTTCAAAATTTCAAAAAACATGGGCTATAACCCATCCTTTTTGTCATTTCGTCATTTTTTTCAAATCCTCAAAAATGATGAAAAACGGCGCGCTATAGTATGCCGTACGATATGGGCTATAGCCCATGGTCCAAAATGATGAGAAACGAGGCTAACTTTTTTTTTCAAAATTTCAAAAAACATGGGCTATAACCCATCGTTTTTGTCATTTTGTCATTTTTTTTAAATCCTCAAAAATGATGAAAAACGGCGCACTATAGTATGCCGTACGATATGGGCTATAGCCCATGGTCCAAAATGATGAGAAACGAGGCTAACTTTTTTTTTCAAAATTTCAAAAAACATGGGCTATAACCCATCGTTTTTGTCATTTCGTCATTTTTTTTAAAATCCTCAAAAATGATGAAAAACGGCACGCTATAGTATGCCGTACGATATGGGCTATAGCCCATGGTCCAAAATGATGAGAAACGAGGCTAACATTTTTTTTCAAAATTTCAAAAAACATGGGCTATAACCCATCGTTTTTGTCATTTTGTCATTTTTTTCAAATCCTCAAAAATGATGAAAAAAGGCGCGCTATAGTACGCCGTACGATATGGGCTATAGCCCATGGTCCAAAATGATGAGAAACGAGGCTTAACTTTTTTTTTCAAAATTTCAAAAAACATGGGCTATAACCCATCGTTTTTGTCATTTCGTCATTTTTTTCAAATCCTCAAAAATGATGAAAAACGGCGCGCTATAGTATGCCGTACGATATGGGCTATAGCCCATGGTCCAAAATGATGAGAAACGAGGCTAACTTTTTTTTTCGAAATTTCAAAAAACATGGGCTATAACCCATCGTTTTTGTCATTTCGTCATTTTTTTTAAATCCTCAAAAATGATGAAAAACGGCGCGCTATAGTATGCCGTACGATATGGGCTATAGCCCTTGGTCCAAAATGATGAGAAACGAGGCTAACTTTTTTTTTCAAAATTTCAAAAAACATGGGCTATAACCCATCGTTTTTGTCATTTTGTCATTTTTTTTAAATCCTCAAAAATGATGAAAAACGGCGCACTATAGTATGCCGTACGATATGGGCTATAGCCCATGGTCCAAAATGATGAGAAACGAGGCTAACTTTTTTTTTCAAAATTTCAAAAAACATGGGCTATAACCCATCGTTTTTGTCATTTCGTCATTTTTTTTAAAATCCTCAAAAATGATGAAAAACGGCACGCTATAGTATGCCGTACGATATGGGCTATAGCCCATGGTCCAAAATGATGAGAAACGAGGCTAACATTTTTTTTCAAAATTTCAAAAAACATGGGCTATAACCCATCGTTTTTGTCATTTTGTCATTTTTTTCAAATCCTCAAAAATGATGAAAAAAGGCGCGCTATAGTACGCCGTACGATATGGGCTATAGCCCATGGTCCAAAATGATGAGAAACGAGGCTTAACTTTTTTTTTCAAAATTTCAAAAAACATGGGCTATAACCCATCGTTTTTGTCATTTCGTCATTTTTTTCAAATCCTCAAAAATGATGAAAAACGGCGCGCTATAGTATGCCGTACGATATGGGCTATAGCCCATGGTCCAAAATGATGAGAAACGAGGCTAACTTTTTTTTTCGAAATTTCAAAAAACATGGGCTATAACCCATCGTTTTTGTCATTTCGTCATTTTTTTTTAATCCTCAAAAATGATGAAAAACGGCGCGCTATAGTATGCCGTACGATATGGGCTATAGCCCTTGGTCCAAAATGATGAGAAACGAGGCTAACTTTTTTTTTCAAAATTTCAAAAAACATGGGCTATAACCCATCGTTTTTGTCATTTCGTCATTTTTTTCAAATCATCAAAAATGATGAAAAACGGCGCGCTATAGTATGCCGTACGATATGGGCTATAGCCCATGGTCCAAAATGATGAGAAACGAGGCTAACTTTTTTTTTCAAATTTTCAAAAAACATGGGCTATAACCCATCGTTTTTGTCATTTCGTCATTTTTTTAAAATCCTCAAAAATGATGAAAAACGGCGCGCTATAGTATGCCGTACGATATGGGCTATAGCCCATGGTCCAAAATGATGAGAAACGAGGCTAACTTTTTTTTTTGAAAATTCAAAAAACATGGGCTATAACCCATCGTTTTTGTCATTTCGTCATTTTTTTCAAATCCTCAAAAATGATGAAAAACGGCGCGCTATAGTATGCCGTACGATATGGGCTATAGCCCATGGTCCAAAATGATGAGAAACGAGGCTAACTTTTTTTTTCAAAATTTCAAAAAACATGGGCTATAACCCATCGTTTTTGTCATTTCGTCATTTTTTTCAAATCCTCAAAAATGATGAAAAACGGCGCGCTATAGTATGCCGTACGATATGGGCTATAGCCCATGGTCCAAAATGATGAGAAACGAGGCTAACTTTTTTTTTTGAAAATTCAAAAAACATGGGCTATAACCCATCGTTTTTGTCATTTCGTCATTTTTTTCAAATCCTCAAAAATGATGAAAAACGGCGCGCTATAGTATGCCGTACGATATGGGCTATAGCCCATGGTCCAAAATGATGAGAAACGAGGCTAACTTTTTTTTTCAAAATTTCAAAAAACATGGGCTATAACCCATCGTTTTTGTCATTTCGTCATTTTTTTAAAATCCTCAAAAATGATGAAAAACGGCGCGCTATAGTATGCCGTACGATATGGGCTATAGCCCATGGTCCAAAATGATGAGAAACGAGGCAAACTTTTTTTTTCAAAATTTCAAAAAACATGGGCTATAACCCATCGTTTTTGTCATTTCGTCATTTTTTTCAAATCCTCAAAAATGATGAAACACGGCGCGCTATAGTATGCTGTACGATATGGGCTATAGCCCATGGTCCAAAATGATGAGAAACGAGGCTAACTTTTTTTTTCAAAATTTCAAAAAACATGGGCTATAACCCATCGTTTTTGTCATTTCGTCATTTTTTTAAAATCCTCAAAAATGATGAAACACGGCGCACTATAGTATGCCGTACGATATGGGCTATAGCCCATGGTCCAAAATGATGAGAAACGAGGCAAACTTTTTTTTTTGAAATTTCAAAAAACATGGGCTATAACCCATCGTTTTTGTCATTTCGTCATTTTTTTCAAATCCTCAAAAATGATGAAACACGGCGCGCTATAGTATGCTGTACGATATGGGCTATAGCCCATGGTCCAAAATGATGAGAAACGAGGCTAACTTTTTTTTTCAAAATTTCAAAAAACATGGGCTATAACCCATCGTTTTTGTCATTTCGTCATTTTTTTAAAATCCTCAAAAATGATGAAACACGGCGCGCTATAGTATGCCGTACGATATGGGCTATAGCCCATGGTCCAAAATGATGAGAAACGAGGCAAACTTTTTTTTTTGAAATTTCAAAAAACATGGGCTATAACCCATCGTTTTTGTCATTTCGTCATTTTTTTCAAATCCTCAAAAATGATGAAAAACGGCGCGCTATAGTGTGCCGTACGATATGGGCTATAGCCCATGGTCCAAAATTATGAGAAACGAGGCTAACTTTTTTTTTCAAAATTTCAAAAAACATGGGCTATAACCCATCGTTTTTGTCATTTCGTCATTTTTTAAAAATCCTCAAAAATGATGAAAAACGGCGCAGTATAGTATGCCGTACGATATGGGCTATAGCCCATGGTCCAAAATGATGAGAAACGAGGCTAACTTTTTTTTTCAAAATTTCAAAAAACATGGGCTATAACCCATCGTTTTTGTCATTTCGTCATTTTTTTTAAATCCTCAAAAATGATGAAACACGGCGCGCTATAGTATGCCGTACGATATGGGCTATAGCCCATGGTCCAAAATTATGAGAAACGAGGCTAACTATTTTTTTTTAAATTTCAAAAAACATGGGCTATAACCCATCGTTTTTGTCATTTCGTCATTTTTTTCAAATCCTCAAAAATGATGAAAAACGGCGCGCTATAGTATGCCGTACGATATGGGCTATAGCCCATGGTCCAAAATGATGAGAAACGAGGCTAACTTTTTTTTTCAAAATTTCAAAAAACATGGGCTATAACCCATCGTTTTTGTCATTTCGTCATTTTTTTTAAATCCTCAAAAATGATGAAAAACGGCGCGCTATAGTATGCCGTACGATATGGGCTATAGCCCATGGTCCAAAATTATGAGAAACGAGGCTAACATTTTTTTTCAAAATTTCAAAAAACATGGGCTATAACCCATCGTTTTTGTCATTTCGTCATTTTTTTTAAATCCTCAAAAATGATGAAAAACGGCGCACTATAGTATGCCGTACGATATGGGCTATAGCCCATGGTCCAAAATGATGAGAAACGAGGCTAACTTTTTTTTTCAAAATTTCAAAAAACATGGGCTATAACCCATCGTTTTTGTCATTTCGTCATTTTTTTTTAAATCCTCAAAAATGATGAAAAACGGCACGCTATAGTATGCCGTACGATATGGGCTATAGCCCATGGTCCAAAATGATGAGAAACGAGGCTAACTTTTTTTTTCAAAATTTCAAAAAACATGGGCTATAACCCATCGTTTTTGTCATTTTGTCATTTTTTTCAAATCCTCAAAAATGATGAAAAAAGGCGCGCTATAGTACGCCGTACGATATGGGCTATAGCCCATGGTCCAAAATGATGAGAAACGAGGCTTAACTTTTTTTTTCAAAATTTCAAAAAACATGGGCTATAACCCATCGTTTTTGTCATTTCGTCATTTTTTTCAAATCCTCAAAAATGATGAAAAACGGCGCGCTATAGTATGCCGTACGATATGGGCTATAGCCCATGGTCCAAAATGATGAGAAACGAGGCTAACTTTTTTTTTCGAAATTTCAAAAAACATGGGCTATAACCCATCGTTTTTGTCATTTCGTCATTTTTTAAAAATCCTCAAAAATGATGAAAAACGGCGCGCTATAGTATGCCGTACGATATGGGCTATAGCCCATGGTCCAAAATGATGAGAAACGAGGCTAACTTTTTTTTTCAAAATTTCAAAAAACATGGGCTATAACCCATCGTTTTTGTCATTTCGTCATTTTTTTCAAATCCTCAAAAATGATGAAAAACGGCGCGCTATAGTATGCCGTACGATATGGGCTATAGCCCATGGTCCAAAATGATGAGAAACGAGGCTAACCTTTTTTTTCAAAATTTCAAAAAACATGGGCTATAACCCATCGTTTTTGTCATTTCGTCATTTTTTTCAAATCCTCAAAAATGATGAAACACGGCGCGCTATAGTATGCTGTACGATATGGGCTATAGCCCATGGTCCAAAATGATGAGAAACGAGGCTAACTTTTTTTTTCAAAATTTCAAAAAACATGGGCTATAACCCATCGTTTTTGTCATTTCGTCATTTTTTTAAAATCCTCAAAAATGATGAAACACGGCGCGCTATAGTATGCCGTACGATATGGGCTATAGCCCATGGTCCAAAATGATGAGAAACGAGGCAAACTTTTTTTTTTGAAATTTCAAAAAACATGGGCTATAACCCATCGTTTTTGTCATTTCGTCATTTTTTTCAAATCCTCAAAAATGATGAAACACGGCGCGCTATAGTATGCTGTACGATATGGGCTATAGCCCATGGTCCAAAATGATGAGAAACGAGGCTAACTTTTTTTTTCAAAATTTCAAAAAACATGGGCTATAACCCATCGTTTTTGTCATTTCGTCATTTTTTTAAAATCCTGAAAAATGATGAAACACGGCGCGCTATAGTATGCCGTACGATATGGGCTATAGCCCATGGTCCAAAATGATGAGAAACGAGGCAAACTTTTTTTTTTGAAATTTCAAAAAACATGGGCTATAACCCATCGTTTTTGTCATTTTGTCATTTTTTTCAAATCCTCAAAAATGATGAAAAACGGCGCGCTATAGTATGCCGTACGATATGGGCTATAGCCCATGGTCCAAAATTATGAGAAACGAGGCTAACTTTTTTTTTCAAAATTTCAAAAAACATGGGCTATAACCCATCGTTTTTGTCATTTCGTCATTTTTTAAAAATCCTCAAAAATGATGAAAAACGGCGCAGTATAGTATGCCGTACGATATGGGCTATAGCCCATGGTCCAAAATGATGAGAAACGAGGCTAACTTTTTTTTTCAAAATTTCAAAAAACATGGGCTATAACCCATCGTTTTTGTCATTTCGTCATTTTTTTTAAATCCTCAAAAATGATGAAACACGGCGCGCTATAGTATGCCGTACGATATGGGCTATAGCCCATGGTCCAAAATGATGAGAAACGAGGCTAACTATTTTTTTCTAAATTTCAAAAAACATGGGCTATAACCCATCGTTTTTGTCATTTTGTCATTTTTTTCAAATCCTCAAAAATGATGAAAAACGGCGCGCTATAGTATGCCGTACGATATGGGCTATAGCCCATGGTCCAAAATGATGAGAAACGAGGCTAACTTTTTTTTTTGAAATTTCAAAAAACATGGGCTATAACCCATCGTTTTTGTCATTTCGTCATTTTTTTCAAATCCTCAAAAATGATGAAAAACGGCGCGCTATAGTATGCCGTACGATATGGGCTATAGCCCATGGTCAAAAATGATGATAAACGAGGCTAACTTTTTTTTTCAAAATTTCAAAAAACATGGGCTATAACCCATCGTTTTTGTCATTTCGTCATTTTTTTAAAATCCTCAAAAATGATGAAAAACGGCGCACTATAGTATGCCGTACGATATGGGCTATAGCCCATGGTCCAAAATGATGAGAAACGAGGCTAACTTTTTTTTTCAAAATTTCAAAAAACATGGGCTATAACCCATCGTTTTTGTCATTTCGTCATTTTTTTAAAATCCTCAAAAATGATGAAAAACGGCACGCTATAGTATGCCGTACGATATGGGCTATAGCCCATGGTCCAAAATGATGAGAAACGAGGCTAACTTTTTTTTTCAAAATTTCAAAAAACATGGGCTATAACCCATCGTTTTTGTCATTTTGTCATTTTTTTCAAATCCTCAAAAATGATGAAAAAAGGCGCGCTATAGTACGCCGTACGATATGGGCTATAGCCCATGGTCCAAAATGATGAGAAACGAGGCTAACTTTTTTTTTCAAAATTTCAAAAAACATGGGCTATAACCCATCGTTTTTGTCATTTCGTCATTTTTTTCAAATCCTCAAAAATGATGAAAAACGGCGCGCTATAGTATGCCGTACGATATGGGCTATAGCCCATGGTCCAAAATGATGAGAAACGAGGCTAACTTTTTTTTTCAAAATTTCAAAAAACATGGGCTATAACCCATCGTTTTTGTCATTTCGTCATTTTTTTCAAATCATCAAAAATGATGAAAAACGGCGCGCTATAGTATGCCGTACGATATGGGCTATAGCCCATGGTCCAAAATGATGAGAAACGAGGCTAACTTTTTTTTTCAAATTTTCAAAAAACATGGGCTATAACCCATCGTTTTTGTCATTTCGTAATTTTTTTCAAATCCTCAAAAATGATGAAAAACGGCGCGCTATAGTATGCCGTACGATATGGGCTATAGCCCATGGTCCAAAATGATGAGAAACGAGGCTAACTTTTTTTTTTTTTAATTCAAAAAACATGGGCTATAACCCATCGTTTTTGTCATTTTGTCATTTTTTTCAAATCCTCAAAAATGATGAAAAACGGCGCGCTATAGTATGCCGTACGATATGGGCTATAGCCCATGGTCCAAAATGATGAGAAACGAGGCTAACTTTTTTTTTTGAAATTTCAAAAAACATGGGCTATAACCCATCGTTTTTGTCATTTCGTCATTTTTTTTCAAATCCTCAAAAATGATGAAAAACGGCGCGCTATAGTATGCCGTACGATATGGGCTATAGCCCATGGTCCAAAATGATGAGAAACGAGGCTAACTCTTTTTTTCAAAATTTCAAAAAACATGGGCTATAACCCATCGTTTTTGTCATTTCGTCATTTTTTTAAAATCCTCAAAAATGATGAAAAACGGCGCGCTATAGTATGCCGTACGATATGGGCTATAGCCCATGGTCCAAAATGATGAGAAACGAGGCTAACATTTTTTTTCAAAATTTCAAAAAACATGGGCTATAACCCATCGTTTTTGTCATTTTGTCATTTTTTTCAAATCCTCAAAAATGATGAAACACGGCGCGCTATAGTATGCTGTACGATATGGGCTATAGCCCATGGTCCAAAATGATGAGAAACGAGGCTAACTTTTTTTTTCAAAATTTCAAAAAACATGGGCTATAACCCATCGTTTTTGTCATTTCGTCATTTTTTTCAAATCCTCAAAAATGATGAAAAACGGCGCGCTATAGTATGCCGTACGATATGGGCTATAGCCCATGGTCCAAAATGATGAGAAACGAGGCTAACTTTTTTTTTCAAAATTTCAAAAAACATGGGCTATAACCCATCCTTTTTGTCATTTCGTCATTTTTTTCAAATCCTCAAAAATGATGAAAAACGGCGCGCTATAGTATGCCGTACGATATGGGCTAAACCCCATGGTCCAAAATGATGAGAAACGAGGCTAACTTTTTTTTTCAAAATTTCAAAAAACATGGGCTATAACCCATCGTTTTTGTCATTTCGTCATTTTTTTAAAATCCTCAAAAATGATGAAAAACGGCGCACTATAGTATGCCGTACGATATGGGCTATAGCCCATGGTCCAAAATGATGAGAAACGAGGCTAACTTTTTTTTTCAAAATTTCAAAAAACATGGGCTATAACCCATCGTTTTTGTCATTTCGTCATTTTTTTTAAATCCTCAAAAATGATGAAAAACGGCACGCTATAGTATGCCGTACGATATGGGCTATAGCCCATGGTCCAAAATGATGAGAAACGAGGCTAACTTTTTTTTTCAAAATTTCAAAAAACATGGGCTATAACCCATCGTTTTTGTCATTTTGTCATTTTTTTCAAATCCTCAAAAATGATGAAAAAAGGCGCGCTATAGTACGCCGTACGATATGGGCTATAGCCCATGGTCCAAAATGATGAGAAACGAGGCTTAACTTTTTTTTTCAAAATTTCAAAAAACATGGGCTATAACCCATCGTTTTTGTCATTTCGTCATTTTTTTCAAATCCTCAAAAATGATGAAAAACGGCGCGCTATAGTATGCCGTACGATATGGGCTATAGCCCATGGTCCAAAATGATGAGAAACGAGGCTAACTTTTTTTTTTGAAATTTCAAAAAACATGGGCTATAACCCATCGTTTTTGTCATTTCGTCATTTTTTTCAAATCCTCAAAAATGATGAAAAACGGCGCGCTATAGTATGCCGTACGATATGGGCTATAGCCCATGGTCCAAAATTATGAGAAACGAGGCTAACTTTTTTTTTCAAAATTTCAAAAAACATGGGCTATAACCCATCGTTTTTGTCATTTTGTCATTTTTTTCAAATCCTCAAAAATGATGAAACACGGCGCGCTATAGTATGCTGTACGATATGGGCTATAGCCCATGGTCCAAAATGATGAGAAACGAGGCTAACTTTTTTTTTCAAAATTTCAAAAAACATGGGCTATAACCCATCGTTTTTGTCATTTCGTCATTTTTTTCAAATCCTCAAAAATGATGAAAAACGGCGCGCTATAGTATGCCGTACGATATGGGCTATAGCCCATGGTCCAAAATGATGAGAAACGAGGCTAACTTTTTTTTTCAAAATTTCAAAAAACATGGGCTATAACCCATCCTTTTTGTCATTTCGTCATTTTTTTCAAATCCTCAAAAATGATGAAAAACGGCGCGCTATAGTATGCCGTACGATATGGGCTATAGCCCATGGTCCAAAATGATGAGAAACGAGGCTAACTTTTTTTTTCAAAATTTCAAAAAACATGGGCTATAACCCATCGTTTTTGTCATTTCGTCATTTTTTTAAAATCCTCAAAAATGATGAAAAACGGCGCACTATAGTATGCCGTACGATATGGGCTATAGCCCATGGTCCAAAATGATGAGAAACGAGGCTAACTTTTTTTTTCAAAATTTCAAAAAACATGGGCTATAACCCATCGTTTTTGTCATTTCGTCATTTTTTTAAAATCCTCAAAAATGATGAAAAACGGCACGCTATAGTATGCCGTACGATATGGGCTATAGCCCATGGTCCAAAATGATGAGAAACGAGGCTAACTTTTTTTTTCAAAATTTCAAAAAACATGGGCTATAACCCATCGTTTTTGTCATTTTGTCATTTTTTTCAAATCCTCAAAAATGATGAAAAAAGGCGCGCTATAGTACGCCGTACGATATGGGCTATAGCCCATGGTCCAAAATGATGAGAAACGAGGCTAACTTTTTTTTTCAAAATTTCAAAAAACATGGGCTATAACCCATCGTTTTTGTCATTTCGTCATTTTTTTCAAATCCTCAAAAATGATGAAAAACGGCGCGCTATAGTATGCCGTACGATATGGGCTATAGCCCATGGTCCAAAATAATGAGAAACGAGGCTAACTTTTTTTTCCGAAATTTCAAAAAACATGGGCTATAACCCATCGTTTTTGTCATTTCGTCATTTTTTTTAAATCCTCAAAAATGATGAAAAACGGCGCGCTATAGTATGCCGTACGATATGGGCTATAGCCCATGGTCCAAAATGATGAGAAACGAGGCTAACTTTTTTTTTCAAATTTTCAAAAAACATGGGCTATAACCCATCGTTTTTGTCATTTCGTCATTTTTTTCAAATCCTCAAAAATGATGAAAAACGGCGCGCTATAGTATGCCGTACGATATGGGCTATAGCCCATGGTCCAAAATGATGAGAAACGAGGCTAACTTTTTTTTTTGAAAATTCAAAAAACATGGGCTATAACCCATCGTTTTTGTCATTTCGTCATTTTTTTCAAATCCTCAAAAATGATGAAAAACGGCGCGCTATAGTATGCCGTACGATATGGGCTATAGCCCATGGTCCAAAATGATGAGAAACGAGGCTAACTTTTTTTTTCAAAATTTCAAAAAACATGGGCTATAACCCATCGTTTTTGTCATTTCGTCATTTTTTTCAAATCCTCAAAAATGATGAAAAACGGCGCGCTATAGTATGCCGTACGATATGGGCTATAGCCCATGGTCCAAAATGATGAGAAACGAGGCTAACCTTTTTTTTCAAAATTTCAAAAAACATGGGCTATAACCCATCGTTTTTGTCATTTCGTAATTTTTTTCAAATCCTCAAAAATGATGAAACACGGCGCAGTATGCTGTACGATATGGGCTATAGCCCATGGTCCAAAATGATGAGAAACGAGGCTAACATTTTTTTTCAAAATTTCAAAAAACATGGGCTATAACCCATAGTTTTTGTCATTTCGTCATTTTTTTAAAATCCTCAAAAATGATGAAACACGGCGCGCTATAGTATGCCGTACGATATGGGCTATAGCCCATGGTCCAAAATGATGAGAAACGAGGCTAACTTTTTTTTTTGAAATTTCAAAAAACATGGGCTATAACCCATCGTTTTTGTCATTTCGTCATTTTTTTCAAATCCTCAAAAATGATGAAAAACGGCGCGCTATAGTATGCCGTACGATATGGGCTATAGCCCATGGTCCAAAATTATGAGAAACGAGGCTAACTTTTTTTTCCAAAATTTCAAAAAACATGGGCTATAACCCATCGTTTTTGTCATTTCGTCATTTTTTAAAAATCCTCAAAAATGATGAAAAACGGCGCAGTATAGTATGCCGTACGATATGGGCTATAGCCCATGGTCCAAAATGATGAGAAACGAGGCTAACTTTTTTTTTTGAAATTTCAAAAAACATGGGCTATAACCCATCGTTTTTGTCATTTCGTCATTTTTTTTAAATCCTCAAAAATGATGAAACACGGCGCGCTATAGTTTGCCGTACGATATGGGCTATAGCCCATGGTCCAAAATGATGAGAAACGAGGCTAACTATTTTTTTCTAAATTTCAAAAAACATGGGCTATAACCCATCGTTTTTGTCATTTCGTCATTTTTTTCAAATCCTCAAAAATGATGAAAAACGGCGCGCTATAGTATGCCGTACGATATGGGCTATAGCCCATGGTCCAAAATGATGAGAAACGAGGCTAACTTCTTTTTTTTGAAATTTCAAAAAACATGGGCTATAACCCATCGTTTTTGTCATTTCGTCATTTTTTTCAAATCCTCAAAAATGATGAAAAACGGCGCGCTATAGTATGCCGTACGATATGGGCTATAGCCCATGGTCCAAAATTATGAGAAACGAGGCTAACTTTTTTTTTCAAAATTTCAAAAAACATGGGCTATAACCCATCGTTTTTGTCATTTCGTCATTTTTTAAAAATCCTCAAAAATGATGAAAAACGGCGCAGTATAGTATGCCGTACGATATGGGCTATAGCCCATGGTCCAAAATGATGAGAAACGAGGCTAACTTTTTTTTTTGAAATTTCAAAAAACATGGGCTATAACCCATCGTTTTTGTCATTTCGTCATTTTTTTTAAATCCTCAAAAATGATGAAACACGGCGCGCTATAGTATGCCGTACGATATGGGCTATAGCCCATGGTCCAAAATGATGAGAAACGAGGCTAACTTTTTTTTTCAAAATTTCAAAAAACATGGGCTATAACCCATCGTTTTTGTCATTTCGTCATTTTTTTCAAATCCTCAAAAATGATGAAAAACGGCGCGCTATAGTATGCCGTACGATATGGGCTATAGCCCATGGTCCAAAATGATGAGAAACGAGGCTAACTTTTTTTTTTGAAATTTCAAAAAACATGGGCTATAACCCATCGTTTTTGTCATTTCGTCATTTTTTTCAAATCCTCAAAAATGATGAAAAACGGCGCGCTATAGTATGCCGTACGATATGGGCTATAGCCCATGGTCCAAAATGATGAGAAACGAGGCTAACTTTTTTTTTCAAAATTTCAAAAAACATGGGCTATAACCCATCGTTTTTGTCATTTCGTCATTTTTTTTAAATCCTCAAAAATGATGAAAAACGGCGCGCTATAGTATGCCGTACGATATGGGCTATAGCCCATGGTCCAAAATGATGAGAAACGAGGCTAACTTTTTTTTTTGAAATTTCAAAAAACATGGGCTATAACCCATCGTTTTTGTCATTTTGTCATTTTTTTCAAATCCTCAAAAATGATGAAACACGGCGCGCTATAGTATGCTGTACGATATGGGCTATAGCCCATGGTCCAAAATGATGAGAAACGAGGCTAACTTTTTTTTTCAAAATTTCAAAAAACATGGGCTATAACCCATCCTTTTTGTCATTTCGTCATTTTTTTCAAATCCTCAAAAATGATGAAAAACGGCGCGCTATAGTATGCCGTACGATATGGGCTATAGCCCATGGTCCAAAATGATGAGAAACGAGGCTAACTTTTTTTTTCAAAATTTCAAAAAACATGGGCTATAACCCATCGTTTTTGTCATTTCGTCATTTTTTTAAAATCCTCAAAAATGATGAAAAACGGCGCACTATAGTATGCCGTACGATATGGGCTATAGCCCATGGTCCAAAATGATGAGAAACGAGGCTAACTTTTTTTTTCAAAATTTCAAAAAACATGGGCTATAACCCATCGTTTTTGTCATTTTGTCATTTTTTTTAAATCCTCAAAAATGATGAAAAAAGGCGCGCTATAGTATGCCGTACGATATGGGCTATATCCCATGGTCCAAAATGATGAGAAACGAGGCTAACTTTTTTTTTCAAAATTTCAAAAAACATGGGCTATAACCCATCGTTTTTGTCATTTTGTCATTTTTTTCAAATCCTCAAAAATGATGAAAAACGGCGCGCTATAGTATGCCGTACGATATGGGCTATAGCCCATGGTCCAAAATGATGAGAAACGAGGCTAACTTTTTTTTTCAAAATTTCAAAAAACATGGGCTATAACCCATCGTTTTTGTCATTTCGTCATTTTTTTCAAATCCTCAAAAATGATGAAAAACGGCGCGCTATAGTATGCTGTACGATATGGGCTATAGCCCATGGTCCAAAATGATGAGAAACGAGGCTAACTTTTTTTTTCAAAATTTCAAAAAACATGGGCTATAACCCATCGTTTTTGTCATTTTGTCATTTTTTTCAAATCCTCAAAAATGATGAAAAACGGCGCGCTATAGTATGCCGTACGATATGGGCTATAGCCCATGGTCCAAAATGATGAGAAACGAGGCTAACTTTTTTTTTCAAAATTTCAAAAAACATGGGCTATAACCCATCGTTTTTGTCATTTTGTCATTTTTTTCAAATCCTCAAAAATGATGAAAAACGGTGCGCTATAGTATGCCGTACGATATGGGCTATAGCCCATGGTCCAAAATGATGAGAAACGAGGCTAACTTTTTTTTTTTGAAATTTCAAAAAACATGGGCTATAACCCATCGTTTTTGTCATTTCGTCATTTTTTTCAAATCCTCAAAAATGATGAAAAACGGCGCGCTATAGTATGCCGTACGATATGGGCTATAGCCCATGGTCCAAAATGATGAGAAACGAGGCTAACCTTTTTTTTCAAAATTTCAAAAAACATGGGCTATAACCCATCGTTTTTGTCATTTTGTCATTTTTTTCAAATCCTCAAAAATGATGAAACACGGCGCGCTATAGTATGCTGTACGATATGGGCTATAGCCCATTGTCCAAAATGATGAGAAACGAGGCTAACTTTTTTTTTCAAAATTTCAAAAAACATGGGCTATAACCCATCGTTTTTGTCATTTCGTCATTTTTTTCAAATCCTCAAAAATGATGAAAAACGGCGCGCTATAGTATGCCGTACGATATGGGCTATAGCCCATGGTCCAAAATGATGAGAAACGAGGCTAACTTTTTTTTTCAAAATTTCAAAAAACATGGGCTATAACCCATCGTTTTTGTCATTTCGTCATTTTTTTCAAATCCTCAAAAATGATGAAAAACGGCGCGCTATAGTATGCCGTACGATATGGGCTATAGCCCATGGTCCAAAATGATGAGAAACGAGGCTAACTTTTTTTTTCAAAATTTCAAAAAACATGGGCTATAACCCATCGTTTTTGTCATTTCGTCATTTTTTTAAAATCCTCAAAAATGATGAAAAACGGCGCACTATAGTATGCCGTACGATATGGGCTATAGCCCATGGTCCAAAATGATGAGAAACGAGGCTAACTTTTTTTTTCAAAATTTCAAAAAACATGGGCTATAACCCATCCTTTTTGTCATTTCGTCATTTTTTTCAAATCCTCAAAAATGATGAAAAACGGCGCGCTATAGTATGCCGTACGATATGGGCTAAACCCCATGGTCCAAAATGATGAGAAACGAGGCTAACTTTTTTTTTCAAAATTTCAAAAAACATGGGCTATAACCCATCGTTTTTGTCATTTCGTCATTTTTTTAAAATCCTCAAAAATGATGAAAAACGGCGCACTATAGTATGCCGTACGATATGGGCTATAGCCCATGGTCCAAAATGATGAGAAACGAGGCTAACTTTTTTTTTCAAAATTTCAAAAAACATGGGCTATAACCCATCGTTTTTGTCATTTCGTCATTTTTTTTAAATCCTCAAAAATGATGAAAAACGGCACGCTATAGTATGCCGTACGATATGGGCTATAGCCCATGGTCCAAAATGATGAGAAACGAGGCTAACTTTTTTTTTCAAAATTTCAAAAAACATGGGCTATAACCCATCGTTTTTGTCATTTTGTCATTTTTTTCAAATCCTCAAAAATGATGAAAAAAGGCGCGCTATAGTACGCCGTACGATATGGGCTATAGCCCATGGTCCAAAATGATGAGAAACGAGGCTTAACTTTTTTTTTCAAAATTTCAAAAAACATGGGCTATAACCCATCGTTTTTGTCATTTCGTCATTTTTTTCAAATCCTCAAAAATGATGAAAAACGGCGCGCTATAGTATGCCGTACGATATGGGCTATAGCCCATGGTCCAAAATGATGAGAAACGAGGCTAACTTTTTATTTCAAAATTTCAAAAAACATGGGCTATAACCCATCGTTTTTGTCATTTCGTCATTTTTTTTAAATCCTCAAAAATGATGAAACATGGCGCGCTATAGTATGCCGTACGATATGGGCTATAGCCCATGGTCCAAAATGATGAGAAACGAGGCTAACTTTTTTTTTTGAAATTTCAAAAAACATGGGCTATAACCCATCGTTTTTGTCATTTCGTCATTTTTTTAAAATCCTCAAAAATGATGAAAAACGGCGCGCTATAGTATGCCGTACGATATGGGCTATAGCCCATGGTCCAAAATTATGAGAAACGAGGCTAACTTTTTTTTTCAAAATTTCAAAAAACATGGGCTATAACCCATCGTTTTTGTCATTTTGTCATTTTTTTCAAATCCTCAAAAATGATGAAACACGGCGCGCTATAGTATGCTGTACGATATGGGCTATAGCCCATGGTCCAAAATGATGAGAAACGAGGCTAACTTTTTTTTTCAAAATTTCAAAAAACATGGGCTATAACCCATCGTTTTTGTCATTTCGTCATTTTTTTCAAATCCTCAAAAATGATGAAAAACGGCGCGCTATAGTATGCCGTACGATATGGGCTATAGCCCATGGTCCAAAATGATGAGAAACGAGGCTAACTTTTTTTTTCAAAATTTCAAAAAACATGGGCTATAACCCATCCTTTTTGTCATTTCGTCATTTTTTTCAAATCCTCAAAAATGATGAAAAACGGCGCGCTATAGTATGCCGTACGATATGGGCTATAGCCCATGGTCCAAAATGATGAGAAACGAGGCTAACTTTTTTTTTCAAAATTTCAAAAAACATGGGCTATAACCCATCGTTTTTGTCATTTCGTCATTTTTTTAAAATCCTCAAAAATGATGAAAAACGGCGCACTATAGTATGCCGTACGATATGGGCTATAGCCCATGGTCCAAAATGATGAGAAACGAGGCTAACTTTTTTTTTCAAAATTTCAAAAAACATGGGCTATAACCCATCGTTTTTGTCATTTCGTCATTTTTTTAAAATCCTCAAAAATGATGAAAAACGGCACGCTATAGTATGCCGTACGATATGGGCTATAGCCCATGGTCCAAAATGATGAGAAACGAGGCTAACTTTTTTTTTCAAAATTTCAAAAAACATGGGCTATAACCCATCGTTTTTGTCATTTTGTCATTTTTTTCAAATCCTCAAAAATGATGAAAAAAGGCGCGCTATAGTACGCCGTACGATATGGGCTATAGCCCATGGTCCAAAATGATGAGAAACGAGGCTAACTTTTTTTTTCAAAATTTCAAAAAACATGGGCTATAACCCATCGTTTTTGTCATTTCGTCATTTTTTTCAAATCCTCAAAAATGATGAAAAACGGCGCGCTATAGTATGCCGTACGATATGGGCTATAGCCCATGGTCCAAAATGATGAGAAACGAGGCTAACTTTTTTTTCCGAAATTTCAAAAAACATGGGCTATAACCCATCGTTTTTGTCATTTCGTCATTTTTTTTAAATCCTCAAAAATGATGAAAAACGGCGCGCTATAGTATGCCGTACGATATGGGCTATAGCCCATGGTCCAAAATGATGAGAAACGAGGCTAACTTTTTTTTTCAAATTTTCAAAAAACATGGGCTATAACCCATCGTTTTTGTCATTTCGTCATTTTTTTCAAATCCTCAAAAATGATGAAAAACGGCGCGCTATAGTATGCCGTACGATATGGGCTATAGCCCATGGTCCAAAATGATGAGAAACGAGGCTAACTTTTTTTTTTGAAAATTCAAAAAACATGGGCTATAACCCATCGTTTTTGTCATTTCGTCATTTTTTTCAAATCCTCAAAAATGATGAAAAACGGCGCGCTATAGTATGCCGTACGATATGGGCTATAGCCCATGGTCCAAAATGATGAGAAACGAGGCTAACTTTTTTTTTCAAAATTTCAAAAAACATGGGCTATAACCCATCGTTTTTGTCATTTCGTCATTTTTTTCAAATCCTCAAAAATGATGAAAAACGGCGCGCTATAGTATGCCGTACGATATGGGCTATAGCCCATGGTCCAAAATGATGAGAAACGAGGCTAACCTTTTTTTTCAAAATTTCAAAAAACATGGGCTATAACCCATCGTTTTTGTCATTTCGTCATTTTTTTCAAATCCTCAAAAATGATGAAACACGGCGCAGTATGCTGTACGATATGGGCTATAGCCCATGGTCCAAAATGATGAGAAACGAGGCTAACATTTTTTTTCAAAATTTCAAAAAACATGGGCTATAACCCATAGTTTTTGTCATTTCGTCATTTTTTTAAAATCCTCAAAAATGATGAAACACGGCGCGCTATAGTATGCCGTACGATATGGGCTATAGCCCATGGTCCAAAATGATGAGAAACGAGGCTAACTTTTTTTTTTGAAATTTCAAAAAACATGGGCTATAACCCATCGTTTTTGTCATTTCGTCATTTTTTTCAAATCCTCAAAAATGATGAAAAACGGCGCGCTATAGTATGCCGTACGATATGGGCTATAGCCCATGGTCCAAAATTATGAGAAACGAGGCTAACTTTTTTTTCCAAAATTTCAAAAAACATGGGCTATAACCCATCGTTTTTGTCATTTCGTCATTTTTTAAAAATCCTCAAAAATGATGAAAAACGGCGCAGTATAGTATGCCGTACGATATGGGCTATAGCCCATGGTCCAAAATGATGAGAAACGAGGCTAACTTTTTTTTTTGAAATTTCAAAAAACATGGGCTATAACCCATCGTTTTTGTCATTTCGTCATTTTTTTTAAATCCTCAAAAATGATGAAACACGGCGCGCTATAGTATGCCGTACGATATGGGCTATAGCCCATGGTCCAAAATGATGAGAAACGAGGCTAACTATTTTTTTCTAAATTTCAAAAAACATGGGCTATAACCCATCGTTTTTGTCATTTCGTCATTTTTTTCAAATCCTCAAAAATGATGAAAAACGGCGCGCTATAGTATGCCGTACGATATGGGCTATAGCCCATGGTCCAAAATGATGAGAAACGAGGCTAACTTCTTTTTTTTGAAATTTCAAAAAACATGGGCTATAACCCATCGTTTTTGTCATTTCGTCATTTTTTTCAAATCCTCAAAAATGATGAAAAACGGCGCGCTATAGTATGCCGTACGATATGGGCTATAGCCCATGGTCCAAAATTATGAGAAACGAGGCTAACTTTTTTTTTCAAAATTTCAAAAAACATGGGCTATAACCCATCGTTTTTGTCATTTCGTCATTTTTTAAAAATCCTCAAAAATGATGAAAAACGGCGCAGTATAGTATGCCGTACGATATGGGCTATAGCCCATGGTCCAAAATGATGAGAAACGAGGCTAACTTTTTTTTTTGAAATTTCAAAAAACATGGGCTATAACCCATCGTTTTTGTCATTTCGTCATTTTTTTTAAATCCTCAAAAATGATGAAACACGGCGCGCTATAGTATGCCGTACGATATGGGCTATAGCCCATGGTCCAAAATGATGAGAAACGAGGCTAACTATTTTTTTCTAAATTTCAAAAAACATGGGCTATAACCCATCGTTTTTGTCATTTCGTCATTTTTTTCAAATCCTCAAAAATGATGAAAAACGGCGCGCTATAGTATGCCGTACGATATGGGCTATAGCCCATGGTCCAAAATGATGAGAAACGAGGCTAACTTTTTTTTTCAAAATTTCAAAAAACATGGGCTATAACCCATCGTTTTTGTCATTTCGTCATTTTTTTCAAATCCTCAAAAATGATGAAAAACGGCGCGCTATAGTATGCCGTACGATATGGGCTATAGCCCATGGTCCAAAATGATGAGAAACGAGGCTAACTTTTTTTTTCAAAATTTCAAAAAACATGGGCTATAACCCATCGTTTTTGTCATTTCCTCATTTTTTTTAAATCCTCAAAAATGATGAAAAACGGCGCGCTATAGTATGCCGTACGATATGGGCTATAGCCCATGGTCCAAAATGATGAGAAACGAGGCTAACTTTTTTTTTTGAAATTTCAAAAAACATGGGCTATAACCCATCGTTTTTGTCATTTTGTCATTTTTTTCAAATCCTCAAAAATGATGAAACACGGCGCGCTATAGTATGCTGTACGATATGGGCTATAGCCCATGGTCCAAAATGATGAGAAACGAGGCTAACTTTTTTTTTCAAAATTTCAAAAAACATGGGCTATAACCCATCCTTTTTGTCATTTCGTCATTTTTTAAAAATCCTCAAAAATGATGAAAAACGGCGCACTATAGTATGCCGTACGATATGGGCTATAGCCCATGGTCCAAAATGATGAGAAACGAGGCTAACTTTTTTTTTCAAAATTTCAAAAAACATGGGCTATAACCCATCGTTTTTGTCATTTCGTCATTTTTTTAAAATCCTCAAAAATGATGAAAAACGGCACGCTATAGTATGCCGTACGATATGGGCTATAGCCCATGGTCCAAAATGATGAGAAACGAGGCTAACTTTTTTTTCCAAAATTTCAAAAAACATGGGCTATAACCCATCGTTTTTGTCATTTTGTCATTTTTTTCAAATCCTCAAAAATGATGAAAAAAGGCGCGCTATAGTACGCCGTACGATATGGGCTATAGCCCATGGTCCAAAATGATGAGAAACGAGGCTAACTTTTTTTTTCAAAATTTCAAAAAACATGGGCAAAACCCATCGTTTTTGTCATTTCGTCATTTTTTTCAAATCCTCAAAAATGATGAAAAACGGCGCGCTATAGTATGCCGTACGATATGGGCTATAGCCCATGGTCCAAAATAATGAGAAACGAGGCTAACTTTTTTTTCCGAAATTTCAAAAAACATGGGCTATAACCCATCGTTTTTGTCATTTCGTCATTTTTTTTAAATCCTCAAAAATGATGAAAAACGGCGCGCTATAGTATGCCGTACGATATGGGCTATAGCCCATGGTCCAAAATGATGAGAAACGAGGCTAACTTTTTTTTTCGAAATTTCAAAAAACATGGGCTATAACCCATCGTTTTTGTCATTTCGTCATTTTTTTCAAATCATCAAAAATGATGAAAAACGGCGCGCTATAGTATGCCGTACGATATGGGCTATAGCCCATGGTCCAAAATGATGAGAAACGAGGCTAACTTTTTTTTTCAAATTTTCAAAAAACATGGGCTATAACCCATCGTTTTTGTCATTTCGTCATTTTTTTCAAATCCTCAAAAATGATGAAAAACGGCGCGCTATAGTATGCCGTACGATATGGGCTATAGCCCATGGTCCAAAATGATGAGAAACGAGGCTAACTTTTTTTTTTGAAAATTCAAAAAACATGGGCTATAACCCATCGTTTTTGTCATTTCGTCATTTTTTTCAAATCCTCAAAAATGATGAAAAACGGCGCGCTATAGTATGCCGTACGATATGGGCTATAGCCCATGGTCCAAAATGATGAGAAACGAGGCTAACTTTTTTTTTCAAAATTTCAAAAAACATGGGCTATAACCCATCGTTTTTGTCATTTCGTCATTTTTTTAAAATCCTCAAAAATGATGAAAAACGGCGCACTATAGTATGCCGTACGATATGGGCTATAGCCCATGGTCCAAAATGATGAGAAACGAGGCTAACTTTTTTTTTCAAAATTTCAAAAAACATGGGCTATAACCCATCGTTTTTGTCATTTTGTCATTTTTTTTAAATCCTCAAAAATGATGAAAAACGGCGCGCTATAGTATGCCGTACGATATGGGCTATATCCCATGGTCCAAAATGATGAGAAACGAGGCTAACTTTTTTTTTCAAAATTTCAAAAAACATGGGCTATAACCCATCGTTTTTGTCATTTTGTCATTTTTTTCAAATCCTCAAAAATGATGAAAAACGGCGCGCTATAGTATGCCGTACGATATGGGCTATAGCCCATGGTCCAAAATGATGAGAAACGAGGCTAACTTTTTTTTTCAAAATTTCAAAAAACATGGGCTATAACCCATCGTTTTTGTCATTTCGTCATTTTTTTCAAATCCTCAAAAATGATGAAAAACGGCGCGCTATAGTATGCTGTACGATATGGGCTATAGCCCATGGTCCAAAATGATGAGAAACGAGGCTAACTTTTTTTTTCAAAATTTCAAAAAACATGGGCTATAACCCATCGTTTTTGTCATTTTGTCATTTTTTTCAAATCCTCAAAAATGATGAAAAACGGCGCGCTATAGTATGCCGTACGATATGGGCTATAGCCCATGGTCCAAAATGATGAGAAACGAGGCTAACTTTTTTTTTCAAAATTTCAAAAAACATGGGCTATAACCCATCGTTTTTGTCATTTTGTCATTTTTTTCAAATCCTCAAAAATGATGAAAAACGGTGCGCTATAGTATGCCGTACGATATGGGCTATAGCCCATGGTCCAAAATGATGAGAAACGAGGCTAACTTTTTTTTTTTGAAATTTCAAAAAACATGGGCTATAACCCATCGTTTTTGTCATTTCGTCATTTTTTTCAAATCCTCAAAAATGATGAAAAACGGCGCGCTATAGTATGCCGTACGATATGGGCTATAGCCCATGGTCCAAAATGATGAGAAACGAGGCTAACCTTTTTTTTCAAAATTTCAAAAAACATGGGCTATAACCCATCGTTTTTGTCATTTTGTCATTTTTTTCAAATCCTCAAAAATGATGAAACACGGCGCGCTATAGTATGCTGTACGATATGGGCTATAGCCCATTGTCCAAAATGATGAGAAACGAGGCTAACTTTTTTTTTCAAAATTTCAAAAAACATGGGCTATAACCCATCGTTTTTGTCATTTCGTCATTTTTTTCAAATCCTCAAAAATGATGAAAAACGGCGCGCTATAGTATGCCGTACGATATGGGCTATAGCCCATGGTCCAAAATGATGAGAAACGAGGCTAACTTTTTTTTTCAAAATTTCAAAAAACATGGGCTATAACCCATCGTTTTTGTCATTTCGTCATTTTTTTCAAATCCTCAAAAATGATGAAAAACGGCGCGCTATAGTATGCCGTACGATATGGGCTATAGCCCATGGTCCAAAATGATGAGAAACGAGGCTAACTTTTTTTTTCAAAATTTCAAAAAACATGGGCTATAACCCATCGTTTTTGTCATTTCGTCATTTTTTTAAAATCCTCAAAAATGATGAAAAACGGCGCACTATAGTATGCCGTACGATATGGGCTATAGCCCATGGTCCAAAATGATGAGAAACGAGGCTAACTTTTTTTTTCAAAATTTCAAAAAACATGGGCTATAACCCATCGTTTTTGTCATTTCGTCATTTTTTTCAAATCCTCAAAAATGATGAAACACGGCGCGCTATAGTATGCTGTATGATATGGGCTATAGCCCATGGTCCAAAATGATGAGAAACGAGGCTAACTTTTTTTTTCAAAATTTCAAAAAACATGGGCTATAACCCATCGTTTTTGTCATTTCGTCATTTTTTTCAAATCCTCAAAAATGATGAAAAACGGCGCGCTATAGTATGCCGTACGATATGGGCTATAGCCCATGGTCCAAAATGATGAGAAACGAGGCTAACTTTTTTTTTCAAAATTTCAAAAAACATGGGCTATAACCCATCGTTTTTGTCATTTCGTCATTTTTTTCAAATCCTCAAAAATGATGAAAAACGGCGCGCTATAGTATGCCGTACGATATGGGCTATAGCCCATGGTCCAAAATGATGAGAAACGAGGCTAACTTTTTTTTTCAAAATTTCAAAAAACATGGGCTATAACCCATCGTTTTTGTCATTTCGTCATTTTTTTAAAATCCTCAAAAATGATGAAAAACGGCGCACTATAGTATGCCGTACGATATGGGCTATAGCCCATGGTCCAAAATGATGAGAAACGAGGCTAACTTTTTTTTTCAAAATTTCAAAAAACATGGGCTATAACCCATCGTTTTTGTCATTTTGTCATTTTTTTTAAATCCTCAAAAATGATGAAAAACGGCGCGCTATAGTATGCCGTACGATATGGGCTATATCCCATGGTCCAAAATGATGAGAAACGAGGCTAACTTTTTTTTTCAAAATTTCAAAAAACATGGGCTATAACCCATCGTTTTTGTCATTTTGTCATTTTTTTCAAATCCTCAAAAATGATGAAAAACGGCGCGCTATAGTATGCCGTACGATATGGGCTATAGCCCATGGTCCAAAATGATGAGAAACGAGGCTAACTTTTTTTTTCAAAATTTCAAAAAACATGGGCTATAACCCATCGTTTTTGTCATTTCGTCATTTTTTTCAAATCCTCAAAAATGATGAAAAACGGCGCGCTATAGTATGCCGTACGATATGGGCTATAGCCCATGGTCCAAAATGATGAGAAACGAGGCTAACTTTTTTTTTCGAAAATTCAAAAAACATGGGCTATAACCCATCGTTTTTGTCATTTCGTCATTTTTTTTAAATCCTCAAAAATGATGAAAAACGGCGCACTATAGTATGCCGTACGATATGGGCTATAGCCCATGGTCCAAAATGATGAGAAACGAGGCTAACTTTTTTTTTCAAAATTTCAAAAAACATGGGCTATAACCCATCGTTTTTGTCATTTTGTCATTTTTTTTAAATCCTCAAAAATGATGAAAAACGGCGCGCTATAGTATGCCGTACGATATGGGCTATATCCCATGGTCCAAAATGATGAGAAACGAGGCTAACTTTTTTTTTCAAAATTTCAAAAAACATGGGCTATAACCCATCGTTTTTGTCATTTTGTCATTTTTTTCAAATCCTCAAAAATGATGAAAAACGGCGCGCTATAGTATGCCGTACGATATGGGCTATAGCCCATGGTCCAAAATGATGAGAAACGAGGCTAACTTTTTTTTTCAAAATTTCAAAAAACATGGGCTATAACCCATCGTTTTTGTCATTTCGTCATTTTTTTCAAATCCTCAAAAATGATGAAAAACGGCGCGCTATAGTATGCCGTACGATATGGGCTATAGCCCATGGTCCAAAATGATGAGAAACGAGGCTAACTTTTTTTTTCAAAATTTCAAAAAACATGGGCTATAACCCATCGTTTTTGTCATTTTGTCATTTTTTTCAAATCCTCAAAAATGATGAAACACGGCGCGCTATAGTATGCTGTATGATATGGGCTATAGCCCATGGTCCAAAATGATGAGAAACGAGGCTAACTTTTTTTTTCAAAATTTCAAAAAACATGGGCTATAACCCATCGTTTTTGTCATTTCGTCATTTTTTTCAAATCATCAAAAATGATGAAAAACGGCGCGCTATAGTATGCCGTACGATATGGGCTATAGCCCATGGTCCAAAATGATGAGAAACGAGGCTAACTTTTTTTTTCAAATTTTCAAAAAACATGGGCTATAACCCATCGTTTTTGTCATTTCGTCATTTTTTTCAAATCCTCAAAAATGATGAAAAACGGCGCGCTATAGTATGCCGTACGATATGGGCTATAGCCCATGGTCCAAAATGATGAGAAACGAGGCTAACTTTTTTTTTTGAAAATTCAAAAAACATGGGCTATAACCCATCGTTTTTGTCATTTCGTCATTTTTTTCAAATCCTCAAAAATGATGAAAAACGGCGCGCTATAGTATGCCGTACGATATGGGCTATAGCCCATGGTCCAAAATGATGAGAAACGAGGCTAACTTTTTTTTTCAAAATTTCAAAAAACATGGGCTATAACCCATCGTTTTTGTCATTTCGTCATTTTTTTCAAATCCTCAAAAATGATGAAAAACGGCGCGCTATAGTATGCCGTACGATATGGGCTATAGCCCATGGTCCAAAATGATGAGAAACGAGGCTAACTTTTTTTTTCAAAATTTCAAAAAACATGGGCTATAACCCATCGTTTTTGTCATTTCGTCATTTTTTTTAAATCCTCAAAAATGATGAAAAACGGCGCACTATAGTATGCCGTACGATATGGGCTATAGCCCATGGTCCAAAATGATGAGAAACGAGGCTAACTTTTTTTTTCAAAATTTCAAAAAACATGGGCTATAACCCATCGTTTTTGTCATTTTGTCATTTTTTTTAAATCCTCAAAAATGATGAAAAACGGCGCGCTATAGTATGCCGTACGATATGGGCTATATCCCATGGTCCAAAATGATGAGAAACGAGGCTAACTTTTTTTTTCAA
The DNA here is from genome assembly GCF_963924005.1 of Protomyctophum bolini. Classification (NCBI taxonomy): domain Eukaryota; kingdom Metazoa; phylum Chordata; class Actinopteri; order Myctophiformes; family Myctophidae; genus Protomyctophum; species Protomyctophum bolini. Next base: position 22,870,811 of record NC_137865.1, on the reverse strand, counting down.
AATTTCAAAAAACATGGGCTATAACCCATCGTTTTTGTCATTTTGTCATTTTTTTCAAATCCTCAAAAATGATGAAAAACGGCGCGCTATAGTATGCCGTACGATATGGGCTATAGCCCATGGTCCAAAATGATGAGAAACGAGGCTAACTTTTTTTTTCAAAATTTCAAAAAACATGGGCTATAACCCATCGTTTTTGTCATTTCGTCATTTTTTTCAAATCCTCAAAAATGATGAAAAACGGCGCGCTATAGTATGCTGTACGATATGGGCTATAGCCCATGGTCCAAAATGATGAGAAACGAGGCTAACTTTTTTTTTCAAAATTTCAAAAAACATGGGCTATAACCCATCGTTTTTGTCATTTTGTCATTTTTTTCAAATCCTCAAAAATGATGAAAAACGGCGCGCTATAGTATGCCGTACGATATGGGCTATAGCCCATGGTCCAAAATGATGAGAAACGAGGCTAACTTTTTTTTTCAAAATTTCAAAAAACATGGGCTATAACCCATCGTTTTTGTCATTTTGTCATTTTTTTCAAATCCTCAAAAATGATGAAAAACGGTGCGCTATAGTATGCCGTACGATATGGGCTATAGCCCATGGTCCAAAATGATGAGAAACGAGGCTAACTTTTTTTTTTTGAAATTTCAAAAAACATGGGCTATAACCCATCGTTTTTGTCATTTCGTCATTTTTTTCAAATCCTCAAAAATGATGAAAAACGGCGCGCTATAGTATGCCGTACGATATGGGCTATAGCCCATGGTCCAAAATGATGAGAAACGAGGCTAACCTTTTTTTTCAAAATTTCAAAAAACATGGGCTATAACCCATCGTTTTTGTCATTTTGTCATTTTTTTCAAATCCTCAAAAATGATGAAACACGGCGCGCTATAGTATGCTGTACGATATGGGCTATAGCCCATTGTCCAAAATGATGAGAAACGAGGCTAACTTTTTTTTTCAAAATTTCAAAAAACATGGGCTATAACCCATCGTTTTTGTCATTTCGTCATTTTTTTCAAATCCTCAAAAATGATGAAAAACGGCGCGCTATAGTATGCCGTACGATATGGGCTATAGCCCATGGTCCAAAATGATGAGAAACGAGGCTAACTTTTTTTTTCAAAATTTCAAAAAACATGGGCTATAACCCATCGTTTTTGTCATTTCGTCATTTTTTTCAAATCCTCAAAAATGATGAAAAACGGCGCGCTATAGTATGCCGTACGATATGGGCTATAGCCCATGGTCCAAAATGATGAGAAACGAGGCTAACTTTTTTTTTCAAAATTTCAAAAAACATGGGCTATAACCCATCGTTTTTGTCATTTCGTCATTTTTTTAAAATCCTCAAAAATGATGAAAAACGGCGCACTATAGTATGCCGTACGATATGGGCTATAGCCCATGGTCCAAAATGATGAGAAACGAGGCTAACTTTTTTTTTCAAAATTTCAAAAAACATGGGCTATAACCCATCGTTTTTGTCATTTTGTCATTTTTTTAAAATCCTCAAAAATGATGAAAAACGGCGCGCTATAGTATGCCGTACGATATGGGCTATATCCCATGGTCCAAAATGATGAGAAACGAGGCTAACTTTTTTTTTCAAAATTTCAAAAAACATGGGCTATAACCCATCGTTTTTGTCATTTTGTCATTTTTTTCAAATCCTCAAAAATGATGAAAAACGGCGCGCTATAGTATGCCGTACGATATGGGCTATAGCCCATGGTCCAAAATGATGAGAAACGAGGCTAACTTTTTTTTTCAAAATTTCAAAAAACATGGGCTATAACCCATCGTTTTTGTCATTTCGTCATTTTTTTCAAATCCTCAAAAATGATGAAAAACGGCGCGCTATAGTATGCCGTACGATATGGGCTATAGCCCATGGTCCAAAATGATGAGAAACGAGGCTAACTTTTTTTTTCAAAATTTCAAAAAACATGGGCTATAACCCATCGTTTTTGTCATTTTGTCATTTTTTTCAAATCCTCAAAAATGATGAAACACGGCGCGCTATAGTATGCTGTATGATATGGGCTATAGCCCATGGTCCAAAATGATGAGAAACGAGGCTAACTTTTTTTTTCAAAATTTCAAAAAACATGGGCTATAACCCATCGTTTTTGTCATTTCGTCATTTTTTTCAAATCCTCAAAAATGATGAAAAACGGCGCGCTATAGTATGCCGTACGATATGGGCTATAGCCCATGGTCCAAAATGATGAGAAACGAGGCTAACTTTTTTTTTCAAAATTTCAAAAAACATGGGCTATAACCCATCGTTTTTGTCATTTTGTCATTTTTTTTAAATCCTCAAAAATGATGAAAAACTGCGCGCTATAGTATGCCGTACGATATGGGCTATATCCCATGGTCCAAAATGATGAGAAACGAGGCTAACTTTTTTTTCCAAAATTTCAAAAAACATGGGCTATAACCCATCGTTTTTGTCATTTTGTCATTTTTTTCAAATCCTCAAAAATGATGAAAAACGGCGCGCTATAGTATGCCGTACGATATGGGCTATAGCCCATGGTCCAAAATGATGAGAAACGAGGCTAACTTTTTTTTTCAAAATTTCAAAAAACATGGGCTATAACCCATCGTTTTTGTCATTTCGTCATTTTTTTCAAATCCTCAAAAATGATGAAAAACGGCGCGCTATAGTATGCCGTACGATATGGGCTATAGCCCATGGTCCAAAATGATGAGAAACGAGGCTAACTTTTTTTTTCAAAATTTCAAAAAACATGGGCTATAACCCATCGTTTTTGTCATTTTGTCATTTTTTTCAAATCCTCAAAAATGATGAAACACGGCGCGCTATAGTATGCTGTACGATATGGGCTATAGCCCATGGTCCAAAATGATGAGAAACGAGGCTAACTTTTTTTTTCAAAATTTCAAAAAACATGGGCTATAACCCATCGTTTTTGTCATTTCGTCATTTTTTTCAAATCCTCAAAAATGATGAAAAACGGCGCGCTATAGTATGCCGTACGATATGGGCTATAGCCCATGGTCCAAAATGATGAGAAACGAGGCTAACTTTTTTTTTCAAAATTTCAAAAAACATGGGCTATAACCCATCGTTTTTGTCATTTTGTCATTTTTTTCAAATCCTCAAAAATTATGAAAAACGGCGCGCTATAGTATGCCGTACGATATGGGCTATAGCCCATGGTCCAAAATGATGAGAAACGAGGCTAACTTTTTTTTTCAAAATTTCAAAAAACATGGGCTATAACCCATCGTTTTTGTCATTTCGTCATTTTTTTAAAATCCTCAAAAATGATGAAAAACGGCGCACTATAGTATGCCGTACGATATGGGCTATAGCCCATGGTCCAAAATGATGAGAAACGAGGCTAACTTTTTTTTTCAAAATTTCAAAAAACATGGGCTATAACCCATCGTTTTTGTCATATTGTCATTTTTTTTAAATCCTCAAAAATGATGAAAAACAGCGCGCTATAGTATGCCGTACGATATGGGCTATAGCCCATGGTCCAAAATGATGAGAAACGAGGCTAACTTTTTTTTTCAAAATTTCAAAAAACATGGGCTATAACCCATCGTTTTTGTCATTTCGTCATTTTTTTCAAATCCTCAAAAATGATGAAAAACGGCGCGCTATAGTATGCCGTACGATATGGGCTATAGCCCATGGTCCAAAATGATGAGAAACGAGGCTAACTTTTTTTTTTGAAAATTCAAAAAACATGGGCTATAACCCATCGTTTTTGTCATTTCGTCATTTTTTTCAAATCCTCAAAAATGATGAAAAACGGCGCGCTATAGTATGCCGTACGATATGGGCTATAGCCCATGGTCCAAAATGATGAGAAACGAGGCTAACTTTTTTTTTCAAATTTTCAAAAAACATGGGCTATAACCCATCGTTTTTGTCATTTCGTCATTTTTTTCAAATCCTCAAAAATGATGAAAAACGGCGCGCTATAGTATGCCGTACGATATGGGCTATAGCCCATGGTCAAAAATGATGAGAAACGAGGCTAACTTTTTTTTTCAAAATTTCAAAAAACATGGGCTATAACCCATCGTTTTGGTCATTTCGTCATTTTTTTCAAATCCTCAAAAATGATGAAAAAAGGCGCACTATAGTATGCCGTACGATATGGGCTATAGCCCATGGTCCAAAATGATGAGAAACGAGGCTAACTTTTTTTTTCAAAATTTCAAAAAACATGGGCTATAACCCATCGTTTTTGTCATTTCGTCATTTTTTTAAAATCCTCAAAAATGATGAAAAACGGCGCGCTATAGTATGCCGTACCATATGGGCTATAGCCCATGGTCCAAAATGATAAGAAACGAGGCTAACCTTTTTTTCAAAATTTCAAAAAACATGGGCTATAACCCATCGTTTTTGTCATTTCGTCATTTTTTTTAAATCCTCAAAAATGATGAAAAACGGCGCGCTATAGTATGCCGTACGATATGGGCTATATCCCATGGTCCAAAATGATGAGAAACGAGGCTAACTTATTTTTTCAAATTTTCAAAAAACATGGGCTATAACCCATCGTTTTTGTCATTTCGTCATTTTTTTCAAATCCTCAAAAATGATGAAAAACGGCGCCCTATAGTATGCCGTACGATATGGGCTATAGCCCATGGTCCAAAATGATGAGAAACGAGGCTAACTTTTTTTTTCAAAATTTCAAAAAACATGGGCTATAACCCATCGTTTTTGTCATTTCGTCATTTTTTTCAAATCCTCAAAAATGATGAAAAACGGCGCGCTATAGTATGCCGTACGATATGGGCTATAGCCCATGGTCCAAAATGATGAGAAACGAGGCTAACTTTTTTTTTTGAAAATTCAAAAAACATGGGCTATAACCCATCGTTTTTGTCATTTTGTCATTTTTTTCAAATCCTCAAAAATGATGAAACACGGCGCGCTATAGTATGCTGTATGATATGGGCTATAGCCCATGGTCCAAAATGATGAGAAACGAGGCTAACTTTTTTTTTCAAAATTTCAAAAAACATGGGCTATAACCCATCGTTTTTGTCATTTCGTCATTTTTTTCAAATCCTCAAAAATGATGAAAAACGGCGCGCTATAGTATGCCGTACGATATGGGCTATAGCCCATGGTCCAAAATGATGAGAAACGAGGCTAACTTTTTTTTTCAAAATTTCAAAAAACATGGGCTATAACCCATCGTTTTTGTCATTTTGTCATTTTTTTTAAATCCTCAAAAATGATGAAAAACTGCGCGCTATAGTATGCCGTACGATATGGGCTATATCCCATGGTCCAAAATGATGAGAAACGAGGCTAACTTTTTTTTTCAAAATTTCAAAAAACATGGGCTATAACCCATCGTTTTTGTCATTTTGTCATTTTTTTCAAATCCTCAAAAATGATGAAAAACGGCGCGCTATAGTATGCCGTACGATATGGGCTATAGCCCATGGTCCAAAATGATGAGAAACAAGGCTAACTTTTTTTTTCAAAATTTCAAAAAACATGGGCTATAACCCATCGTTTTTGTCATTTCGTCATTTTTTTCAAATCCTCAAAAATGATGAAAAACGGCGCGCTATAGTATGCCGTACGATATGGGCTATAGCCCATGGTCCAAAATGATGAGAAACGAGGCTAACTTTTTTTTTCAAAATTTCAAAAAACATGGGCTATAACCCATCGTTTTTGTCATTTTGTCATTTTTTTCAAATCCTCAAAAATGATGAAACACGGCGCGCTATAGTATGCTGTACGATATGGGCTATAGCCCATGGTCCAAAATGATGAGAAACGAGGCTAACTTTTTTTTTCAAAATTTCAAAAAACATGGGCTATAACCCATCGTTTTTGTCATTTCGTCATTTTTTTCAAATCCTCAAAAATGATGAAAAACGGCGCGCTATAGTATGCCGTACGATATGGGCTATAGCCCATGGTCCAAAATGATGAGAAACGAGGCTAACTTTTTTTTTCAAAATTTCAAAAAACATGGGCTATAACCCATCGTTTTTGTCATTTCGTCATTTTTTTCAAATCCTCAAAAATTATGAAAAACGGCGCGCTATAGTATGCCGTACGATATGGGCTATAGCCCATGGTCCAAAATGATGAGAAACGAGGCTAACTTTTTTTTTCAAAATTTCAAAAAACATGGGCTATAACCCATCGTTTTTGTCATTTCGTCATTTTTTTAAAATCCTCAAAAATGATGAAAAACGGCGCACTATAGTATGCCGTACGATATGGGCTATAGCCCATGGTCCAAAATGATGAGAAACGAGGCTAACTTTTTTTTTCAAAATTTCAAAAAACATGGGCTATAACCCATCGTTTTTGTCATATTGTCATTTTTTTTAAATCCTCAAAAATGATGAAAAACAGCGCGCTATAGTATGCCGTACGATATGGGCTATAGCCCATGGTCCAAAATGATGAGAAACGAGGCTAACTTTTTTTTTCAAAATTTCAAAAAACATGGGCTATAACCCATCGTTTTTGTCATTTCGTCATTTTTTTCAAATCCTCAAAAATGATGAAAAACGGCGCGCTATAGTATGCCGTACGATATGGGCTATAGCCCATGGTCCAAAATGATGAGAAACGAGGCTAACTTTTTTTTTTGAAAATTCAAAAAACATGGGCTATAACCCATCGTTTTTGTCATTTCGTCATTTTTTTCAAATCCTCAAAAATGATGAAAAACGGCGCGCTATAGTATGCCGTACGATATGGGCTATAGCCCATGGTCCAAAATGATGAGAAACGAGGCTAACTTTTTTTTTCAAATTTTCAAAAAACATGGGCTATAACCCATCGTTTTTGTCATTTCGTCATTTTTTTCAAATCCTCAAAAATGATGAAAAACGGCGCGCTATAGTATGCCGTACGATATGGGCTATAGCCCATGGTCCAAAATGATGAGAAACGAGGCTAACTTTTTTTTTCAAAATTTCAAAAAACATGGGCTATAACCCATCGTTTTTGTCATTTCGTCATTTTTTTAAAATCCTCAAAAATGATGAAAAACGGCGCGCTATAGTATGCCGTACGATATGGGCTATATCCCATGGTCCAAAATGATGAGAAACGAGGCTAACTTATTTTTTCAAATTTTCAAAAAACATGGGCTATAACCCATCGTTTTTGTCATTTCGTCATTTTTTTCAAATCCTCAAAAATGATGAAAAACGGCGCCCTATAGTATGCCGTACGATATGGGCTATAGCCCATGGTCCAAAATGATGAGAAACGAGGCTAACTTTTTTTTTCAAAATTTCAAAAAACATGGGCTATAACCCATCGTTTTTGTCATTTCGTCATTTTTTTCAAATCCTCAAAAATGATGAAAAACGGCGCGCTATAGTATGCCGTACGATATGGGCTATAGCCCATGGTCCAAAATGATGAGAAACGAGGCTAACTTTTTTTTTTGAAAATTCAAAAAACATGGGCTATAACCCATCGTTTTTGTCATTTCGTCATTTTTTTCAAATCCTCAAAAATGATGAAAAACGGCGCGCTATAGTATGCCGTACGATATGGGCTATAGCCCATGGTCCAAAATGATGAGAAACGAGGCTAACTTTTTTTTTCAAATTTTCAAAAAACATGGGCTATAACCCATCGTTTTTGTCATTTCGTCATTTTTTTCAAATCCTCAAAAATGATGAAAAACGGCGCGCTATAGTATGCCGTACGATATGGGCTATAGCCCATGGTCCAAAATGATGAGAAACGAGGCTAACTTTTTTTTTCAAAATTTCAAAAAACATGGGCTATAACCCATCGTTTTTGTCATTTCGTCATTTTTTTCAAATCCTCAAAAATGATGAAAAAAGGCGCACTATAGTATGCCGTACGATATGGGCTATAGCCCATGGTCCAAAATGATGAGAAACGAGGCTAACTTTTTTTTTCAAAATTTCAAAAAACATGGGCTATAACCCATCGTTTTTGTCATTTCGTCATTTTTTTAAAATCCTCAAAAATGATGAAAAACGGCGCGCTATAGTATGCCGTACCATATGGGCTATAGCCCATGGTCCAAAATGATAAGAAACGAGGCTAACCTTTTTTTCAAAATTTCAAAAAACATGGGCTATAACCCATCGTTTTTGTCATTTCGTCATTTTTTTTAAATCCTCAAAAATGATGAAAAACGGCGCGCTATAGTATGCCGTACGATATGGGCTATATCCCATGGTCCAAAATGATGAGAAACGAGGCTAACTTTTTTTTTCAAATTTTCAAAAAACATGGGCTATAACCCATCGTTTTTGTCATTTCGTCATTTTTTTCAAATCCTCAAAAATGATGAAAAACGGCGCGCTATAGTATGCCGTACGATATGGGCTATAGCCCATGGTCCAAAATGATGAGAAACGAGGCTAACTTTTTTTTTCAAAATTTCAAAAAACATGGGCTATAACCCATCGTTTTTGTCATTTCGTCATTTTTTTCAAATCCTCAAAAATTATGAAAAACGGCGCGCTATAGTATGCCGTACGATATGGGCTATAGCCCATGGTCCAAAATGATGAGAAACGAGGCTAACTTTTTTTTTCAAAATTTCAAAAAACATGGGCTATAACCCATCGTTTTTGTCATTTCGTCATTTTTTTAAAATCCTCAAAAATGATGAAAAACGGCGCACTATAGTATGCCGTACGATATGGGCTATAGCCCATGGTCCAAAATGATGAGAAACGAGGCTAACTTTTTTTTTCAAAATTTCAAAAAACATGGGCTATAACCCATCGTTTTTGTCATATTGTCATTTTTTTTAAATCCTCAAAAATGATGAAAAACAGCGCGCTATAGTATGCCGTACGATATGGGCTATAGCCCATGGTCCAAAATGATGAGAAACGAGGCTAACTTTTTTTTTCAAAATTTCAAAAAACATGGGCTATAACCCATCGTTTTTGTCATTTCGTCATTTTTTTCAAATCCTCAAAAATGATGAAAAACGGCGCGCTATAGTATGCCGTACGATATGGGCTATAGCCCATGGTCCAAAATGATGAGAAACGAGGCTAACTTTTTTTTTTAAAAATTCAAAAAACATGGGCTATAACCCATCGTTTTTGTCATTTCGTCATTTTTTTCAAATCCTCAAAAATGATGAAAAACGGCGCGCTATAGTATGCCGTACGATATGGGCTATAGCCCATGGTCCAAAATGATGAGAAACGAGGCTAACTTTTTTTTTCAAATTTTCAAAAAACATGGGCTATAACCCATCGTTTTTGTCATTTTGTCATTTTTTTCAAATCCTCAAAAATGATGAAAAACGGCGCGCTATAGTATGCCGTACGATATGGGCTATATCCCATGGTCCAAAATGATGAGAAACGAGGCTAACTTATTTTTTCAAATTTTCAAAAAACATGGGCTATAACCCATCGTTTTTGTCATTTCGTCATTTTTTTCAAATCCTCAAAAATGATGAAAAACGGCGCCCTATAGTATGCCGTACGATATGGGCTATAGCCCATGGTCCAAAATGATGAGAAACGAGGCTAACTTTTTTTTTCAAAATTTCAAAAAACATGGGCTATAACCCATCGTTTTTGTCATTTCGTCATTTTTTTCAAATCCTCAAAAATGATGAAAAACGGCGCGCTATAGTATGCCGTACGATATGGGCTATAGCCCATGGTCCAAAATGATGAGAAACGAGGCTAACTTTTTTTTTTGAAAATTCAAAAAACATGGGCTATAACCCATCGTTTTTGTCATTTCGTCATTTTTTTCAAATCCTCAAAAATGATGAAAAACGGCGCGCTATAGTATGCCGTACGATATGGGCTATAGCCCATGGTCCAAAATGATGAGAAACGAGGCTAACTTTTTTTTTCAAATTTTCAAAAAACATGGGCTATAACCCATCGTTTTTGTCATTTCGTCATTTTTTTCAAATCCTCAAAAATGATGAAAAACGGCGCGCTATAGTATGCCGTACGATATGGGCTATAGCCCATGGTCCAAAATGATGAGAAACGAGGCTAACTTTTTTTTTCAAAATTTCAAAAAACATGGGCTATAACCCATCGTTTTTGTCATTTCGTCATTTTTTTCAAATCCTCAAAAATGATGAAAAAAGGCGCACTATAGTATGCCGTACGATATGGGCTATAGCCCATGGTCCAAAATGATGAGAAACGAGGCTAACTTTTTTTTTCAAAATTTCAAAAAACATGGGCTATAACCCATCGTTTTTGTCATTTCGTCATTTTTTTAAAATCCTCAAAAATGATGAAAAACGGCGCGCTATAGTATGCCGTACCATATGGGCTATAGCCCATGGTCCAAAATGATAAGAAACGAGGCTAACCTTTTTTTCAAAATTTCAAAAAACATGGGCTATAACCCATCGTTTTTGTCATTTCGTCATTTTTTTCAAATCCTCAAAAATGATGAACAACGGCGCGCTATAGTATGCCGTACGATATGGGCTATAGCCCATGGTCCAAAATGATGAGAAACGAGGCTAACTTTTTTTTTCAAAATTTCAAAAAACATGGGCTATAACCCATCGTTTTTGTCATTTCGTCATTTTTTTCAAATCCTCAAAAATGATGAAAAAGGGCGCGCTATAGTATGCCGTACGATATGGGCTATAGCCCATGGTCCAAAATGATGAGAAACGAGGCTAACCTTTTTTTTCAAAATTTCAAAAAACATGGGCTATAACCCATCGTTTTTGTCATTTCGTAAAAAAAATTAAATCCTCAAAAATGATGAAAAACGGCGCGCTATAGTATGCCGTACGATATGGGCTATATCCCATGGTCCAAAATGATGAGAAACGAGGCTAACTTTTTTTTTCAAAATTTCAAAAAACATGGGCTATAACCCATCGTTTTTGTCATTTTGTAATTTTTTTCAAATCCTCAAAAATGATGAAAAACGGCGCGCTATAGTATGCCGTACGATATGGGCTATAGCCCATGGTCCAAAATGATGAGAAACGAGGCTAACTTTTTTTTTCAAAATTTCAAAAAACATGGGCTATAACCCATCGTTTTTGTCATTTTGTCATTTTTTTCAAATCCTCAAAAATGATGAAAAACGGTGCGCTATAGTATGCCGTACGATATGGGCTATATCCCATGGTCCAAAATGATGAAAAACGGCGCGCTATAGTATGCCGTACGATATGGGCTATAGCCCATGGTCCAAAATGATGAGAAACGAGGCTAACTTTTTTTTTTGAAAATTCAAAAAACATGGGCTATAACCCATCGTTTTTGTCATTTCGTCATTTTTTTCAAATCCTCAAAAATGATGAAAAACGGCGCGCTATAGTATGCCGTACGATATGGGCTATAGCCCATGGTCCAAAATGATGAGAAACGAGGCTAACTTTTTTTTTCAAATTTTCAAAAAACATGGGCTATAACCCATCGTTTTTGTCATTTCGTCATTTTTTTCAAATCCTCAAAAATGATGAAAAACGGCGCGCTATAGTATGCCGTACGATATGGGCTATAGCCCATGGTCCAAAATGATGAGAAACGAGGCTAACTTTTTTTTTCAAAATTTCAAAAAACATGGGCTATAACCCATCGTTTTTGTCATTTCGTCATTTTTTTCAAATCCTCAAAAATGATGAAAAAAGGCGCACTATAGTATGCCGTACGATATGGGCTATAGCCCATGGTCCAAAATGATGAGAAACGAGGCTAACTTTTTTTTTCAAAATTTCAAAAAACATGGGCTATAACCCATCGTTTTTGTCATTTCGTCATTTTTTTAAAATCCTCAAAAATGATGAAAAACGGCGCGCTATAGTATGCCGTACCATATGGGCTATAGCCCATGGTCCAAAATGATAAGAAACGAGGCTAACCTTTTTTTCAAAATTTCAAAAAACATGGGCTATAACCCATCGTTTTTGTCATTTCGTCATTTTTTTCAAATCCTCAAAAATGATGAACAACGGCGCGCTATAGTATGCCGTACGATATGGGCTATAGCCCATGGTCCAAAATGATGAGAAACGAGGCTAACTTTTTTTTTCAAAATTTCAAAAAACATGGGCTATAACCCATCGTTTTTGTCATTTCGTCATTTTTTTCAAATCCTCAAAAATGATGAAAAAGGGCGCGCTATAGTATGCCGTACGATATGGGCTATAGCCCATGGTCCAAAATGATGAGAAACGAGGCTAACCTTTTTTTTCAAAATTTCAAAAAACATGGGCTATAACCCATCGTTTTTGTCATTTCGTAAAAAAAATTAAATCCTCAAAAATGATGAAAAACGGCGCGCTATAGTATGCCGTACGATATGGGCTATATCCCATGGTCCAAAATGATGAGAAACGAGGCTAACTTTTTTTTTCAAAATTTCAAAAAACATGGGCTATAACCCATCGTTTTTGTCATTTTGTAATTTTTTTCAAATCCTCAAAAATGATGAAAAACGGCGCGCTATAGTATGCCGTACGATATGGGCTATAGCCCATGGTCCAAAATGATGAGAAACGAGGCTAACTTTTTTTTTCAAAATTTCAAAAAACATGGGCTATAACCCATCGTTTTTGTCATTTTGTCATTTTTTTCAAATCCTCAAAAATGATGAAAAACGGTGCGCTATAGTATGCCGTACGATATGGGCTATATCCCATGGTCCAAAATGATGAAAAACGGCGCGCTATAGTATGCCGTACGATATGGGCTATAGCCCATGGTCCAAAATGATGAGAAACGAGGCTAACTTTTTTTTTCAAAATTTCAAAAAACATGGGCTATAACCCATCGTTTTTGTCATTTTGTCATTTTTTTCAAATCCTCAAAAATGATGAAAAACGGCGCGCTATAGTATGCCGTACGATATGGGCTATAGCCCATGGTCCAAAATGATGAGAAACGAGGCTAACTTTTTTTTTCAAAATTTCAAAAAACATGGGCTATAACCCATCGTTTTTGTCATTTTGTCATTTTTTTCAAATCCTCAAAAATGATGAAAAACGGTGCGCTATAGTATGCCGTACGATATGGGCTATAGCCCATGGTCCAAAATGATGAGAAACGAGGCTAACTTTTTTTTTTTGAAATTTCAAAAAACATGGGCTATAACCCTTCGTTTTTGTCATTTCGTCATTTTTTTCAAATCCTCAAAAATGATGAAAAACGGCGCGCTATAGTATGCCGTACGATATGGGCTATAGCCCATGGTCCAAAATGATGAGAAACGAGGCTAACTTTTTTTTTCAAAATTTCAAAAAACATGGGCTATAACCCATCGTTTTTGTCATTTCGTCATTTTTTTCAAATCCTCAAAAATGATGAAAAACGGCGCACTATAGTATGCCGTACGATATGGGCTATAGCCCATGGTCCAAAATGATGAGAAACGAGGCTAACTTTTTTTTTCAAAATATAAAAAAACATGGGCTATAACCCATCGTTTTTGTCATTTCGTCTTTTTTTTTAAATCCTCAAAAATGATGAAAAACGGCGCGCTATAGTATGCCGTACCATATGGGCTATAGCCCATGGTCCAAAATGATAAGAAACGAGGCTAACCTTTTTTTTCAAAATTTCAAAAAACATGGGCTATAACCCATCGTTTTTGTCATTTCGTCATTTTTTTTAAATCCTCAAAAATGATGAAAAACGGCGCGCTATAGTATGCCGTACGATATGGGCTATATCCCATGGTCCAAAATGATGAGAAACGAGGCTAACTTTTTTTTTTGAAATTTCAAAAAACATGGGCTATAACCCATCGTTTTTGTCATTTCGTCATTTTTTTCAAATCCTCAAAAATGATGAAAAACGGCGCGCTATAGTATGCCGTACGATATGGGCTATAGCCCATGGTCCAAAATGATGAGAAACGAGGCTAACTTTTTTTTTCAAAATTTCAAAAAACATGGGCTATAACCCATCGTTTTTGTCATTTCGTCATTTTTTTAAAATCCTCAAAAATGATGAAACACGGCGCGCTATAGTATGCCGTACGATATGGGCTATAGCCCATGGTCCAAAATGATGAGAAACGAGGCTAACTATTTTTTTCTAAATTTCAAAAAACATGGGCTATAACCCATCGTTTTTGTCATTTCGTCATTTTTTTCAAATCCTCAAAAATGATGAAAAACGGCGCGCTATAGTATGCCGTACGATATGGGCTATAGCCCATGGTCCAAAATGATGAGAAACGAGGCTAACTTTGTTTTTTGAAATTTCAAAAAACATGGGCTATAACCCATCGTTTTTGTCATTTCGTCATTTTTTTCAAATCCTCAAAAATGATGAAAAACGGCGCGCTATAGTATGCCGTATGATATGGGCTATAGCCCATGGTCCAAAATGATGAGAAACGAGGCTAACTTTTTTTTTCAAAATTTCAAAAAACATGGGCTATAACCCATCGTTTTTGTCATTTCGTCATTTTTTTAAATCCTCAAAAATGATGAAAAACGGCGCGCTATAGTATGCCGTACGATATGGGCTATAGCCCATGGTCCAAAATGATGAGAAACGAGGCTAACATTTTTTTCAAAATTTCAAAAAACATGGGCTATAACCCATCGTTTTTGTCATTTTGTCATTTTTTCAAATCCTCAAAAATGATGAAACACGGCGCGCTATAGTATGCCGTACGATATGGGCTATAGCCCATGGTCCAAAATGATGAGAAACGAGGCTAACTTTTTTTTTCAAAATTTCAAAAAACATGGGCTATAACCCATCGTTTTTGTCATTTCGTCATTTTTTTCAAATCCTCAAAAATGATGAAAAACGGCGCGCTATAGTATGCCGTACGATATGGGCTATAGCCCATGGTCCAAAATGATGAGAAACGAGGCTAACTTTTTTTTTTGAAATTTCAAAAAACATGGGCTTTAACCCATCGTTTTTGTCATTTCGTCATTTTTTTCAAAAAAATGATGATAGCCCATGTCAAAAAACATGGGCTATAACCCATCGTTTTTGTCATTTCGTAATTTTTTTCAAATCCTCAAAAATGATGAAAAACGGCGCGCTATAGTATGCCGTACGATATGGGCTATAGCCCATGGTCCAAAATGATGAGAAACGAGGCTAACTTTTTTTTTCAAAATTTCAAAAAACATGGGCTATAACCCATCGTTTTTGTCATTTCGTCATTTTTTTCAAATCCTCAAAAATGATGAAAAACGGCGCACTATAGTATGCCGTACGATATGGGCTATAGCCCATGGTCCAAAATGATGAGAAACGAGGCTAACTTTTTTTTTCAAAATTTAAAAAAACATGGGCTATAACCCATCGTTTTTGTCATTTCGTCATTTTTTTAAATCCTCAAAAATGATGAAAAACGGCGCGCTATAGTATGCCGTACGATATGGGCTATAGCCCATGGTCCAAAATGATGAGAAACGAGGCTAACATTTTTTTCAAAATTTCAAAAAACATGGGCTATAACCCATCGTTTTTGTCATTTTGTCATTTTTTCAAATCCTCAAAAATGATGAAACACGGCGCGCTATAGTATGCCGTACGATATGGGCTATAGCCCATGGTCCAAAATGATGAGAAACGAGGCTAACTTTTTTTTTCAAAATTTAAAAAAACATGGGCTATAACCCATCGTTTTTGTCATTTCGTCATTTTTTTCAAATCCTCAAAAATGATGAAAAACGGCGCGCTATAGTATGCCGTACGATATGGGCTATAGCCCATGGTCCAAAATGATGAGAAACGAGGCTAACTTTTTTTTTTGAAATTTCAAAAAACATGGGCTTTAACCCATCGTTTTTGTCATTTCGTCATTTTTTTCAAAAAAATGATGATAGCCCATGTCAAAAAACATGGGCTATAACCCATCGTTTTTGTCATTTCGTCATTTTTTTCAAATCCTCAAAAATGATGAAAAACGGCGCGCTATAGTATGCCGTACGATATGGGCTATAGCCCATGGTCCAAAATGATGAGAAACGAGGCTAACTTTTTTTTTCAAAATTTCAAAAAACATGGGCTATAACCCATCGTTTTTGTCATTTCGTCATTTTTTTCAAATCCTCAAAAATGATGAAAAACGGCGCACTATAGTATGCCGTACGATATGGGCTATAGCCCATGGTCCAAAATGATGAGAAACGAGGCTAACTTTTTTTTTCAAAATTTAAAAAAACATGGGCTATAACCCATCGTTTTTGTCATTTCGTCTTTTTTTAAAAATCCTCAAAAATGATGAAAAACGGCGCGCTATAGTATGCCGTACCATATGGGCTATAGCCCATGGTCCAAAATGATAAGAAACGAGGCTAACCTTTTTTTTCAAAATTTCAAAAAACATGGGCTATAACCCATCGTTTTTGTCATTTCGTCATTTTTTTTAAATCCTCAAAAATGATGAAAAACGGCGCGCTATAGTATGCCGTACGATATGGGCTATATCCCATGGTCCAAAATGATGAGAAACGAGGCTAACTTTTTTTTTTGAAATTTCAAAAAACATGGGCTATAACCCATCGTTTTTGTCATTTCGTCATTTTTTTCAAATCCTCAAAAATGATGAAAAACGGCGCGCTATAGTATGCCGTACGATATGGGCTATAGCCCATGGTCCAAAATGATGAGAAACGAGGCTAACTTTTTTTTTCAAAATTTCAAAAAACATGGGCTATAACCCATCGTTTTTGTCATTTCGTCATTTTTTTCAAATCCTCAAAAATGATGAAACACGGCGCGCTATAGTATGCCGTACGATATGGGCTATAGCCCATGGTCCAAAATGATGAGAAACGAGGCTAACTTTTTTTTTCAAAATTTCAAAAAACATGGGCTATAACCCATCGTTTTTGTCATTTCGTCATTTTTTTAAATCCTCAAAAATGATGAAAAACGGCGCGCTATAGTATGCCGTACGATATGGGCTATAGCCCATGGTCCAAAATGATGAGAAACGAGGCTAACATTTTTTTCAAAATTTCAAAAAACATGGGCTATAACCCATCGTTTTTGTCATTTTGTCATTTTTTCAAATCCTCAAAAATGATGAAACACGGCGCGCTATAGTATGCCGTACGATATGGGCTATAGCCCATGGTCCAAAATGATGAGAAACGAGGCTAACTTTTTTTTTCAAAATTTCAAAAAACATGGGCTATAACCCATCGTTTTTGTCATTTCGTCATTTTTTTCAAATCCTCAAAAATGATGAAAAACGGCGCGCTATAGTATGCCGTACGATATGGGCTATAGCCCATGGTCCAAAATGATGAGAAACGAGGCTAACTTTTTTTTTCAAAATTTCAAAAAACATGGGCTATAACCCATCGTTTTTGTCATTTCGTCATTTTTTTCAAATCCTCAAAAATGATGAAACACGGCGTGCTATAGTATGCCGTACGATATGGGCTATAGCCCATGGTCCAAAATGATGAGAAACGAGGCTAACTTTTTTTTTCAAAATTTCAAAAAACATGGGCTATAACCCATCGTTTTTGTCATTTCGTCATTTTTTTAAATCCTCAAAAATGATGAAAAACGGCGCGCTATAGTATGCCGTACGATATGGGCTATAGCCCATGGTCCAAAATGATGAGAAACGAGGCTAACATTTTTTTCAAAATTTCAAAAAACATGGGCTATAACCCATCGTTTTTGTCATTTTGTCATTTTTTCAAATCCTCAAAAATGATGAAACACGGCGCGCTATAGTATGCCGTACGATATGGGCTATAGCCCATGGTCCAAAATGATGAGAAACGAGGCTAACTTTTTTTTTCAAAATTTCAAAAAACATGGGCTATAACCCATCGTTTTTGTCATTTCGTCATTTTTTTCAAATCCTCAAAAATGATGAAAAACGGCGCGCTATAGTATGCCGTACGATATGGGCTATAGCCCATGGTCCAAAATGATGAGAAACGAGGCTAACTTTTTTTTTTGAAATTTCAAAAAACATGGGCTTTAACCCATCGTTTTTGTCATTTCGTCATTTTTTTCAAAAAAATGATGATAGCCCATGTCAAAAAACATGGGCTATAACCCATCGTTTTTGTCATTTCGTCATTTTTTTCAAATCCTCAAAAATGATGAAAAACGGCGCGCTATAGTATGCCGTACGATATGGGCTATAGCCCATGGTCCAAAATGATGAGAAACGAGGCTAACTTTTTTTTTCAAAATTTCAAAAAACATGGGCTATAACCCATCGTTTTTGTCATTTCGTCATTTTTTTCAAATCCTCAAAAATGATGAAAAACGGCGCACTATAGTATGCCGTACGATATGGGCTATAGCCCATGGTCCAAAATGATGAGAAACGAGGCTAACTTTTTTTTTCAAAATTTAAAAAAACATGGGCTATAACCCATCGTTTTTGTCATTTCGTCTTTTTTTTAAAATCCTCAAAAATGATGAAAAACGGCGCGCTATAGTATGCCGTACCATATGGGCTATAGCCCATGGTCCAAAATGATAAGAAACGAGGCTAACCTTTTTTTTCAAAATTTCAAAAAACATGGGCTATAACCCATCGTTTTTGTCATTTCGTCATTTTTTTTAAATCCTCAAAAATGATGAAAAACGGCGCGCTATAGTATGCCGTACGATATGGGCTATATCCCATGGTCCAAAATGATGAGAAACGAGGCTAACTTTTTTTTTTGAAATTTCAAAAAACATGGGCTATAACCCATCGTTTTTGTCATTTCGTCATTTTTTTCAAATCCTCAAAAATGATGAAAAACGGCGCGCTATAGTATGCCGTACGATATGGGCTATAGCCCATGGTCCAAAATGATGAGAAACGAGGCTAACTTTTTTTTTCAAAATTTCAAAAAACATGGGCTATAACCCATCGTTTTTGTCATTTCGTCATTTTTTTAAAATCCTCAAAAATGATGAAACACGGCGCGCTATAGTATGCCGTACGATATGGGCTATAGCCCATGGTCCAAAATGATGAGAAACGAGGCTAACTATTTTTTTCTAAATTTCAAAAAACATGGGCTATAACCCATCGTTTTTGTCATTTCGTCATTTTTTTCAAATCCTCAAAAATGATGAAAAACGGCGCGCTATAGTATGCCGTACGATATGGGCTATAGCCCATGGTCCAAAATGATGAGAAACGAGGCTAACTTTGTTTTTTGAAATTTCAAAAAACATGGGCTATAACCCATCGTTTTTGTCATTTCGTCATTTTTTTCAAATCCTCAAAAATGATGAAAAACGGCGCGCTATAGTATGCCGTATGATATGGGCTATAGCCCATGGTCCAAAATGATGAGAAACGAGGCTAACTTTTTTTTTCAAAATTTCAAAAAACATGGGCTATAACCCATCGTTTTTGTCATTTCGTCATTTTTTTAAATCCTCAAAAATGATGAAAAACGGCGCGCTATAGTATGCCGTACGATATGGGCTATAGCCCATGGTCCAAAATGATGAGAAACGAGGCTAACATTTTTTTCAAAATTTCAAAAAACATGGGCTATAACCCATCGTTTTTGTCATTTTGTCATTTTTTCAAATCCTCAAAAATGATGAAACACGGCGCGCTATAGTATGCCGTACGATATGGGCTATAGCCCATGGTCCAAAATGATGAGAAACGAGGCTAACTTTTTTTTTCAAAATTTCAAAAAACATGGGCTATAACCCATCGTTTTTGTCATTTCGTCATTTTTTTCAAATCCTCAAAAATGATGAAAAACGGCGCGCTATAGTATGCCGTACGATATGGGCTATAGCCCATGGTCCAAAATGATGAGAAACGAGGCTAACTTTTTTTTTTGAAATTTCAAAAAACATGGGCTTTAACCCATCGTTTTTGTCATTTCGTCATTTTTTAAAAAAAAATGATGATAGCCCATGTCAAAAAACATGGGCTATAACCCATCGTTTTTGTCATTTCGTCATTTTTTTCAAATCTTCAAAAATGATGAAAAACGGCGCGCTATAGTATGCCGTACGATATGGGCTATAGCCCACGGTCCAAAATGATGAGAAACGAGGCTAACTTTTTTTTTCAAAATTTCAAAAAACATGGGCTATAACCCATCGTTTTTGTCATTTCGTCATTTTTTTCAAATCTTGAAAAATGATGAAAAACTGCGCGCTATAGTATGCCGTACGATATGGGCTATAGCCCACGGTCCAAAATACAATGATATGGTACAATGATATACAATGATATGGTACTTAATATTTAACTTAGATTAATATGAAATGAAAAGTATTGTACATCATGAGCGTATAATGGTACATCGATCCTGACAAGCACAACTTCCACACCATGAGTGGTGCAAAAGTATAGGTGTGCGGGCAACAGCACATTATAATTTACGGCACAATAATTAGACCTACTGGGAGACATCACTGCCCAGCTCGGTGTCTCTGGCGCGCGTCATGCCTTGAATGCTAAATCTAAGTAACAGTACAGCCACGCTGTGCATTAAACAGTGGGTGGACAGTAACCAAGTACATTTACGTGAATACTGTACTTCATGTCAGTATCATGGTTAGTCAGGGTCAGTGTTAGTACCATGGTCATTATCATGTCAGCACCGTGTCAGTACCATGGTCATTATCATGTAGCACCGTGTCAGTACCATGGTTAGTCATGTATCATCGTCATCATCATGGTAGGTACAGGTAAAATGTACATTATGTACGTACATCAGCCCAATATCAAAATAGTGGAAATAGGCGGTCTACAAGCTCACAATGCGTTGTGATGCAATTAACTTTTTAATTTGTACTTTTGATTACTTGAGTATTTTTAAAAGCAAGTACTCCAGTACTCAACTGAGCAACTTTCACTTGTAATGGAGTCATATTTGACCAAGTAGTAGTAGTGGTAGTATCTATACTTTCACTCGGGCACTGGGGGGTGAGTACTTTGTCCACCACTGGCATTAAATCAGCAGAGGAGACTTTATATGTCACATAATTCATACCTTTGTTACCCCTGATGTCTCTCAATATGATGTGAGCCTTGGTCTGTGCTCATTCTGTCTGTCCTCCAGCAGCTATATAACACTTACTATTGATTAGCTCATGGAGTTGGCATGGCTTTTTTCCTTCAGTAAGCAAACCAAATCCAGTTCCTATATAGGCTACTGCCCTACTTTGATGCCTTGGCAGCAAGACAGACATATATAGTATTTTAACTTAAGTGTTGTAATAGCGTGTATAAATTCTAGTCACTGCTGTCCATTAGTTGATTTCATTTTCAGATAGACCGATGCCTCTACGACTGAAATTGCTTCTATAGTATTGCCAAGTTATAATGCCCGACAGGGCACTAGGTCATCTGAGGACGACCTAGAGAGACAGTATTTGTCTCGACTGTGAACTTGAACCCAAAACTCAAGAGAAAACGGCAGGTTTGTCTTGGCAGTGTGGCAGGTTCCACTCCCCAGAGTGGAACACAGTAGGTGTCAATGGTAAATCAAACAAATCGATATACCAATGTTTCTAAACACATTGCAAGCTTGTATGTCGGCTATTTTCGCATGTCCAGCAATTTTTTTTTTATGCCTACGGTTCGCTCAGCCCCAGGCGGTTGAGTTAACCGTCCGGGCCCACATGTCCATCATTGTACAACAAAGTATAAAATAGGACTCAAGTCATTAATAAGACTAAAATATTTAGTCCATCACAAAAATCAAATTGATTTGTTTGTGTTGATTCAACTGTATATTTAAATGAAATTAAATATACCATGAAATGAAAATAAAAAATAAAAAAACACTTCTCGATTATTCAATTAATCGAAATAGTAATCAATAGAATACATGGCTCAGACTGAAGATAGTAATCAATAGAATACATGGCTCAGACTGAAGATAGTAATCAATAGAATACATGGCTCAGACTGAAGATAAGTTAGAAGTGTGAATGCATCAATTCCACTCCACACAGTGTGCAGTGCAATACAGAATAAGTTTTCCATCCCCAGGGTTCCTTCAGACATGACTCTCCAACACTAACCCCACACCCCTGTGCACTGTGCCTGTCAGTTCTGTGCTGATCAGCCCCAGGCACTCCATGCCACCACACTTTCTTTCCAAACTCTATCCTTGATTCTGTTTTATATACTTGGGAGTCCATTTCTCTCCTTTATGCCCCCTCCCCCCAAACTCCTTTATGTTCACCTCCCGCTTGACTATTAAACTCATTGTGTATTCCATCGCCCAGAACGCTCGTTTGAAGTCAAAAGTGGGTAAAATTTAACTACCTCAGTTGACTAAACATCTCCGGTCAAACGATGTGAAACATTAGATCAAAGCACACTTTAATGTATGAGAATGAGACTCTGCTAGCACACAACCACAGCACAGTGTCATCCATCAAGACTTTCTCAGCATGCCTTTGCATTAATCAGTCTCAACCTGGCATCCCCATTTTGAGTACCTCCTAGGAAAAACGTCAGAAAATAGTAGATTTTCAAGCTCACAATGCACCGTGATGACGTTATCTAAATTGGCCAGTATTCGTCATA
This sequence comes from Protomyctophum bolini, assembly GCF_963924005.1. Lineage (NCBI taxonomy): Eukaryota > Metazoa > Chordata > Actinopteri > Myctophiformes > Myctophidae > Protomyctophum > Protomyctophum bolini. Next base: position 22,848,334 of record NC_137865.1, on the reverse strand, counting down.
AGATGTTAGGGTGTGTGTAAGAATGAATGAATTATAAACCTCTCAGGCCTCTCCATAAACCTCCTGTGACACAGAACCTGCAGTCCACAAACATGTCCCCAAGGCTGTCAAGCAAACATTCGGGGACAGAGAGTTCAGTGTGGCCCCCACCCTGTGAAACTCTCTTCCAATAGAGATCCAACACTGGACTCCTTAAGGCTGCCTTGAAAGGACACGTATTCTCTCAGGCTTATTATGGCATATAGTTGTTGATACATTTTGTAAAGTGTCCTTGGGTTCATGAAAGGGGCTATACAAATTCAAGCTATTATTATGACAATGATGCTGAGCCATGTCAGACCTCGGAATAACCTCGACATGAATCGTGACCAGGTACTGAAAAACCATTCACAACTATAGCAAGCCTGCCTGTTTACAACACACTAAACCCAATTAGGGGCATTCATTGCTATAGTGTGAACAATTGTACGTAACCAAGAGCATATCATCGTCAAAAACATCACTTAAACCCCCTTAAGGAGTCCCTCAGGGCTCAATGCTAGATAATTTCCTGTTTTCCGTTGTGGGGAAAGGAATCGCTGAAAATGGCCGATCGACAATCTGCTATTTTCCACCAGCTTTCCCCCTTAATACGGATGCTGGCGTTTTAGTGATCACGAATAAATTATACTTTGACAGCAGATCATTGAAGACAAACAAACAGTGAATTCGTTAACCTTACTTTTATTCAATCCCAGTCTCAACTGTAGTTCTTTTCTGCATATATTTTGACCACATACTGTATATCCATGGAGAGACATATACAGGAGAGATGGGTCCTTCACACAAGTCCTTCTGAACAAAGGAAAAACAGCGCTACAACAAACATTTACACGGATTGACTCGGACACACACACACGGCTGGGGAGAGGGGCCATGGGGACAACGGGGGAAAGTGCAATAGAAGATGGCGTCTAGTCAGGTACACGAGATCCCCACAGCCGCAAAGAAGGACTCTTAATTGCCAACTGTCTGAGAGCCAACTATGGAGCTGCGGGAGGTACAGACTAGACTAGACTGTTGAGTGGATGCATAGAACAGAGGCAGAGTGCAACAAAACAAGACCTCTGCTGGAAGAAAATAAATAAGTGATTTAAGTGATGGGAACAGTGGAGCGGAATGAGACAGACACAGCGGGAAGGGTGACACACGTCAGGATGGAAGTGTCTGGCTTCAGCCTGTGGGCATGTACGATAACACTGCCCATGTGACTGTGAGGACAGATATGGCCTGCATGTGACAGAGCGCCTAGCCATCGGGTAAATCAGTGGTTCCCAACCTGTGGGCTGGGGTTATTGCAAGTGGGCCACCAAATAATTTGCAAAAAAAACCTTTGATTTTATTGATAATATAACGTGTGTGTGTGTGCGCGCGCATATGTATATATACTGCTAAGTCGGACATTAAAGTACACCGTGTTATAGTTCTATTGCTGAAACACAATGAATTAATTGATCTCTGAAAATAAACGCAGCCCATCCATCTCAAGTGGTCAGATGGGTGGGCCGCGGACGCAAGTTGGCCCTGAAGGTTGAGAACCACTGGATAATAAATGACATTATGGAAGGATCCGAAGGGAGAACAACAAAAGACATAAAACAAACTGCAACACAGTTCAAGTGGATCATGTCATAAGACCTGTTTTATAGGCTACTCAGTCACGCGCCGGTGTCTCGCAAACGGACATTAGTCGATCTTCAAGCTCACAGAGCTATTTAATTTCCGGTGCGAGAAACAAATGGGTAAGTAAGTGAGAATAACTCAGGCTGAATATCTTTCAAGTTGGATCGCTATGTCAGGCTCGTTTAATTTAGTTATAACGTTTGGATGTGCAAAAGAAGAAAATCTGACCTGGGCCATGGCTCAATGGTCCAGGCACCTTGGCTGGTAATCCAGTCTGGCAGTGTGCCGCGGGTTCGACTCCCGATCCCGACAGCCTTTACTGCATGTCTTCCCCCCCACCCCTCTCCCCATTTCCTGTCAGCCTATGGTCTTGTCCCTCCATAAAAAATATAAAATAAAGGCGAAAGCCACAAAAACATTAAAAGAAAAACATAAAAAGAAGAAAATCTGAAGCCCAAACCAGACCAATGGGTTGCCATGCAACTCCTTACAACCAAACGGCAGCGAGTAGACGCATGTATAGTTGCAAGCCACCATTCAATTGAACCAATTGAATCACTTGCGGCGACGTGCAAACAGTTACAGGACATATCGCACCGCCGCGTAGAACGCTAAAACCGTGTCTTGGCTATACGATTATAAAATTATGACCGATATCCGATTATTTGCATGGTCAGGACCGATTCTGATATTATACAGAGGACCACAATGGAAACAAGCCTAGGCCCTAGGGGCTTAGCCCAAAGCCTGTTAATAAAGTATTCAATCAATAAATAGCCTACTGGTATACTCTTTTCCAAGTGTTTTCACAACTGAATGAGAGTACACAAATGAAATGTTGAAAAACCTAAAGTTAAATTTTACTTAAGATTTGACATCATATATGATTTGGCTTTTGTTCTAGACTACTAGGTACTAGACACTTTTGATGAACTCATTGATGAAGTTACATTTTTATTTTCCTGGTGAAAACCGATTAAATAATCGGTTTTATTTCGAGACCGATCCGATGCAGCATTTGTATGGCCAATATGGCCGATTCCGATTATGCTTCAGATTATACCGTGCATCCCTGATTCCCTAGTTTCGACCCAGTGGTGTGGTTTGGGATTAAGGACACTCCCCATCTCACAGTCCTACAAGCAGTCCATCATAGTAGTGCACACTGTAACCCCACTTCTACACCCATAAATTCTTCCCAAGTATTCACACCATAACTACACATAGTTGAGTGCCACCGATATTGTCTCAAATCCTTTAGATGCTCTTTTTGTTTTGCGAATATTGGAAAATTAGTTCCAATACACGTGCCATATATTAAATATGAGGTATAACCTTGTTCAACTCGTCTACCAGCATAAAGTATGGGACACGACAGCATATTCTCTCTCTACGACAGTGCGCTAAGCATAAATAAAAAGAAAAGCTGGATGAATGGCTTAGGATCGTTTTAAATAGAACATAACTTAGACTTTACCACAGATCTTAACACAGTTTTGGGCCACAGCTTGGAGAGGATTTGGGGATGGGGGGGACAAAAAGAAAAGAGGGTCATTGAGCAAAATAGAAGAGAACGGGGAGGTGCTTCAGTCGTCCTTCAGGAGAGATGTTTAGCAAAAGGGAATGTGGGTGGTTTTCTGTACTGTAGTCAAATGATCTCAAAACGTCTCAATGCTTCAAAACGCATTGAGACCGCTAGGTGTCTAAGAGGACACTTGGATTTCCAGTCCTGGCACACAACAGCTTACAGAGCCATAACAAGGGGCTCACCACACATTCACTTTGTACACAAAGAAAAATAAACTAATTCAGATGTGATTGGATTTACAAGACCGGTACAAAGTTGAGTTCATATTCGTTTCAACTGCAGACAAAGTCCACAGTCCATTTGTAGAAAAACAAAAAAACTACACGAAGTACAGTAAAACAAACAAATAGTCAAAATAAAGCTTTGTAAATTGCACTCCGATGATGCAGCATGATTCCCAGTTCCCCGATACTATGATATTTACATTCAGTAGTTAGTCCGAGGGGAGGGGGGGGATGAAGAAGACCTATTCAATTCAGTTTTTGTAAAAAACAATGAAACGAGATGTATTCTTCAATAACTACTCCAGTGAAGACACAGATGCCCACTACCATTTTATCTGTCTTTGTTTGGCTGCAAAGATCCACTGTTGTCCCTAGTAGCCACGGTAATGGCTATTGTCTGCCCCCTACTGTGCAGTCTGTCTCGTTACAGTGGAACTTTCTTCGCCTGGATTGCAGTGTATGTGCTTCTTGCATGTGCAGTGCCAACACAACCACACACACACACACACACACATACACAGATGGAGAAAACGGAGAGACCCAGCCCCTCTGTGCTAAGAATCAGTCTGAACACATTCAGCCGGGGCCCTGGTTTTGGTCTCGGCGTGGTGGTTTTATTGCCAGTATAGTCCAGGCTGCTCTTAGCGCAGTTTGATCTTGAAGGCAGAGATCTCCATGGGGTCCAGGCTGATGGTAGAGTCGTTGGCCAGAGGCGCGGCCGAGTCCATCAGGGTCAGAGACATGGGCTGCAGGAGATGCACGTCCAGGTTCCGGAACAGTTCCGACACGGCCAGCTACAGAGAGGGATGGGACGATGTGAAAATGACACGTCACCATTATTGTGGCAAAAATAAATCACACTACGCGTTGTGAGCTTGTAGATCTATTGCACCTATTTGTAGAGGCTATTTGGCTTTTGGCCTTACAAGCTCACATTTATGACGAATCCATTTGTGTGGCGCAAATCTTTGAATACATTCTTTCAAAGTGAACATTTTTAACTAAAATCTTTGCTTCTGGGAGGTAGCTGGAACAACATCATTTCAAATTGGGGTCGACGGCCAAATACACATAATTCTGGGGGTCCTTGACATGAAATATTGAACACAGACAACATAGGTATTTCAGAAAACTGTCAGGATTTAGAAGACTTTTTTATTTTGACGTCAGGTCTAAATGGGTTAAGAAAGAAAGACAGCTGAGTGCAACAACAAGAGAGTAGTCAAAGGGCTAAAAGAAATGACATTATGAAGACAGACAGAGAGAGGATTGATTTCCTGTCAGAACACCCTGAATCCCCTTCGTTCCCACACCCTGAAAAGGCTACGTACGTACTACGTAGTGTGAAATACAACTCCTGCTGCACACCCATCACTCAGTCTGCGAGTGTGTGTGTGTGAGTGTGTGAGTGTGTGTGTGTGTGTGTGTGTGTGTGTGTGTGTGTGTGTGTGTGTGTGTGTGTGTGTGTGTCTTATCAACACTGACCTGTCCCTCTGTGGTGGTACAGTTGAAGCCCAAGTTTTGAGCCTCCAGGCCACAATCTAGCCCTTTGCGGTGAAGTATCAGGGCAGTGTAAGGAGAAGGCCAGTGGGGGTCCTCCTGCGCGCGCACACACACACACGCACACACACACACACACACACACAGTCAGCCTAAATGATCCCATTTACGATACAGTATCTATTCCTGTCATATTACTGTAGTTATAAATTAGGAGGACTATGTCATAGGTTCAGATTCAGAAGAACCCGAACGCAGGCTGCCATTTCATGTTGCGTTACAGATCAAAGTTGTATATTGCTATTTTGTAAGCAGCACCATTACACAAGGCAAGATAACATAATTACAGTATATGATATGAAAATGGTGACAATGACCTCCAACCAGGGATATTATCTCTGTGACGGCCTCATCTTGGCCTTACTTATTGGCTGTGTTTTCCCCTATTGTTCCAAGAAGTTGATGGGTAGAGCTGAGACCTTTACATTCTATGGGAACTCACAGGAATGTCCTTTAAGGCAATTTTATTCAGTTGGCATATGGCCAGCATACAGAGTTCTAGATGCTCGATGCCTGTGCCAACTGAATAAGAAGTGCCTGAAGGACATTTCTGTGACTGCTGATAATTCCCATTATTATAAAAAAGGAACGTTTTTTAGACAATGCACCCGGTAACAAACTAGTAAAATAAATTGTGTTGGCATTCTCTTATAATTCTGGAGCTAAGACCTTGTCGGAGTTGCAAAGCACAGAGCAGGCTGGGCTCAGGCCATATATCAGACCTGCAATATCCTGTCTCCCTCTTCCCCTGGCCCGCCGACTGATAGTGTGATTTGTTTCACATACATAATATCCCCACAGGCTGAAGCCAGACCATACGCACAAGCAGATCAGTAGCTTCTGGGTATACATGCATCATTTGATTAGTTTAGCTGCGGTTCCGGCATGTTTTAGAGCTTCGGTTTGGTCATTTGTGCTTATCGTTAGGATTAGCTTTAGTGCTTGGGATGTGACCGTGATGATTGTTTGGTGTGCAGTGCACACTGGAGAGCGAATATGACTTTAAATCAATATCAGGATTTCAAACTTTTGCCTTGTAGATCGGCAATTTTTATTATTTTTGTACGCCACCACAACATACAGGGTTAAATGGTTAATCAGACTACCGGTAATCGATTTTGTTGATTATATAAGAAATGTAATAGAAGTTTTCATGTGGATTCGTTGATTTAGAGGCATACTAGATAGTAAATAAAAAATCTAATATAATTGTTGGTGCCGCTTTGTGATCTAGATGCATACTAGATTGTGATCTAGATGCATACTAGATTGTGATCTAGATGCATACTAGATTGTGATCTAGATGCATACTAGATTGTGATCTAGATGCATACTAGATTGTGATCTAGATGCATACTAGATTGTGATCTAGATGCATACTAGATTGTGATCTAGATGCATACTAGATTGTGATCTAGATGCATACTAGATTGTGATCTAGATGCATACTAGATTGTGATCTAGATGCATACTAGATTGTGATCTAGATGCATACTAGATTGTGATCTAGATGCATACTAGATTGTGATCTAGATGCATACTAGATTGTGCATACAGGAAGTAGTAGATCTAGTATGCATACCAATACAATTTAAATAAATATCAAAAACAAAACCTGCATCTCGATTATTCAATTAACCACAATTAGTCTATTTTAAACATAGGTTTTGATATATGTTCAGTTAATTGCCCAGCCCTAACTGGAGAGAATAAAGGAAATGTTCTCCATTGGGATTGGTTTATAAAATCTCTGGAGCATATCCATGGACTCGGGGGACGAGCTGGTCTTTGTTTGAGCAGTTGCCTTCCTCGCCCTTGCGGTTTTAGTGCATAATTACCCACTGCAAGTAACTGCATGAAGACTTGGGTTGAGATTAATATGGTTCTAGGTAGGTTGTTAGCAGGGAAGGCTCTGATTTGTATTGTACCTTGGAGATCAATACTGCCCAATTATATACCGTCTCAAGTCTGAAGAACTTCTGAATAATTGTATGCATTAGTAACTTTTGAAGCTCGTTGAGCATTATGGTGATGTTGGAGAAAAATGGTTAAAAGGAGGAAAATAAAATGTTGTTGAGGCCTGCTACAATGGAAGATTGACTTTTTCCAGCTATATTGCAGAGTGCAAGTTACAGTCTTGGTGACTCTGCGGTTTCTCCCACAGTAGCTTACTAGCTTTAACCTTTGAGCTGTAAAAAGAAACTGGAAATGGAGAGGGATAAATAGAAAAGTAACTGAGTCTGAGATTCTTTAGAAGTGTACAGTATCTGGACATTTATGACTGCTTGTAAAGAGTCAGCATTTAGTGTGTGTGTGTGTGTGTGTGTGTGTGTGTGTGTGTGTGTGTGTGTGGAGGGGGGCTTGGGGGTTGGATGTGGCAGCCCTGGATGATTCTTCACGGTGCAGACTGTAGCGGTTTCCGCAGTTGAATGGTTATTTTAGGGGTGCCAGGTAAAACCAGAGAAAATATTATTTCTCCTTTTATGAGTTCTTCCGTCTAACAGAGTAGATCGGCTCTTTCTAAGTTTCCAAAACAACAAAATAATAAACAAAACAAGCACTTGCAAATAATAAGAGAGCGGAATACCACTGACAGGAACGTTTATCATCTGTAGGGAAGTTTGATCAACACGCCAGAGACTACGCCACTTTACGGACTAACAACGAACAGACACTGTGAACAACAGTGAGAATCAAGGGACTGGCTTCCTCGTCCACACATACACAGGTCCAACGCTGAACGTCCCTCTCTCGCTCTGACTGTCTGTCTCCACACTCGCACACCAGGCACAATCAACAGGGCTTTTCAAAACGGGCAGTTCACAGGGGTGAGTGACAGGTGTCACGAACAGGCAGCTCTGGGACCATCTCAGGCCGTCACAAGTCGCTTGAAGAACTAAAAAGTAGAGTTTGTTGGCTCAACTGAAACAACAAAAGTTATCCATCCATATAGGGGACTTGCCTTCTAAGACGAATCCAACTGAACAAGAACATGATATTGATTCCATCGAGTCTCTGAAGAAGAAAAGCAAACAATAACTATTGTAAAGTTCCTGCCCTGCCCACTAGCACTAAGGGACTTTGAATCACTACGGTGCATCAGGCTTGGCACCGTTCCGAGCGTGGAAAGCCGGGCAGGGAGGGTGACCTCGGTCACTGAATCCTCCTCACAGTTGAACTGACCAAAATGTAGATCAACTGGGTCGGATAGAATGTTCCTCTGCACGCACTACATCCTCATTGTCAAATTACTCATTGCTCAACAGCTAGTGACTTCATGTATATCATATGAGGAATCGGACCCATGTCCTTACCCTCCCACATGACCAATTATGGGGGATACCAGGGGTCGGCGCCACAAGTATGTGGGGAAAAATCAACGTAAAGGAGCTCAAGCAATATCTGCTTTCATAACACCATCTGAACTGTTCAATTTGTTTTCCTTTGGAATGGAATTTGATTGCCTGCACCACAAAAGAGACAAAGCAAGTGTGTTTTAAACTTTGTGTGCGCTTCCTTCTACAAAATAAAAAAACACATTTTGGCTATTTTTCTTGTTTTGCATTTCCTTTTTGTTTGAATGACTAGCAGATGGAAATGTGAGTTTGCCAAAGCCACTATGACATCTTGGTATGGTTGTGGGTCAGGGTAATGTGCAAATTTCAGCTATTTATGAGTTTCCTGTTTCCAACCACTAAAAAGGGACACATTCTTTTTTTTGCCAGAATTTCTCAACTTTGGTGGCTGCTCTGACTGACTTGCTGAGGGGGAAATCTAAATTAAATTCGTCTGTTTCATGTCCGCAAGCTTTTGGCTTTTGTTGTGTTCCGCTCCATTTCTGTTAGTGGCCTGATTCCATCAGCCTTTCAAGTTTTCACATGGATAAAAGCCATATTGGCATACTCTTTCAAGCTGATAAACAAGGTATTGAATGTCCAGGTACGTAGCTTCTTTTCCAAGATGTTCAACTCCTCCCAGCTGAATAACTCAGTGGTACAAAATGAAGTGCTGGAATTCATCTTCTTTCATGGAAACCATGACTCCAGAATGGCAATCATTGCATTCACTGACCATAAACAGTCACCTTTTTTTTAACTCTGCAGAATCCAAATCAGAGGCAAAAACAAAGGTGAGCTTTGTTTTTGCAGCCTTACTGCATGGGACTAACGGCATATTAACTTAAACCCCATGTACTGCTTTGTACGACTAATAGCATAATTAGCAGATCTACAAACTCACAAAATGTTGCACACAGTTTTTCACACATTACTGCGCAGCCTTCCAGGCCAGACGGTGGAGCCAGTGCTAGCAAAATCCACGAAAAAAGCTGTAGTGTTGTTTTGCTAGACAACACTTTTTGGCCATGCACCCCAAGGGGCCAGCTAGGCACTCCAATGTTGAAGCGCTGGTCCCTAGTGGTAAGAGGAAGGACTGCAGGCGGACCTGTGGATTCTTGACGAGGAAACCCCGTGCAACCGAGCGCTCAATGTTAAAGCCCAGCTGCACTTCCGCATTTGGACACCAAAATTTGGTGTCCAAATGCGGAAGTGAAATGCTGAATCAGCAAATAGACGGTACTTCCGGCAGCCTTCCGGGTGCTTCAAAACGCCACTGAGCAACTTCCACTGACATGAATAGCGGAGGGGGCGGAGCTTCGCGCCAGTTTAGTCTCTATCCTTTTAATACTCTATGATGCACCCCCTGTTACCACCCGATCTAGCTGACGCACCCCCCCCCCCCACATGGAAATATAAATTGCATAAGCTATATAGACATATATTTCCTATTTATCCACATAGATGCACATATGAACCTGAATATGGCATATATGCATGTTACGGACCACGGTCCTTTTGATTATTTGTTATTTGTTTAACTATAATTATTATTTATGGTGGCTATTTAATTAGGATAATAATTATAAGTTGGTATTTGTTATTACGTTTTATGGCATGTAACAAGTTGTATTTCTTCTGCTACAGTACTCAAGTGAATTGACACACATGGCTCTGAGTGACAGGTCCCTGATTGGATCTGCCCCTCTGTTCCTTATTGGTTCTCCCCGACAACACCAGTTTCCTGTTGGCTGGGCACTCTTCCTGTCTCTGTATAAAAGCTAGTTGAACTTGGCCTTCAGCAGCAGAGACTCGATCCCTCTAGTCCTCTCTTGTGCCTGCCTTATTATTTCGTTTGTTCTCGTTTCTGGTTCATTATGCCGTAAGTTATGATTTGTTTTCTTTAGCCCAGTTTTCTCGTTTGAAGTAATCTTTAATTTGCCTATGAGTCTGTAAACCAATTATTTATCCTTGTTAAATAAGAAGCCCGGTTCCTACCTCCACCATGTAGGAGTGCCAGGTATTTTCTTTTGTTAACTTATTGTAATTTTGGTTAGTTAGGGTAGTTAGGGACTTAGAATTGTAATTTTGTTTAAACCTTCTGTTAGGGCCTTTAGGTAGGGGTAAACTTTTGATTTCCAGTTAGATTCGTTTTGTTAGAATAGCACCTGCACTCTGAAGCCAAAAAGTGAGAATTGTGAACAAGAAATGTACAAATTGTCTCTACTGTTGAACAAAAAGAGCGACTACAAATAAATTGAAGTTATTTTCATCCTGTCTCCTCTCAAATTGTGTCCCTTCACCCTAGACGAAGGTCCATAACAATGCAGCATAGGCTATATTCTGCATATACTGCCATACAGTATATTGGCATAATGTCAATACATTTAAAATAAAACCATAGCACCACCATTAGCCTTTTTATGTCGCGCACCCCGTAGAAGGCGCTCGCACACCACAAGGGGTGCACGCACCACAGTTTGAGAACCACTGTGCAGCTAGAGTAACTAAGCCTAGGGAACGAACAGGCCATCACCCACATAGCAGCGATGTTGATCAGTGGGGCTTCCATTCACAATAAATAGGCTATAAACAATTCTGAGCATAAATAAGACTAATAACCCTGTGCGCCTGCACGTGTCCCGCAGATTATCATGTACGCCGTTTCTATAAGGAGAGGCCTATACTATGGATGCTAACAGAGGCTTTAAAAAAGGGTAAATAAATATTTTTTTATAAATCTCGTGTTTCTCGTGGATGACCTTGAAGTTGCTATAAGCAACTATATGTCATACCCCATATGTAAAATTTCTGTGACACATCTAGGGGCTGCAATCTGTAGTCAAAGATTTAAATGTAGTCTCTGTGACACATCTAGGGGCTACAATCTGTATTTAAAGATTTAAATGTAGTCTTTGTGACACATCTAGGGGCTGCAATCTGTAGTCAAAGATTTAAATGTAGTCTTTGTGACACATCTAGGGGCTGCAATCTGTATTCAAATATTTAAATGTAGTCTTTGTGACACATCTAGGGGCTGCAATCTGTATTCAAAGATGTTCCTAGAAGCTTTGTCCATTGATCGAAGAAAACCTGTCACAATGATTAACCAATCAGGAAGTAGACAGGCAAATCGACCAATGACAAAGCTTCTAGGAAAATCTTTGAATGCAGATTAAATTTATCTTGGGAGCGTTCTACCCATTGCTGGCTGTCTGAATCCCCCTAGGTCATTAAAATGTTGACATATTATTGCTTATAGCAGCTTTAATACCTTTCCTCGAGATCTCTCGTGGGAAGCACGGATTCAGGGTTAATCAAATGTTCGCCTGTAATGGGACACCAGGGTTAATGTGATTACAGGTAAAGATAATATTATAAACGAGGACAAAGGTGCACCTCTGCAACTCTTCGCAGCATAACTAATAGCATACTTTCTACACTGTCCACTTCACCCTCTGTCTGTCCCTTCCTCTTACCGTAAATTGCTCCTATAGGCGCCAAGGTTGCTGAGCCAGCCATTCGCCCTTCATTCATCATGTAGAACACCATTTGTCTCCCTCACCTGGCTTTGGATGCTGCGCAGATTGAGCAGGTGGAAGTCACAGGGCAGGCTGCTCTTGAGGGGGGCGAAGGTCTGCAGGGGGGGGATGCCCCGCTTCTTGGGCAGCACGGGTAGCGCCAACACCTCGTGGTTCAGGATGCTGTTGGTCATGTGACTGAGCAAAGACGGGAAGCTGGTCGGTCCGCCGTCCATCATCTGGAGGAGGGAGAGACGGGCGGGTTATGTCGACGTCATAGCAAACCGTCACTTACCACTGGCACTTAGGTCCAAAGGTGTGCAATAAAAATGCAGTCAATTTACTATTTACTCAAACTAAGTGAGGGTACTGACTCTATCAAATATACTGTCATGCTATGCCAACTCTATAACAAAGACAAATTCTATTAGTTTTTTTATGGGGATTTTCACTTTTATGTCTTTCAGCCACAGCCTGCAAAGTGATGGGGTGCGACATCACAGTGACATTACACAAACAAGTTAACAGTCATTTCATTCAACAAGGCATGAAGTGTTGCTATAAGATGGAGGACCATAGCTGTGTGGTCGGGGCAACTCCATCCCATCTGCATTCAGCAGTGTTTTCATTAGCAGTGGTAATGTAGGATGACAAAAACTGCAAGCAATGCCTTGTGTTTGGTCCCCAAACGTTATCCATTTACTCGATGTAAATGGCATCTTGCTTGTTACCGTACTTACATTGCTGTTGGTTTCAAAGATGGACAGGGTTTTGTTTTGTGGCTTAGAGCTATGAGGTGGAGGGACGCCATGAAGAGGAGACTAGGGAACTGGAGCTAGAGCAGTGGTTCTCAAACCTTTTAGTCCGTGACCCGGGACCCAACTTAGTGAAAATAGCAGATCTACAAGCTCACAAGCTTGTAGATCGGCTATTTTCATTACTCATTGCCAAACATTTGGTTTCTAATTCATGGGATTTATTAGATTTTATTTATTCAAGAAATTACATTTCATTTGGTATTAATTAATGAAAACTTAATTTTTTTGGGACCGTTTTTTGAAAATGTTTGAAATTATAATAATTCAAAACATAATGTAGGAAACCATAATGTCCACGACTCACAAATGGGTCCCGACCCACTGTTTGGGAAACAGGAGCAAGAGCAGCAGACCATACACAAGCTAGCTAGAATCCTTGCCATTGCCGGGGCAACTAACATTACCTGATCTCCACCCCTCAAGATTTGGGGGAGGAAAGAACGAAAGGAAGAGGAGAATTTGGCAAAGAAGCCGTCGTCATGCTGAGGGATGATTGTGAGTGGAATCGGAAGGAAACGTGTGTCAAAGAAACACGGAGGGCATAGAGGTGGACAGGAAGACAAAATAATGACGGGAATGGGTGGGTAATGGAAAGAAAAAAAAACAAAATGGAGAAAGGCATTAACAAACACAGGATGAAGGACAAACAAGACATCATCCCCCGTTCATATTCAACAACCATGGGTTGTTAAGATTACACAGGTTAATTAAAATGTAATTAAAAGTACACACAGCCAGGTGGGGAACGTGTGTGCATACTGCGTGCGTGCGTTTAACATCGACTTAAACCCTATATTCTTTGCTGACCAAAGTTCCCCAGGAATCTATAGTAGGCCCCTTATGTTTTCCCTCTAAACTCACTCACATCTCTTCGCTGAAAATAGCTGATCCACAAGCTCACAACACGACACATTGTGAATGTGAGCTTGTGGATCTTTTTATTTTATTTTGCCCCGGAATAGGGACGCCAAGCTTCATGTGGTTAACCCATTTAGACCCGAGGACGCATCTGTGTCACCAGCTTTTAACCACTTTAACCAATATTTTAAACTTTAGCTGTTGAAAAATCGTGAAAACGTGCAAATCTTTGAATATATATTATTTCCCAGCAAACATTTTTAACTAAAATCTTTGTTTCTGGGTGGTCCCTGGGACAAAACAAAACATTTCCAGATGGGGGTCGACGGCTGAATACATATTATCCTGGGGCTCCTTGACAAGAAATAGTTGAGAACCACTGATATAGAAACATAGTTTTTTTAGTTTTTTCTAGAAAACCGTCATGATTTAGAAGACATTTGTAGAATCTGGTCTCAGGTCTTCTTGTGGTTAAGCTGCTAATGTTCCAGTCTGCTGTAGACTGACCTTGTTGCCCGTGGACCTCCTCTCCAGCAGCAAGCGGAAGCGGTTGGCCGTCCTCTTGTTGTCCTTCAGACCCTGGCCCAGCCCGCGGTTGTCGTCCTGCATCAACCGGCGGTCCATAATCACCTCCAACTGACCTGCGGGTGCACAAACACAAGCCAGCAAAGTCAACGCAGATGTCTGTGTGCGTGTGCGCGCGCGTGTGCGTGTGCAGTGTTGGGAAAGTGCATTTATTTTATGAACTAGTTCAGTTCACAGTTCAGACATTTTAAAAGGAACTAGTTCAGTTCAGAGTTCCTAATTCAACATTTTGAACTAAAGTTCATGGTTCCAAAAATTTTACAATTTTTGTTCTTTTTCGTTCTTTTTTAATTTTTTATTATTGCCACAGCTCATAGCCATATAGAACCACATACTTTATTGAATTAAAAAAACCCTTGGGGATTAATAAAGTGACAACTTTTACAATATCTCCATTACCATTATCCAAATTAATTCCTCATTGTTTACATTTTGCAATGTGTGAAATGCCACTGAATTCTTAATCATTTTCCTTGTCTTTATTATGGGCCAACTTGTGAAAGCTGCATGCTTTTTTTGTTTGCCGGACGCATGGAACACGTGTACGACGAAGAATAAATCAGGCATCACTGCGCTTCTGTGGAGGGAGGAAGATATATTTTGTTGGCCGAACGAGGCGATCATGTATGGACAGTTGGACACATACGACATACCTCATCGACGCAAAAATAACAAGCAATTGGAATCTATTTTTCTTGGCACATTATAAACAAGTTTACTTTACCTCCTCAGTGTTTGGGTCTGGACATGTAGGACTGTATGTGTCTGCTGTCTGCGTGCTGCGCGCTCCAGTGAAATTGTGCGGCTTGAGAAAGATTAGTTAATTTGTGTTGGATAAGGGCATATTGGTGGGTTTTCCACTAGATATTAAGGACTGGTTAGGGTGTGTTTTAGCGGGGGTTTCGCCTGGAAGGCTCACTCACTTTTGAACGAAGTTGAACGTGAGAAAGTGACGTTCACACACGCCAGAAACGAACGTGTTCACAATGACGTTCATCAGGCAGAAATACAGTGCGTTCAGTTCACGTTCAGCCGAAATAGGAACGCGTTCGTGAACTATCGTTCTTTGAACACATTCGGGTACAATGCTGTGCGCGCGTGTGTGTGTGCATGCGTGTGTGTGCTCACGTGTGTGTGTGTGTGTGTGTGTGTAGAACTGTCCCTGGCAGGACAAAAGGATTAAAACAATCATCTAGGCTAATGCTTCATTCGATAGAGAAGCAAGCAAGTGGAAATAGCCACATATTCTCTGAACTTCTGTAATGCTAAATATAATTACCCATCAGCGTACAGTACTGGCAATAACAGGCTACAAAGTGCAAGTTTAACCTTGCTGCCATACTTGCAATGTGCACAACAGATTTCCACTGTGCACACGCACACACAAAATAGACAGCTACTGTAGCCTAAAGAGCCAGGCCATAAACATTAAACGGGCTGTGCCAGAAATATTCAAGGTCAAAAAAACGTAATATCTGGTCATGGAATGACAGTCGTCTCCCCCCCTTAAATTAAGTTAAATCACTAACAGTGTTGCCGTTACGCCACAGTGATTGATTGATTGTTGGGTGATACAGACCACTGTCCAGGCTGGTGACGCCCAGGGCCTGAGCTGTGTGCAGGGTGAGGCGATGCTGGCTGTCCTGGATGTAGGCTTGACTTGGCATGGGGTAGAAGTTGGCTTGTAGGGGAAGCTTCATGAAGTGCCGACGGGGCTGCATCTACAAGCCCGACACACACACACACACACACACACACACACACACACACGCACACGCACACACGCACAAAAAGTAATCGATCAAATGATTGCATAAGAAAATCTATAGATAGTTGCAGCTCTACTAATGTCTGCCATTGGAAGACACAGAATCGCATTAGATTCATCGATATCCATCAAATAAAAGTCCACCATCAACAGGGTACTGACCTGGAAGCCATTGAGGTCTGTGTAGAAGACCTCACCACTCTGGATGTCCGTGGTTAACCTCATAGCCAGCTCCTTGTTGGTCTGATCTCGGATATCAACCATGGTAGTCACGTCAATGGACAGGCCGTCCAGCCCTGGGAATACACAAAACAATACAGAGAAGGTATAGATTTATAAACGGGATTGAAAGACACTGTCAGGAATAAAAATTAGGTTGTCTCGAGGACTAGACTTTGCCTAGGAAACCCTTGATAACAAAATGTCAGTGTCAGATCTTCAGCGCACTGATTTTTTAATTAAAGTTTACATATGCTGATGCACATCTATGTTCTGCAAATACAAATCCACCACAACAGTCCCTCCAAGTCTCCTGCTCTCTTTCAATTCAACCAACTATCTGGGGTTTTCTTTCCCTCTTTGGTGAAATCTTTACTTTTGTTTTCTCACCGCCATCGTTTCTTTCCTCCTCACTGAAAACATGCAGCAATGTTAAGTGGTATGGTAATACGGTAAAAAAGCAGCCGTCTGTGTGCTCGGGTCCAGAACATCTCATAATGACATGTCAGAAGTGTTGGTTTCCATAAAATGTTAAACTGTATTTAAACCAGCCATTTTTGCACAATTCATTTGTTAAATAGTATTAGAAATACAAGTAAGCAACATTAGTAATTTCACTTTTTTATCTATAAATAATTAGTATTACATTGAAGTAAATTATTTTCAAATAAAATTCTACTTCATAGAAAAAAATAAGGATTGGTCTTTTTTCCTAAAACACGTAATGATAAAAAAATAAAGAATGGACCAAAATGTAAATTAATTTGACTTTCAAATTATCTCCCGGGAGACTGGTGAGGCATTTTGACAGATTCTGTGTTTCATTTGCAACCCAAATCACCATCTGCCAGCCATGGCAGCTAAAACACAATTAATTCAAACACTATTATTTGACTCCAGTCTGCAGAGTGCCGCGGGAATGCGATATTACCTGGCACATTGTGTATGCGTATGATCTGTTGGAAATGCTGGTAGTACGCTACGACCTCCGAGAAGAGCGGTCCTTCCACCACACGCACCACAGGTGGCTCCTTTTGAACGTAGGGCTGAGAGGAGGAGGAACAACAACACACCAGCACAAACACAGGGAAGAACAGAGCAAGAGAGGTGAAGTGAAGAGAGACGCACAGCAGTAACCTTCTTAAAAAAACAGCACTGCAGCTGAGCTGCTGCGTTCCGCTGCTTTTTGATCGTTGTTTTTCAATCAATGAAGCGACGAAGCAGCAGGCGCACATATATCCCCCCCCCCCCCTCCCCCCCCCCCTGAGCTCCACAAGTAAACAGCTGAGATGAGGGTACTGATAGAATACCTTACCTTGGCCTTTCCATCGGGTAAGAAGAGGTAAGCCCCGCTCTTGTCCTTGGAAGCACGCGTGCCATATGTTAAAAACTGCATCTGAACTTTCACCTCCTGAGGGTCATCCTTCCGTCGGATACTCTGATGAAGAGAAAATGACAGTGTGGAAGCGCCGTCACAGAACATGAGATCCAAAACAAGGACAGGGTAAATGAGAGAGATCAAAGAGGATGTGATTTAGCAGCACGACAAGTCATCTTAACTTTGGATCAAACAAACAAAGATGGGGGCTGTTACGAAATCAAGCCATTGTTGTTTTTTCGTCCCCTTAACAGCAGAGCTGTCGCCTCAAGTAAGCCTTTTCATGATGACTATAATAAACAGTTTTAAGTTATCAGAGAGCTGAAGCAGATCTCACACAAACCTCCAGCAGTCCCGTGGTGCCAGAGAAGCCAAGCGTGAGAGACTGGCTAGTGATGTAGAAGGTCTGCGGGTCGGCCTGCTGGGATCGAACCGGCAGGGGGTCCACAGCGCGGGCGCTCAGCCCCCGTCCCGCCAGCCTCAGAAGGGTGTCGGAGCGCAGTGTCATGGGGGACTCGGGAGCATCGTACACATGGAACACAGCCAGGCCCAGGGCAGGCAGACGTACCATGAACGAAGCCTGCGTATACAAGAGAAAACCATTAACAAAATGAAGAAACAAAAGTCCCCCAATTCAAAGCTCTCTTCTTTGTCAATTAGGGGTGAAAGTTAAAACGACTAATTTAATCATTCAACTAATCAACTGACTAAGTCTATACGTTGTGTTATATGTTATACAGTATATACCTTTAAAACCAGGAAAGCATCTGTGTCATTTTTGACACAGATTTATTTTAATTCATGGAATAAAATAAATTGATCTCAGGTCTAAATGGGTTAAATTATCTATTTGTATGCAGCAGCTGGTCTCACATTCCATGCTGCTATATTCGAAGAGACGAAAACAATGGAGGCAGCAGGTAGCCGCTTCCGTTGTTACCGTTGTTGCACTTGACCGCGAGACAGAGAGAAGCAGGGATATTGTGGATTTCTACAGTCAATTAAAAAGTGAAGTCATTTATTTCCTTCTATATTAAGATGGTGAGAGCACTGACATAAACAAAACAGTACATTTTATTCAAGCCAATGGACTAAACCATAAATTCAGAAAATAATACTGGACACGGACATACACTTCCACACAGAGGTCAATCCAGGGTCTGTGCTCAAACAAAGTCATAGAAAGTGAACCATTACCATTCATGAGAAAAGTAAATCCGGTGGCAGAGATGACCCAGACTAGTACATTTCTGGGAAAGGACCGAACCCTTTCCCAGCGGGAGGGTTTGGGAGGACTGTATTTCATGTTGTATCTTGTCTTTTTCAGTATGTCTTTTTTTTAAGAGAGATAATGATAATGATATACATGAATAAAAAATAAAAAAATCCAGACTGGATTCATAATCTTGCCATTTTGGTGGATATAATAATTTTGCTGGTACTCACATATGCCTGCCAGAAAACCAATATTACTTAGAATTGCGTACTGCCACTTACTGGATACTTTAGGTACACGTTAAGACGCTCACATCGCTCCCAAGTGTCCCCAGTGTCCCCAGTGCTTTAGGTACACGTTAGGAAGCTCACGTCGTTCCCAAGTGTCCCCAGTGCTTTAGGTACACGTTAGGAAGCTCACGTCGTTCCCAAGTGTCCCTAGTGCTTTAGGTACACGTTAGGAAGCTCACGTCGTTCCCAAGTGTCCCCAGTGCTTTAGGTACACTTTAGGAAGCTCACTTCGTTCCCAAGTGTCCCCAGTGCTTTAGGTAAACGTTAGGAAGCTCACTTCGTTTCCAAGTGCTTTAGGTACACGTTAGGAAGCTTACTTCATTCCCAAGTGACCCCAGTGCTTTAGGTACACGTCAAGGTTAATTAAATAAGGTTAGGACGCGAAGACCGTACGGTGGACTCCATGTTGCGCAATTGAGACCAAGGAAGCTGAACGCGGAAGTGTTGGCTGCATATAGCCCAATGCGCATGTTTCTTTCCTCCCAGGGAGCAACATAGAGTCTTCGCTTCCTAATCTTAATTAATTAACCTTGGTACACGTTAGGAAGCTCACGTCGTTCCCATGTGTCCCCAATGCTTTCAAGACTACTCTCCTTTGCCTTGGTTACCTTGAATAAGGAAGTGCTGCAAAATTCATTTGCACCAAACGGTGACACGAGTTTGACATGTTGACACGTGTGTTATATATTTTGTTATCAATGCCAATCTCTTGGCATACATTTAATCATACATGATAAAATGCTATCATAAACTGTAATTTTGAATATATTCTCAATATATTAGTTTGTCTAAATTAATCGCATAGATTAATAAAAAAAACAATATTAACACAACCAAACCGGGGCACTGGAGAGCTCCACATCGTCAGCTCTGTGCCGTCAAAGAAACGCTGTTTTGACCAAAAATGCCATCTGGGACAAGGAATAGGAGATACGGGCGATTGAAAGAAACAGATAGAATGGATTATTATGGTGACGACGATCTAAGATGGACAATCCAGTGCTGTGACAACAACATAGCTAGCTAACCAGCTAACGTAAATAGCATTATGGCTCGATCGAGCGAATGCACTATAAAAGCGCAATTGCCATTAATCAACGGCAATGGCGGTAAGCGTAGTATCAGAAATAGGCTTCAATTGACCTAAATGTATGGCAATGGCGGTGAAAGAATTAATACATTGTTAAAAAAATTAAATAAAAATCATTTGAAGTGCATTTGTCAATAGATTTGATGCTATACTAGGTGCTCCTACTGACTAATACTTATACACCAGACTGAAATATGCAAATCACACCAACACCACAAACTCACCGATTAAATCCCCCACCACACCACTACCAAGAGTTGCCTAGCAACAGCATGACAGAATTGTCACTTCCTCCCCACCTAATCCTCCTGCTTAATGCCAAGCTTGACATGGTTTTGAACATCTCCTCCTTTACCTCAAACACCTCAGCACTCATCTGGCTGGCGGAGCTCCACTGGGCACTCAGCTGCACGGGGAGGGTCTGCCCGTCCTCAGTGAGCACGCGCACGTGGACCGTGTTCACCAGCACCGTTACCACGCACAGTCGCTCGTGCTCCAGCGGGTTGAACAGAACCACGTACCTGCATTGGTTAAGGAGGGGAAAGGAACATTAAAGAGTTCAGACGTGCTGGCTGTGCGATGGAGGGGTTGAAAAGCACACAGTGGATGACAATAGCGGTGGGGAAAGTACTCGATACAAGTTAAGGTCAGGAATTCAAAATGTACTTGAGTAAAAAGTACTAAATTGTTGGCATCAAAATGTCATGCAGAATGTCTCATTTCAAGTTTTCAAATTAATACAAATCTTTTGAAAATAGCCGATCTACAAGCTCACAATGCGTCGCTTCACGAGGCATTGTGAGCTTGTAGATCGGCTATTTTCAAATGGCCCACCAAATGTATATACAGTAGGGCTGAAGTGGTTAATGCATGTTTTGTAATATTCTACAAAGTAACTAGTAACTAATGTTTTAAAATAAATGTGGAGTACAATATTTGGCTCCTAGATGTAGTGGAGAAGAAATAAAAGTACTGGAAATTGGAAATACTAAAGTATAAATACATCAAAATTTTACATAAATACAGTACTTAAGTAAATACACTTAGTTACTTTCCACCACTGCTGGTTAAGGAGGGGAAAGGAAAATTAAAGACTTGGTGCTGGCTGTGCGATGGAGGGGTTGAAGAGAACACAGTGGATGACTAATTAACCCACTTAAGCCCTAGTTCATTGACTGTTGCACCTCAGGGACTCTTCCCTTTTTCCCCCACAACTACAAAACTCTTCACCGATCATCTACACCGTGCCACGCTCCAACGCACTGCGAGCTCCATGTAGATCTGCTACTTTTGCTGAGAATGTTCGCCTATTTCTTTTTTATGCACTTGAGCTGGATTGCAGATAAATTTCGTTCGACATTCTGATTCTGACGTGCCCAGAATAGGGACATTACTCGTTAAGTTTCATGCGGTCAAGAAATGTCTAGTAGGTTATTGTTGTTGAATGATGAGGAATGATGGCATGGGGGGGGGTGGCCATAGCTGAATGGTTAGTGAGTCCGCCTAGGACTCCGGAGGTCCCTGATCAAGACACTTGACTCCTAGTAACTGCTCCACCCTCCTCTGTGGGCAGCACTCAGCTGGGTGAAGCTGAAAACTGAAGTTCCCCCATGGGATATGATGGACATAAAAAATAGTAATAGTGTGTGTGTGTGTGTGTGTGTGTGTGTGTGTGTGTGTGTGTCTGTGTGTGGCAGTTGTCATCAATAGGTCCTACTCTAAACGGACACACATAGGCACATATGGACTGACGGACACGGGGACAAACACAGTCATTTAAAGGAGCGGTGTGCAGACTGCGCACCACTCACAAAGATGTACAGTAGGTCAATACCTTGGTCCAGCTGGGTCCACTTCAATGAGAGTGCGCTGCGGCAAAGTATCCTGAGTGGCACGTCGGTCATCCTACAAAGACACACCACCACAACTCAGAGATATAGCACACTTGCAAAGCAGACTAGTGATGGTTGGCCATTTGGAGATATTTTATAAGAATCCAAGATGTCCGTCCAGAAATGTGTTTTTTCCTTTATAACTTGAAATGCATTGATGTTAAGTCCCATAACTGTATTGAACATGAATATAAAGTTGGGCATTTCTGATATTTTGGTACCAAGTACATGTCTGCATCTAATATGCTGGTGGGCCACCCAATGAATGGGGCGCTCCATCCATTCCTTTTCTCCATTCCATTTGACACACACACACACACACACACACACACACACTGTAGGCTACTTAAGAAAAGTATCTGGTGTTAAGATGTATTTAAGTATCAAAAGTAAAAGTATTAAAGACATTTTCATGGTACAAAGGGAAAAAAACAGCCAGAATAATGCAGCTTTCAAGTACCAGTACCAGTACCATTACAACTGTTTTTGTAGAGTTTTGAGTGGCTGCTGTCCATTCTCCTTCTACATCCATTAGCTAGTTTCTACATCCATTAGCTTATTTCTCTATCTACTATGGTTTCATCTGTCCTTCAGTGTCCTGGGCTGAATGAAGGTCTAAAGGCCATGCTAGTCTCCAATAATTCAATTAAATGGGCTTCATTGAAAAGGGCTTATAAGGGCTCCCATAAATATTCTCTTTGGTCTTCTTCTAGGCCTCCTGCCTGGCAATTCCAACCTCAGCGTCCTTCTACCAATATACTTACTGTAGGAGCCAAAATATACATTTAGTTTGTTTATTCTATTTGTTTATTTTTTCCCACGCTTGGGTTTTCGATGTGCCACAGCCCTTACCTGATTGATGAGCTCCTGCTGTGTGTCTGCTAATCATTTTACTTATGTCAGCTGTGTGTCTGGGCAGTGGCATTCAGTGAGAGAATGGGGGTGAGCTCTAGGCTCAATATTTTCTGTTGACCGTTTATCTTTTGATCGTTTATACCAACAGAGTACGTTTTCATTTATCAACATTTCAGTACATTCTTGGACCTTGTTTATTTGTCAATAAATCACCTTAACTACAATAAGAACTTTTCTGGATTTGATTGAAAGAAACGCGTACAGTTCCTGCAGACAGCTCAGCCTCATAGCAATACTTCTAATTTGAATTGATGGGAACACTTACTATCCCTCCTCTGTATGTGTCCAAAATCATCTCAGTCTGGGACATGTGCTGTCCCTCTGATGTACTCATTCATGATCCTATCCATCCTTGTTACTCCCAGAGAACCTCAACATTTCCTGTCTTTCTGACTATCTCTAAAACATAAATGTACTGTAAACTACAGATGTAATTTTATTGAAACAAGAGAATAATAGCATAAGAGCTAAGAGCATAATGGCTTAATAATTTATGCTGAGCATTAGTCAAAGGTATCTCATTTTAACAGTATGTTTAAATTGGAAACACACACACACACACCTTTAGATTCCTCACGGAGAAGACCTTTTTTGTCCTGATCATACAAAAAAACAAACCAATACCGGTACATAGTTTTTTTCCCCATAATAAAAAGCACTAATTACGCATTAACAATACCAATACAACATCGAGGAGAATTTAAAGAATTTAAGAAATATGTATTTTAGCAGTGAAACGGAAGCAGGGCAGGGTTTGAAATAAACAATTTTTACTTGGTAGCAATGGTGCTTCGACTTTGAAAATATATATTTTAAACGGTGAGCCATTAACCGGTTAACAATTTCTTAACATGGTTGGCCATCACTAAGACTATTGTGTTGCGTATGGATCGTTGTTTGTGTGTGGGAAGTCACTGCCCGTTACCCGCTTACCGTCTCTAGGAAAGGCTCCGTCTGGTAGAAGCGATAGAACTCCTTGTTCTTCATCACCAGAAAGTGAGCAGCATTGATGATGACTCTCTTCAGACCGATCAGCGCGCGCAGTAACCTACAGAGCAGGGTGGAGAAAACCAGGTGCTCACTACAGCTAGTCTTAATTGAATACTCAGTGGTAAATGGTAATGGCCTGGGTGCATTTATATAGCGTTTTTAATCCAAAACGTGCATTACATTCACTCATTCACACACGCATGCATACACCGATGGTGGAGGAAACAAACCAACCTGCACATCAGGAGCAATTAGAAGTTCAGCGTCTTGCTCAAGGACACTTCGACATTAACTCAGTAAAATGAGGAGACATACTATTTTGACTGGCTGGATGTTGTACAATATTTTCTGATAAAACTACAAATCTTGCAGTTCTAAATTAAAAAAATATTCAGTTATGTAAGTTATCATTAGCTACAGTACAGAGGTAAAACATTTCAATATTACTTCCAACATTTTGAGGAACAACAAATGTCTGTGTGGGTGTGAAAGGTATTGACTACAGTGAGCCAACTGACTGAGATTGGTAGGATAGTCGCTTCCAGGTCATGACGACCGATCGTCCCACTCGCTGGAGGAGTGAGGTGACGCTTGTCCAAAGGTTGGTGGCGATAGTGGCAATGCGATGTTTCTATTCAAAGAGCTTATTATCGCCCTAAGCGCTACATGATGTAAGTGGAATAATCAGCACCACCACTCTGTAGTCTCTAGTCTAAATCATATGGTGTTAAAAGGCTGACTGGTGAGTCACAGCTGAAACCAGCATCCCTTTATAGAACACTTTAAAGTGGATAACCAGTTCTAATGACAATTCCCATCGTCTGCACAGTAAGTGCACTTCCACTTTAGTATAAAAATAGCTTTGTTCCAGCAGCCATCACTCAGATGAACAAGACATGGCAGCACTGCACAGATGCCATGTTTATTTATTCGTTTTAATCATCGTTTTTACCCTTTCTTTTATTCTAGTGGTTATGTATTTTAGTGGGTTTTATTTTGTCCTCGTTCCTGTCCATTATTTGAGCACTTAATCTTATGCGTCTGTCTTGTTCTTGTACGTGTTGTTTGTAAAATGATTGTTAAAATGGATGACCTGCTGTGACTGTTGACTGCAACCAAATCTACTGTACAAAAATAATGCACTATGCAGAGGCTAAGCACTGTAATCATGCTGTATTCATCGATAACCGCAATGGTTGTCGTTGTGCATGGCCTTACTCATTCCATCCATATTATTGACATTTTCTGGAAATATCTGAATTACTTGGTGCCGTAGTCGGTGACCACATTCTCCTTGGCTGTGCCAGTGATGCCATCGTGATGCTGGAAGAGGCCAACGGACCGCCGCGCGTCAGCCAGCAGGGCATAGTCCGTGACCGGGTAGCGGCCCTCCATGCCCACATGCCGAGCGCTGGAAACAGCCAGACTGTAGAGGATCTCTGCACCCCTGAAAATCAGCGAGAGGCAGTCGTGGGTGAATAAACCGCCTTTAACCCATAAGACACGAGACCAGATTCTACAAAATAATGTCTTCTAAATCATGACAGTTTTCTGAAAAACCTACAGTATGTTTCTATATAGGTGGTGCTCAAACTATTGACTAACTAACTATAAGATATGAGTTAAAAACATTTGCTGTGAAAGAATATACCGGTATTAAAAAATGTGTACTCGTTTTCACGTTTTTTTTTCCAAAATAGCAGATCTACAAGCTACTGTAGTAGCGCAGCACTCTGTGCCACGCTATGAGCTTGTAGATCTGCTATTTTGCCAATAGCTAAAGTTTAAAATAATGATTAAAAAGCCAAGGTGACACAGGTCTTAATGGGCCAAGAGAACCTCAAGGCCACTAAAAGTCATAAAATGAGGTGATCTCCGCGGCCTCACCTGAGGTGCGACTCCACCACGCGGTCCAAGCTCTTGTAAAAGGGTCGCGACGTGAAATAACCCGTCCAGTAGTGGTCCTCGCGGTCCGCGTAGGCGAAGAAGTCTCCACTCAGCACGGGGTAATCTGCAGGCCTGGATCCCGGCGTTGCACCGTTGGCTTTATAAACGGCATTGAAATAGTCCGACAGGGTACCAAACTGGGCCTAGACACGTGACAAAGAGATGTGATGATGCTTCAGACACAGAATTGAACAAAAACGAAATAAAAAACTTCATAGGTGTCCCTTTGATGTGACATGATGATATTATTATTTAAACAAGCCAACATAAAAACAAAACATCTACCGATATTTTAAGATGTAAGTGGCAAAAATATTAAACACAATGGACAAATTGTTTTTTTCGCACCTGGACATGCATCTCGGGCTGAGAATTCATGTAATCAAAAAGCTTCTGGTAGTTGTCGTACTGCTGGTCCCACTCCAGGGCCTTGTCGAAGCGGAAGTCGTCCCCTAGAGGAATCAGAACCACCTTACTGCGAAACAGCTTGGACTTTTTACGGTACTGGTCCAGTAGCACTTGTGCCCTGCAAGAGAAAGGGAGAGAAACTCATTACTTGGCATTCAGAAACTGCTTTGTGTTAGCCAGTTTCCCGGGAATAACAGATGACCTTGAAAAGCTGTGCATCAAATTAGCCCTGGGAAGACAAGGGAATCAATAACTTTCAATCTGGCGTTATCCACTTAAGACCGTTTTCTTTAGAAAGCTCCATAGATCACATTTTGTCCTAAACCTTGCAATTTGAGTCAGATGAATATCTACAAAGCTTTCGCACTCTTTACAAACCCAGCCTTTCTGTGATTATTTGCTTTGTGTCCTTGGTCTAAATGCAATTACTGGCACACATCCCATCTGTTCCCTGACACAATGTTTGAATTAACACCCACGTTAATCTCACTGGCCTTACCGTTCTGCCACATTGTTCTCCACCACAGGTTTTGGGGGAATTTTCCAGGGACAGTTCACTCGCCCACCTGGCAACCTCTTGAAGTCAAATTGGCAGCAGATCTTGGGGTCTGGTCCGCAGGTGTGTGGAACATCATAGCTGTAGAACGGCATCATGTGGCAAAATATGTCCGTACCCGATGCAGGGTCTGTCAAAACAGTAAGAATTGCAAAGCGAAGAGAGTAGATTTAGATTTAAATAGAAAATAAACTTTTTCTATGTAAGAACATACAAGACTTTCAGATTGAAATTTCATCAAAGCCATAACATTTTTCCCTGAAGATAACCACATTAATAGCACACATAAATTAGGTTAAAATTGGGTCAACTCACCCCAGGCCTGCCTCCACATGAACTCCAGGCTGCGAGTGGAGGCAAAGTGTTTTTTGACGGAGTAGTGTACCCTCTGAATCAGCATGTTGGTCAGGTTGGCCCTCTTTAACAGGTAAGGCATGGTGGCACTGTGTCCAAAGGGGTCTACTGCCCACCCACTACGAGGGGTTACACCTACAACAGCATGAGCACAATTTAGATTGGTTATTTAGATTTAAAGCTCTGTTCCATTTTGGCCAAACAGAGTCAGGGTGCTGCAATTGTTGGCTCACTGGAAACACTCTGCTACACCAGAGGGTCTCAAAGTGTCCTTGAGTGGGTTCCAAATGGCAAATTTACTGAGGCACTACCCTGTCTCTCTGCATTTGATGTGTGTTGTTTATTCAACTTGCAGGATGGGAATCCCTTTTGGTGTTTTACCTCTTCAAGACGGGAACCCCTTTTGGGGTTGTTGTACAGTATATTGGCAGCATAAAGTTTTTGTAATCTTTCAATTAATATTAGAAAAATGTCAGAAAACGTAGTTCAGGATTTAGATAAAATAAATGCAAAGTCATACAATCTAACTACGTTGCCTTTATAAAAGAACATAAAACTAGAAAAAGTGCCCCTCGGGGCACAGGTCTCCACCAGGATTATAGCAATTGACTATTTACAATTTAGGCATTTAGCAGACGCTCTTAATCCTGAGCGATTTACAGTAACCGTTTAAATTCTGCATAAATTGGCCTCATGGTGGCGCAACAACATGCAGATGTGGAAAATGCAGGGCATAGGTTTTGTCTTGGCCTCTAGGGAGTGTGCATGCAAAGTTGTACACAGATCGGTGCAATTATAGGTAAGAACATTAATTGGCCTGTTATAACGCCACCATGAGTCCGCTTTTTTTAAGAGGCATTTCTTCCTCTGCCTAGTGGTAATGTGTGTGCAATGCATAATTTAAAAAATCTTCAGAAAAATCGCACGCCATGTTCATGATTTGAGGCATTTTGTTCAAAACGGACAAATCTGCTTTGGAAGGCAATCTGAAGCCCAACACACACCGTCTGTGAACGCCATGCAGCAAAACAGCCGCCTCCGTTATTTTCAATGAACCTATCCCACACCGGCGGCGTCAGACGCGTGCTGGCGCGCGTTCACGCCTCGCCCGACGCTCCGATACGCCGCTGTTCTATTTTCCAGGCGTTGCCACGCGGCCTCCATTCGGGAATCCGTGGCCGTGGCTGGACAGCCGCGCGGTAGCGCGCCACGTCCTGTGGGTGTTGCTGTGCGGCTATGACGCGTGGCAACACTGTGCCGCGTCGCTGCGCACCAGCTTCACAGACAGTGTGTGTTGGGCTTTAGATGGAATATGCGGACACGGAGTGGTCCATGTTGATCACATGACTATGGAGATGGTATACAGATTTGAGCGATGCATGGAACTATGGATAAAATGTGTACGAGTAAAATAAAGAAACGTGTTTTGCAAAATTCGGCCTCATGGTGGCGCTATAACAGTTAATCTTTGGCATCCGGGGAGTGTGTGTGCAAAGTTTGGCATCGGCCGCACCAACGGTGCCAGAGATTAGCTGTTCCCCTGACGGACGGAGTGCAAAACACTCTCTCCCCATGCCTTCGGGCCTGGTGGAGACAATTACATGACCAGAGGCTGGTGGTGGGTAGCTATGGCATGGCAGCAACCTTTAGGCCTGGGTAGGGTGTAGACTCTCGCATGCCTCCACTGATACACATGGAGCTGCAAGACACTTTTCACCTGACAGCAAGAAGTCACTAGTGCAGCAAAAAGGATAAAATCCCCTGCCGGCTTCTCACCCTTGAACAACGCCATTTGTTTAGGGCGCCCGGCCAAGCCTGAGGCACCCCTGCCGGTAATCAAACCTGAAACCTCTGCAGTGGCCAGTGAGTTTTACTACTACCCTTTGGGTAGCACAAAAACCATTACTAGCATCTCAGTCAGGGAAGTTTCACTTTTGGCTCATTTGTGGAAGGGCCGGATTTCATATTGAACAAACACAATAAACTGTGTAAAATTAGATATTAGTGAGAAATGATTGCACAGCGAGAAAATAAACAACACTGTAGAAAATGTTGAATAAGAAACTAATCCAGCATGCGCAAACTAAGCACAAAGGAAATTGGCGATTGGAAAATTTGTAATTGTACCATTGCCACCATGGACAACAGTTTTTCATCACTTAAAAAACTTAGTATATTAATGGGTTGTAATATATATATTTTTTAAATAAGAGTTAAATAGTTTCCCATATTCCAAAAGCAATCAGTATTTGTTCAGTAACCAGAATATCTCTCCCTCTCTTTTTTATCCAATCAGGACAGAGAACTCAAAGTCCTCATAAATAAGTGAAATTGGAAGTGATGAAACTAAATGAAAAATGGGGTAATTGGTAACAGCATCCTACCCAGACAAATTTATTTTTGGTTTACTAAAGAGCTGGAGAGATGGAGAGACCACCGTTACTGAACAAAAACTCGGAATATACTCTAGTTTTAACTTTTTAACAAAAACATATCACACAGCCTTAACAAACACCCCTACCTAGGTTTCTCTCCAGCCACTGATGGCCTTCAATGAGCTGGTCTAGCATGGCAAAGTAGTGAGTGTTGGCCTCGTCTGTCATCACCCAGCCTCCGGTGACAATCTCCAGTTGCCCTTCGCGGATCAGTCTGTCCAAGAAAGAGGATTAACAAAGCAAAGGTGAGGAAAGGCCCATGCTTACAGAGGAGAAATAACATCAACACATGCTATTCTAGGAGTATCCTAGGCTCTTATCCAGAGGGGAAGTGCCGTCACTTAGAGCTCCGTTAGAATGCAGTCTGACAGGTCGCCGCAAGGCACGGCAGACTACTGTGAATTATACCATCTGTTACACAACAGCACTTAACACATTTTGGGCGGGAACCCCTTTTGGTGTTTTAAACACGTTATAATTTATCTATTGAAAAATAGCAGATCTACAAGCTCATAGCGCGCCACCGAGTGGCGCGCTACGAGCTTGTAGGTCTGCTATTTTTCGCAAATCTTTGAATATATACTCTTTCAAAGTGAATGTTTTTAACTCCGGTCTAAATGGGTTAATGGCAAGTGTAATGCATTCAGCAGAGAAGGTTGTAGCCCAGAAACCTGTAGCCCAAGATCACTCTCAGAATTGGGAAGAGGGGGGGGCAAAACAGAGAGGCTAAAGCAGTGTTGTAGATCTTACACACTCACAGTGCGCCATGTTGTGAGCTTGTAGATCTGCTATTTATGCATGTAATTTCAGGACATTGTCCGGTATTGCACATCACGTTGTGAGCTTGTAAATCTACTATTTTTGGTGCACAACACTGCCGTTCAACTAAGCATAATAGGCTTCCCATGCACACAGAATAACTTGTCCGTACTTCCTTCACAGGTGTCAAACTTTTTAATTTCAAGGAGCCCATAAGTCACGAGTGTACAAATATTATTGATATTATATTATACAAATACCATTTATTTTGTACACTCAGTTACAGACCCGTACAGGGCCATTTGGAACCCACTCAAGGTCACTTTGAGACCAACTGGCGTAGCAGAGTGTTTCTAGTGATCCAACATTCACAATAGCAACACCATGACTATTTGACCAGAATTTAACAGAGCCTTCATTAGTATCATCAGTAACACTTGTGAAGGAAGTAGGGAATAGAGCCTATTCAGGCTCAACTTTGCAATGACCTGGAAAAAGGTATGGAGGAGGGCTGCATGGTTAAGGGTTTGGGATGACACCCAGTGGTCACTGGAGAGCAGTGCAAACTCACTTGCGCGTGGCCTCCTGCTTGTCTACGTCCGCAGTCTCCCACCACTTGGAGAGGAAGGAGATCTCAGACCAGATGAACTTCCTCCGCGGGTCCTCTGCCAGTTTCACCACCATGTTGTTCAAGATGTGCTGTGTCTGGTCAGTGAAGTACTTGTCATAGGTCTTGATCCAGCCTGAAACAATACACAAGAAACAAAGCCTTTTTGTACACTGAAGACAAATAAAGTGTGTGTGTGTGTGTGGGGGGGGGTGCTAAACAAAACACAGCATGGGCCTCCAGCCAACTCGAACTCTCTGAATTGCAGGGGATGACTACAAGTATTTAGAATCAAACTGAATGTTCAATAAACCAGCGATTCTCAACTAACCTTTTTCATTTCAAGGACCCCCCAGTTTGATATTAAGGTTCAAGGTTCAAGGTTAGCTTTATTGTCCCTTGCGGGAAATTGTTTGCAGCCAGATCATAGTAAAACACACACAAAAACACACAACAACAACATTCAATACAAGACTAAGAACAGGGCACTAGAGACAGAGAATTCATGACATACAGTAGTAGCAAAGTCAGCAAAAGTGCATTAGTGGGCAGTATGTGCAAAAGGGCAAGAATAAAGTGCTATTTGCACTTTATATATGGGGCTGATGTGGCTTGCACACCAAGCAACACCTCCAGGTGCTCCCCTGAGAACTAGCCCAAAAACGTTATGTGCACCCCTGGACATGAGCCTGGTAAACCACCCAGTCACGGAATTCAATTTCATGCAAGCTGGGTGGTTTACCAGGCTAATTGCTGGTTACAGTAACTGCACCATCAGGTACCCCCAAGGTCACTATTTCAACATAACACAGCAGAAAAGGCAAGGGGGCACAGTGGCACAGTCGGTAGTGCTGTCGCCTCATAGCTAGGGTTTGATTCCCGCTGGGGATGCTGTTCTCTCCTCCACGTCATCAGTGCCCATACCCGAGGCGGGGTTGGCGAAAGGGCTTTTCTGTGAGTTTGCATGTTCTCCCTGTGTCCCCTAGGTAGGTAGTACTAGGTGTCTAGGTACCAGCCTACCAGGGATGTGCCGATGAGACATTTTGGCCGATATCGATATAATGAATTGGTGTTATGGCCGATAACCGATGTCGATATGATCTCATGCTGTATTGACAAATTCTCAATTCTGAAAAATACATGTAACAGGGTATCTGCACTGCAGGCTTAGGCAAGTCAGATTTAACTTAAATACCTTTATATTTATTATTGTGAGCTTGTAGATCTGTTCAAGCTGTTACTTTGGGCTTGTTTATCTGTAAAGATCGAACCGATGCCGATTCATCTAAAAACAACTAGAATCGGACGATACCGATGCGTTTGCCGATTAATCTCCCATCCCTACTAGGTACCCTCACAAAAAACATGATTAATCTCCCATCCCTACTAGGTACCCTCACAAAAAACATGATTAATCTCCCATCCCTACTAGGTACCCTCACAAAAAACATGATTAATCTCCCATCCCTACTAGGTACCCTCACAAAAAACATGATTAATCTCCCATCCCTACTAGGTACCCTCACAAAAAATATGATTAATCTCCCATCCCTACTAGGTACCCTCACAAAAAACATGATTAATCTCCCATCCCTACTAGGTACCCTCACAAAAAACATGATTAATCTCCCATCCCTACTAGGTACCCTCACAAAAAACATGATTAATCTCCCATCCCTACTAGGTACCCTCACAAAAAACATGATTAATCTCCCATCCCTACTAGGTACCCTCACAAAAAACATGATTAATCTCCCATCCCTACTAGGTACCCTCACAAAAAACATGATTAATCTCCCATCCCTACTAGGTACCCTCACAAAAAACATGCAGTAATCCTGGCCTCTAAACTACCTCCAGCTGGCCAGCCTGATTGAGGGGAAAGGAACCGGTCGAAATAACGTGTTCCTTCAACGATCTACGCCCGGCCGGGGAAACTCTCCCCTGTCAGGTGAAAAGAAGCAGACTCCTCATGCATAGAAGGAAACATGAGGTCAGTCCGCTGACCCCCCACCCCCAGGGTGGCAGAGGAAGTGTAGCGCCCAGGATTACATTAGATAATTGACACTGGGTGAAAAAATGGGTTGCAAAATCGTGGGATAGAAATGATAGAAAAAGGGGGGGGGAAAGGCTAATGCCACAAGGGCAGTATGGCTAAAAACCTGGAAGTCAAAAAAAGGTTGTAGTTTTCACGTTCACAACCTTTACACAAAGACAGCAAAGTTTCATGGCAGAAAATTGAACATTAAAGAGCCGTACAACAAATATAATAGTGACAATGCTGTTTGATAGTGTCCCTTTAAGTATCCCCTTTAACAACCTACAACCTCCTGCTGATACTCTGAACATAATTATTTTATAGAGTGCATTAATGAGGCAGAAACTAAGTCATCAACATTAGCATGTGCAACATTAGGACCTTTCACAACACAAATGTTCTATCACAGGCTTGGGGGTGGCTGTGAAATCCACTCGTGCAGAGAGAGGACAGAAGTGCAGTGTGTAGAGGGGCAGAGGTGTGGGGGTAGCCGCAATTTGATATATTTTTTAAAATAATGGGTTGAATCTAGAGTTGCAAACTTGCAACACCCTGCATTGACAGCCCATTCATCCAAATAGAACAGTCAGATCTGCTTGTAGTAAATTACTTTCAATCTGCACAGCGTTTGTTTCATAAGAATCCACCGTAGATATGCTATGAGCAACTTTCGGTCGAGAAATTCCGTGCAGGTGATATTTTTTGATGAATGGGCTGTCAATGTTGCAACTCTAGATTCAACCCATTATAAAACAACCACACCCGTGTGAAGTGAGTGGCACTCTTATCATCGTACATCATCATGACGTATAGACACTATGGCCCTCATTTATCAATTGAGTGTAAAATCTGCCACAGATTCGAGTGCAGGTTTCGTAGTACACCCACGTCGCCACGGCATTTATAAAGTGATCGCAAACAGCTGATTCTTCCTTAATTTCGTTCTGACGTTAATAAATGTGACGGATGAAATCTATCTGGCACGCCCTATGAAATCAAGCCTCGCCCTCGTTTTTGCGACATGAACACATGCAATACGTCCTGGAAACACTGGTTACAGGAGGAAAAAAAAGGTTCTCCCGTGCCTTGCTGCCCGCCTCACCCCCCTCTCTCATACACACACACAGACGCATGCACACGCAACTTGCAAGCCCTGCCCAACTAACTGGTGTGTTGTTAAATAAATAAAGAACGAACACCTGCATGAATTAAATAAAGTTGTAGGCCTACCCTGTCTGTTTCCCTCTCACCTCGCTTGCCTTGCTGTCATGCACGCACCTACATGACACATCGTCATCGCATCGCCATGAATTGAATAAGTTTGTAGGCTGGCCTATATAAATTTTACCCATTTGTGCGCAGTGCACGGCGAAGGCGTGAGACTGCGCACTGCTGTGATAAGTCCTGTGGGTGAGTGTCAGCTGTGATGCCTGCATGAGAGATAGGCTATCATGTCGTCAAGGCAGTCATAATCAACGTTGTAGTGATTTGATCATTGATGAACGAATCATAAACATATGGATGAAGGCTTGCCGCTTGCATGTGTGCTGGTATGTGTTGGCGACGCACGCTGCGGTCCCGTCCTCCCGACCCCCTAAAATGATCTCGCTTTTATCTGAACTGTCAAAGCACTTATTTAAATGGTGAATGATTAAGCCCCTTACGCCTATAGCCTGCTACAATTGCAAATAGGCAAGCTGTATATGCTTGTCATTGTCACTTGGAAATAAAGGCGTGCACGCCGTGCAGTCCATTTATGCCTTTTTTTTATAATATCACTCACAGACAGTACAGTGATATAGGCATCTGATGTCATGCCGCATGCGCTCCCAAATCATCTCACAAGTGCGCTCGCATAACAAGGCCAGTAAAGCACTGTTAGATTAAGCACAAACTAATACATTGTAAACATGTTATATTGTATTTAATTTCGCGAAATTAATTACTTGTAAAGTTGGAAATCTCTCTTTTTCTTTTTCTTACATGTATATACATAGTTTTATATTAACATTTTAGGAGTGAAAACATATGCTTAGATGCCTGTGACAGCGTGTCAGCAGTTCAGACAATGCTGCTCCGCTTGTGTACGACAGAAAAACAGCCGAGGACAAAGCATACGACAGCTCCCGACCAGACGTGACTTTTTGACCTACTCAAGTTCAATTTCAAGCTTTGGCGGAAATGGTAAATGCCGAAGATTTCGGTAATTTTGGCGTGCACCCATATTTTGGCGTAAGCACAAAATATGGTTGATAAATGAGGGCCTATGACTATTTGCTCAGACACAGACGTAAAATTCTCCATTCATTGTCAATGGGACTTGAATGTTTGTGTAGGACAGAAATCTCTCGCCCCTCAAAAGTCTAGTGTTGCAAATTGCGGATAGTATGGGAGGTGCTGCTTTTTACTGCAGGCCAGACATTGTGTTACTCTCACCATTTGACCTACTTTAATAACTTACTGTACCTGCAGTACCTATTACCGGTTATACCGGCACACTAAAAGCCCTATCCTGGCTTTCAGAGAGAGGAGCCTATTGCACATTAAATAGCTTTTAGAAGTTGACGACAAAATCTGACATGCATCTCTCTCTCCATATCCTCTGCACACCCTGCATGAAGCATGCCGCAGTGGATATTATGGGGTGACCTTGCCCGGCCGCAAGTACAGCACAATCAATACAGTCCAAATGACTTGCATTCTTTTTCATTATCCAGATTTGCCGGTTTCGGCGACCTGACCAGCCACAAATCAATAGCTGTCAAGCTAACAAGCCTGTGACAGCAATAGTAAACAAATCTAATGGAAATGTCAGTCCAAAATAAAATAACAGCTATACTAATCAAAAAAGAAATCTGCTCAAGTAGACATTTGCTTTGTCAACATTGTCTAATATTAATGATAACTAGAACTGCACTCTGTCGAGTGCCTACTTGCTTGTTGCACAAGTAGGCCATAAATGGCCTACTAGTGCGCAAGCAGAGCGCGCAAGTACTATATGTCGATCAGTGTCGGGTGGATTAAAGAAAATGCCTCTATGTATATGTAATTTGTTGATTAAAGTTGATTAGCGGTATACTGTGGTTACTTTGCGTATGCCCCGTTTGATGCGTATGTATCGGAGCAGCATATGACGTCGCTCTCAATGATGACGTAATAAGGACCCAATGCCAGGGTGTAATTGGTTTTCGATGGTGACGTAATGACGATATGTTTTAGTGTCGGGAGGATTGAAGGTAATGCCCCTACATGTATGCATGTATGTAATCTGACACCACTGCCATATCAAGCACAAGTAGTCATTACGTCATACACTGGCACGGCGCATACACATCAAACGGCGACATACGCATCGAAGCACTGGACGAAAACTATTGCTTGCTCGCTCTGCTTGCACAAGTAACAAGTTAATCTGCATTTGCTTTCCAATTCCCATCAGAGGCTTTGTTCTTCACGGCAGGGTGTCACATCCTTTTGTCTAGAGTACAATTGAAGTACAAGCAGCTTATTTACAGTGAAGAAGTGGTCCGCACACAGGCTTTGCTCCAACAGTGTTTGAAAGTTGAAAGTTTCAAATTATTTCATGTGGTGTTTGAAAGTCAGTCACGTGACGTGACGTCTGACGACCATGATATAAGGGAGGTTTTCACATACAACTGATACCTACATTTTAAAATGGTGTTTTAATACAAATAAACACTGTTGGAGCAAAGCCTGTGTGCGGACCACTTCTTCACTGTATGTACCTACCTTTGTCCAGCACCAGAACTGGATGTGCGCACCGCAAGCCACCTGCTTATTAAACAAGCAGCGTATTTGTCATAGCCTACTACCTTATGTCTGAAAAGCTACGGCCTTACTCATTTTCAATATTTTCCGACATCTTTGAGAATAGGACGAGAGTGGTTAATTCCTGCACATCACCTTTAAGCTGCTTGAAGTTTCATCATGTGCGAAATTGCTCATGCAACTCACCTGGGTCATTATGGGAGTGGGGAACCACAAACACCTGTAACTGTTCATCGTCCCACTCCCCAGGCTCATAGGTGATCTCGAACCCCTGCTTCCACACACCACCATCCGGGTTGTCAAACTTCAGGAGGGAGTACACATCCAACATCTAAAATAAAGCATCCTAAATATTAGTCCTGCATTCTGTAAAAAGGATTGGACAAATGTCATATTACAGATTACCTTCATAGTACAGTAGTAGCTCTGCACAAAAAGATCAGCAGCAAGCTCACCTGAAGGTCCGTTTGCGCTTGGCTAGCGGTTGAAAACTGGCAGTCCTGTGGCTTGACAGCAAGGAAGGTGGGCCGACCGTCAAACGGCAGTACCCAAGAACCGTTGGCACTCCTGAAGGGCAGGTGGCCGCTGGGAGACACGGCCCCCGTGTCTGTGAGCTCCAGCACAGAGTCCTTTATATGGCTGATGATCTGATGGTTCTCCTCCAGAAGCTGCTCCAGCTGCTCTATGCGGTTCTGCAGAACCGAGATCTGGCTCTAAAATCCAAAATAAATACAACTTGTGTAAGAATCACTCACTAAAAATCTGTTTTTAACGGCCTGATCTTGCTAAAGACATCATGACTGTTGTTGCAGTTGAGAAACTTTTGTAAATGTTGTTATTGTGACATGGGATTATGACTCTGCAATAAAACGACACTATGCAATAAAACGCTATACGGATTCAGCCATAGCTGCAAATGGCACCATCAGGTTTAAATTGCTTTGGACAGTGTTAATGATACCCACAGCTCATTAAGCACTTATTGGAGCTACTTTCCAAACATGATACTTCATATTCACAAACCAATACTAGGCTACTGCCAAATGATACAGCCGTCTACCCTTCCCAAACAAAGTGTGTTTACACGCAAACGCACGGATAGCCTCTCCGGTTACAGGGTGAAATAAATTATGGATATATTGAGGTATATGAATTATTCAAATGAATGCACAGCTCAACAATTAGGCCCTAGAGCGATCTTCATGTTAATTGTTGCTTTGATGTAACTCAATTTAAAAATAAAAAGGGAGAGGAGTTCTAATGGAGCCAAAACCATATTGCCTCAAAGTTAGTATAGCCTCCCATGAGATATCAAAACACCACAAACGGAGTGCAAACAGAGTACAAGAGCAATCGCAGGAAAGTGCTTTCAGACACTATCTTTGTGCTCCACTATACCAATTACTCTTACCCTTGGGAAGTTGCCGCCAGTCTGTCGTCTTGCAGGGTCGTGTTGGACTCTGTCCAACATAAGGTAGAGTGAGAACACAGCCACACAGAATATGGCTCCTCCACACACTGTAACCTGTTTCCTCAGTTTCATCCTTCAGTCCTTGGAGCAGTCCGCCTTGCCGAGATGAAAAACTATGACCTTGACTTTTCCCCCCCCACCAAAACAAGAAAGAAAAATGTGTTCCAAGTGGACACAGCAGCACCGCGCCACTGTGAAACTTGAAAGCAACTAGCTGCACTGATGTCAGAAATAGTTCATTTCCACCTCTCTGTTTCCTTACTTCTCTATTTCACCAGATAAAACCAACAGTGAAAGGGGCTTATACGAGCGATGGCAGTGGACAAAAGGTACTAAGCAGCAGGCTGTAAGCTTTGGTCGAACCGCAGCCAGCGCCGGGCTCCTTCAATGTGCTCAACCATCCAAACCTTGGAGATTGCAGGGACAGGGGGGAAAAAAGCAGCACTGAGCGGCAGGGGCTCAAACAGGGAGCCTACTGTCCCTGGAGCATGGTGCACGTCTGTGTGAGCCTCTGTGTGCTCTCTTGGTCCAGTCCAACTCCCACAGCAGACTCTAATCCTCCATTGCAGCCAGAGTCCCCTTTCACTCAATTGGCCACCAGGGTAAAGTCATAATGGGTAAGTTAGCCGTAGCAGAGCAGAGAGGAGGGTTAACTTGGCTTGGGGAGCAGCAGCTTTTAAATCAAGGCTTTACTCTGCTCAAAGGGCAACAGGAATTAGAATGAGACAAATGTCACTCTTCTCCTGGTAGAACAGTGGAAGCATATCAACAACTGCAGCATGGGTAGGATTTTCCTCGGTTACGACTTGAAGCCGAAATCAACTCAGAGGGTGTTCTTCACCTGTCGGGGAAAGAAAATTGGTTTAATGAAGTGCTTCTTGGACCATTTCATAGGGATGGGAAATTCAGTGAGCAAGAGTTATAAGCAAATTAAATTGTGTTGCAGATTATACTTTTTCATAGGTTTAATAGATAGCTTCATAGACTTGTTTGACAGCACTATCAAGTGTTTTTTTACACAGATGTTTTCTATTAATATCTTGGATTCATGTGTATTTTCAGATATTTACAGTAACCACTAACTCTCAATAGTAAGGAAACTTGACGGTAGGCTCCAGACCATATGTTCTTGCCAAATCTCTTTAAAGCTCACAAACATGTTCTTATTACATAAAGATTTGGTGGCCCGTTAGGGGTCCCGGACCCCCTGTTGAAAACTGATTACTGATTATTTATCAAAGATCTCATTGTGTAAATACTATTTAATGTTGTCCATATAGAGCAGACCCGTGAGAAAAGCATTGTCATGTTGTCAGAAGTACTAAAAAACCTTGGATTTTTGCAGTATTGAGGATGCAGCTTTTTCACTTGAGCAGAAGTAGCAGTGAAAAGGAAATGAGTAGGAGAGAGTCTGGGTTTGACTTGATAAGCAGAGACAACAGCAACGACATTACAAGCTGCGCCCTGTGGCCTGGATTTCTACAAAGCACTTAGACAGGTGCTTCCCCCCCCCCTGCAAATCCAATCCAATCTTAATCCAATCATTGTTGAGGCTGTCACTGACACACGCAGCCTTACCACAGAGATCTGCTATTATAGCCTAGCTGCTTGGATAAATACCACCTGCTAGGATATGATCACGATTCACTACTGCATACCTGAAGGGCGAAAGAAAGTGCTAGGAGGATCCAGGAAACTGTCTGAGCAATAACTTTAAAATAAAATAAAAAAACATCAAGAGAGAAAATAGTTGTGCACCTTTACACTCTCTGTGCCAGATGGCATTGCTGTTGTGACTCAAGGCTGAAGCTCAATGAGAGTAAAAGCTGAGGCGAGAATTATACAGCCAGGCAATGGCAGATACGTCAATGAAACAAACACTGCTACTAGTGATTGTAACAGAGTTCAATGTTGAAATATGCAATGATGCCAATGATGATTAGTTGTTCTTAACAATAGGACCATTGTGCTCACATGAATGGATTTCATTTGAACCCAAACTGACTGACTGGCTGGATGCCAAGACAGTCCAGGTAGCCTGCCCTGAAACGTATGACATTGGTGATTGGACACACACACACACACACACACACACACACACACACACACACACACTTATGAATCATATGATATAGAAGAAATGTCATTCTATAGTTTCTAGATTTCTAGAATCTATGGCTAATCCTGAACAGCTGCAGCAGTGACATTACTTTAGCAAGACATATAGAAGCTTCATTTAAACCCCCTCTCCATCGCATGAGGTTGTCCCATCAAAATTAACAGATATAAATTATACAAGCCAACTAAGCGTTGTTACTGATCTGATAGCTTGTAGCTCTATTGGGCAAGGGACACCGACGTACTACAAAGTGTAAATTCTGATCTGAACCCAATAACCCATTGGGGTCAACAGCGACCTAGGTGACTGACAGGTGTAGAGATCTAGCCTAAGATTTAGACTCTCGTAGATGTGTTTATCGATTCTGAATTTCTGACATGTCAGAATATAGAAATACATCTACGAGAGTCTAAATCTTAGGCTAGTAGAGAGCCATCTCTCTCACTAATGTTCCCATTATGGCTAACTAGCTTGAGCTTCCATTAGCTTAATTAGCAACAACAATAACACAGACAGCATTGTGGTATTAATGATAACGTCTACAGCTTGCATTCTGTGGTCTGTAACGTTATTATCAGCAGGCACTGCTGCAGAACCCCAAGAAGCTCCACTAAAAGCGTCGCTATGTTTTAGTAGCAGCAAGTGCTAGCTAGGCGATACGTGGCTATAGCGTCAACATTAACCTAGTCTTTTGACAGGGAAAAGGGACAATAATGTGACTATACCCGTTAAACGCCAGTTATCCGGAAGGTTATCCATCCCACGGGTGTGGTGGGGATGATAAGCGCGGACGTGTCACTGTTCGCGGTGAACAGTGAAAGCTGCGGCAGGTTAGACATGACCATTGACCATTAGCAAGCTGAAGCTAAAGCGATTGAGCTGCAAAGGCTTGTGGGAACACTGGGCTGGCTGCTGTGTGAACAACGCACTGAGCCCTGATTGGCCACAAGACTCCAGCGGGGGTTTAATACGGTTTATCCTAGAAAGACAACCATCAACTTCACTGACAGCAGCACAGAGGCAGAGCACAGCACACTGAGCACAGTCAGCACTCAGCACACTATTTATAACTTAAATATTACACGTTACATAGTCGTGTTACACGCACACGCTTTGTTTTTGCATAGTATTTGTCTGTCAGTAAATGTTTCAATGAATTGAGTACGAAGCAAGGACCACAATGGAAGTAGAGCTTTCTTGGGTATAGGCCGACTTAAAATCCTCTTTAGAACAGGTTGAAAAGTATCTTGCCACTACTAATAAATTAATGTACGAGTTCCAATCTGGTTTCAGAACATCCCACTCCACTGACACATGCCTCCTCTATTTGAGCGGCCACCAACGTAATCAAAAAAGTCAATCAAAGAACAAGATTGCTTTACGGATCTCCTCACTGGTCAACAAAAACACCTTGAAGACCTTGAAGCCCTCGTACAAGGTTTCTTCGACTATGCATGCACCTGGTACCACAGCATATCAAAGGCCCTTAAAACAAGGCTCCAGACCTCCCAAAACAAACTGGGCAGGCTCCTACTTGGCCTCACCCCCCGAACCCACCTCACCCCTGCCCACTTTGACAGGCTGGAATGGCTTTGGGTCGACGACAGAGTACAGCATCTTGCAATGGGTCTGGTCCACAAGATTCGATACACCACCAAGATACCCATGTACCTGTCTAAAACTCTAAATACTTCCTTAATGTTATCGAAGTCCACAGTCCACACCCACAACACCAGAGGGAGTGCAACAAACCATGTACAACCCAGATTCGGCACAAACAAGGGACTAAATTATTTTCGCTCCTACTGTATGCCACCAAAATGTGGAACGCCCTACCAACAGTCATTAAGACATGCGAATCCCTTGACTCCTTCAAAACCACTCTCAAAGGGCACCTACGGACGGCTGCAATTCAAAACTGGCCCCCGTAAAATCTGAACCCCCCCCCCCCCCTTACTGTATATGTTTCTTTTCCCTTTTTACGTATTTTCATGTTAACCTAATACTTGTGCAGCAGCTGTAAAAGTGATTTAGGCCTAGTTAGTATGTTTTTCGTTACTACTTCACTGCGTTCGCAATCACATTTGTGTGAAG
This sequence comes from Protomyctophum bolini, assembly GCF_963924005.1. Classification (NCBI taxonomy): domain Eukaryota; kingdom Metazoa; phylum Chordata; class Actinopteri; order Myctophiformes; family Myctophidae; genus Protomyctophum; species Protomyctophum bolini. The sequence continues at coordinate 22,805,848 of NC_137865.1, read as the reverse complement.
TGAGGGCCACCTTTGGGGGCACACACAAAGTCCATAGACTTGGCTGCCACATGATGTCACATCACTTCACAAAGCCAGATATTGGATGGGCTAGCCCCTCACTAATATAATAAGTATGGTAATAAATAATGTGTATTGGTAATACATTATTTCCATAATAATGCATCTTGTTCAGGTACATGTTCAGGACATTCTGGCATGTGTCAAACCTAATGGTTCAATGACCACCAGTAAGACGCGCAAACGCGGGAAGCGAACGCAGCTGAGACCCTGCAGATCATGTCTGTCTGTCTGTGTGTCTGTCCCGCTGTTACTGTATATGTGGACCTGGCCCCTTTTGTGCCCATATATGGAGCTGAGTGGACCTGGCCCCTTTTGTGCCCATATATGGAGCTGAGTGATTGCTGATGCAACACACTCTAAAAAAATGAATGAAACAGAATTCCTGAGAGCATTCTCAGTGGGCGGCTGGAATGATTTCTTGCTCAACAATAGAGCCAAATGAACGAGAGCATGTACAGAAGTGCATAGTTCTTACTGTTTATCACTTAATGGTAGGCCTACTTCAAACGGATAGTGAGTTATGTCATATATCATGATGTCACAGGACATATTTTGGATGGTTCTTTGATGTGGGTGTGGTAATCTTGTACCTGTCCGCTGTTGGAACTGGGATACTAACTGTTGTGATTTCGGTTGACCATTGTGTATGAGTGGTCCCTTAATTTGGAAGATAGGGAAAAAAAGAGACTAAATAAATCTTGTATCACAACCTAACAAAATTGTACGATACCAAATAAGAGGAAAACACTTTTTGAAATAATCATCAAGTGACTTATCTCAGTTTGGTATATCCCACGTTCTGACACCAAATTGTTGTGAATTTAGGAGACATTCGGTCCTAACAGTACTGGGTGGTGTGTGACAATTCAGTTGAAGTATTCCAGTGGTAGAGCGGCGGGCCTGGGAGAACAAGATGAGACATAGGCAGTATCACAGGGAATACATACTTCATGGTCACGAAGATATGAGACATAGAACAAACAACATACAACAGAACAAACTAAGAATAAGGATGACCTTACTGGCGGCATCTAATAGATGCATCTCATATCATAATGAACATTCTGTAATTATTAGAACAACGGTCAGCTACATAGACGTCATTAGTTGGCCATGGACAAATCACAACACTAACCAGGGTTATATTGTCCCTGACTGTCCACTGTCCAGGGACGGATTAAAGTGAAAAAGGGCCCTGTCTGAATAGATGTGGATGTGTTGGACGAAGCTCAAATTGAACTTTACTTCGTTATCTAGTTTGTCACTGTCCCACCTTCCTAGTCTGTGTTATTAAAGAAAAACGGGCCAAGGGCCCCCATAAGCTCAGGGCCCCTGTGCACGTGCTCATTTGGCAGAAGCCATAATTCATCCCTGTGACTGTCTCTCTGACACACTTTACTTGAGATATTGCTATTTGCAGGTTCAAACAGTGCTGCCTGCAGTCATGTACCAGAAAAACATGAGCTGAACCACAGCACCTTCTACAATCTAAAGTTTAACCTGAAAAACCCAGTGTCGTATGTCGCAAGATAATGGTATGCTTCTTTGAAGGACAGCCACATTGTTTGATGTTACTGGTGGACTATTTTATAAACTCCTTTAATTTTCTTTTGTGGAAACTGGAGCTTAGCTGTGACTTCAATAATTAATTAGAAAGCTGTTTGTCAGTCAAACAAAGGAAACAGATGGTTTTGTTTGGGGCTTCTTGACTTAGTCACGACAGTGGCACAGTGGCCACTTTTTCAGTGGCACAATTCCTTGGAGCTTAGCTCATTTTGACCTCGCCCTGCTATTGTTTCTTGTCACAAGTGACAGATTGTTGCAGACTCTATGTAGAGTAGAGTCAGTAGACACTCCACAGTCCACACAATTCTGGACAGACAGACATTTTAACGTCATATGTAGGCCTACACAAGCAAATCAGCTAACCAATCACAGGCAACAGGCATCTGATTAACCAGTATGAGATGATTCATGATGATGTATACAGTACGATGATAAGAGCGCCCCTCACTTCACACAGGTGTGTTTTATTTAATGTCCATGCAGGATGCCCATTCCTCAGGATCTCTTGTGGTTCTGTCGAGTAAGATGTCTGACTCACACTGACTTCGTCACTTAGGAAATATTATCGCCTGCCCACGTTGGATATCTGACCTTTACTTCCACCTCAAGTCACAGCGTGGCCATGGTAACTGGACGGACACAGCAGGCACACAACAATAGGGGAGCTTGACAATAAGGGAGGAACACCCTGTCCTAATATAACTCAGAGAGAGAGTGTACACATTTGCATACGCTCTTGAGTTACAAATGGGTTCATTAATAGGATTTTTCTGTGTAGTGACGGAGTATCCCTGCATGGGGACTGGCAGAGTGCCATGCTGGTTCTAAGAAAGGCAGCCTCCTGATGAAAAGACTTTCAACATTTGTAAAGGGTTTAACACCTAGCCTACTGTACATATTGATCACTCTATCTTCTGACTTTATCATTACTAGACCCGTGCCCGGGCTGTAGAGCACAGTCTGTAATGATGGAATTTGGAGATCCATGAGCCACCCGGCAATGCAATACCCGCTGTACCCGTGTCAGAGAACCGGTTTCACCCATCTGTCTGTGTCCCTTTTATGCCCATACAGTATATGGAGATTTCTGTATCTGTCTCTCTTTATTCCTATATATGGAGTTCTGTCAGACATGCCCAAATAGTCAGAATTAACAGGCCACTAAGGCCAGCTCCATATATGGAGATGTGAGATGTCAGAACATATTTGTGATGTCAGAACAGGCCAGCTCCATATATGGAGCTTGGGCAGGGGCTCTGTCCAGAGCCCGGGAAGAGGCCTTTTGTGGTGGTTCTGGACAACCGTGGACCGACTCGACAACGGGCACTGCACTCCCTGTGGGGGTGTGGAACGCGTGTGTCGAATTCCTTAATGCATTATATACCACCATAAGTCGGTCCATATTTATGGAGCTAACTGACACAAGTCTGACAACATATAGGCTCCATCTTTGGGTATGAGTGACATTGGGACTCCATATATGGATATATGTCTGACACTGCAGGGATGACACAAGCACTGCAGCCAACGATATAAAGGCAAGGAAATATTAGAGATGGTGGTGTCAGAGTGTCATCGATCTCCACCACACAAATCTATAACCAGAGTATTTGGCCTTACATCCAGCTTACAAGTAACAACCCAGATAAACTTATGTGCTTTTCTTTCAGCCTCTGCTACATCATCCTGTAACCACTTGGATATCTCGGTTAAAATTCTGCATTGCAGCAGCAGATCTTTCTTGGCCTAGGTTCAAATAACTAGTTGTGCTACGGTAATTTTCAAAATGTGTTCCCTTTCCGGCATAATAATTTGTAAACAGTGTAATTTTCTAACGTCCTCCATTTTGTAATTTTATTTATCTTATTTAATCCTTGTGTTGCTTGTTAACAGTAAAATGCTACACCGACCCATGAGTCATTACTATATTTGGTATATTGGTATAGGCTATATTACTAATATTATACTTGAGTATTTTTCAATACTCAATAGAATTTTGAATATAAATATATTATATATTCATAAATAATAATGAAGTTAAACGAGTGTCAGGCTAGGCCTCTATTGTAACAAACTATTTCTACTCCTATACATAGTAGGCCATTGCTTTTAAAACAAGCAGCCTACTTCTTCCACCACCACTGTGTTGGGAATGATATGGGTCTCTATTCACCAGCAACCCGGAATGAAAATATAACCAAATAGGTCCATGATATGTGAGATAGAGATCCTTCTGTTCTGTTTGTTCTGCCCTGAAGGATGAAGCTACATGCCTTTTAAGGTCTGGTCTGGAGGGGGGGCGGGGCTGCTAGTAAGCGTCATCATCGTGCTGCCGAGCGACACACCAGGAAGCATAACACATTTTGGCAAAAGTTTAATACGTTTCTTTTGTTCACAGAATATAAAATACAAAGTTTGTTCCATCTGGCACACTACTGCGTCCCGAGACACATTGAAAATGAGTGTTGATGAAATACAAAAGGTAAGATAACAGCATACATAGACTAAAAACGTGAAGTCTTTGCGTTGATATATCTCATTACACGTTAGTAACCTAGGCGATCACATACACACATGTTTTTCGTTTATATATCATGTCTTTGTGGTCATGCCATAACGTTATAGCTAGCCTATTAATATATTATATTCCCTCTTTTCTACTTGTGTGTTTCCCTGTAGGATCATGCAGCCTTGAGAGAGGAAGGGAACAGTCTCTTCAAGGCAGGAGACATGCAGGGTGCTATAAGCTGTTACACCAAGGCATTGAAGATCAGTGATAGTGGAACAGAGACTGGTATTCTGCATCGCAATCGCAGTGCTTGTTACCTCAAGATGGAGGATTACAAAAAGGCAGAGGCTGATGCCTCGAAAGGTGAAGTGCATATTTTAGTCTTTATTAGACACAGAATCAGATCAAAATGCAAACCCGGCTTCCCCCAAAATGCAAAACCTGTGTAAGCTTTAGTGTGATGTGATGTACATTCATCTTGTAGATTATACAGTGGCAATCCAGAATTTGTTTTAATGAATAAATTGATACTTTAACCAATCTGTGTAGTAGAGTCTGTTATAGCTCTGGTCCATAGCTTGAAAGGGCTAAAGGCCTGATCATAGTCGAGTTTTCGGTGAAGAGGTGACCACCGAAATGGTGGTTAGTAAAAACAGAGAGATGTGTTGTGTGCCTGTAAGCCTGATATATACACTGGCCGAGGGCAGATTTCCTTTTGCATTGCGGCAGCCATTTGGTTTCCTACACTACTGTAGATACCCGGATTGGGGATTGTAGCTATAATATAGAAGAAGTGATTGCATTATATAATTTGTCTCTGTCAATGTGAAATTCACTTAAATAAACACAACTTGTCTTCACTCCACACAGCTCTGGACAATGACCCGGGTGATGTCAAAGCAAGGTTCCGAAGAGCTCAGGCTTTTGAGAAACTGGGTCGGCTAGACCAGGCATTTATGGATGCACAGAGGTGTGCTCAGCTGGAACCCAAAACCAAAACATTCCAGGATCTCCTCCGGTTGTTGGGAGCTCAAATCCAGCAGAAGGTGATCTTTCCTTTTGAGAGTCGGGTTACTGGGTTTGAAATGGATATGGTGCTTTCTATGATCTTAATAACCATGGATGAGCTTTTGTTAACAACTGTCCCTTTTATCCTTTACCCTATAGTCGTTGCAGCTGAACTCCACAGATGCTAGAGTTCAACAGATGTTCTCCCTCCTCTTGGATGCATCTGCGACAGAGTCTGATAAGCAAAAGGTAAGGTTCCTCCTCAACTCTCACTAGTGTTAGTGTTAACCAACTAACTAACAGTAACCCTAGTAATAGAAACAATGATACTACCGTATAGTCCCTGCTGCTCAGAATAGAACAGTAGTTGTATCACCAACTACAAAACGATGACAAATCAAGTGTTCCTTAGCAGGGGAAAGTTCACTAATGTTAGTGTTAACTCTCAGAGTATACACTTGGAACCAAATGGACCATTTAGGGTCAGTAACTAAAAGACTATACAAATGGAACCAAATAGACCCCTATGGGTCTGTAACTCCCAAGAGTATACAAAACAAATGGAACCAAATAGACCCCTATGGGTCTGTAACTCCCAAGAGTATACAAAACAAATGGGACCAAATAGACCCCTATGGGTCTGTAACTCCCAAGAGTATACAAAACAAATGGGACCAAATAGACCCCTATGGGTCTGTAACTCCCAAGAGTATACAAAACAAATGGAACCAAATAGACCCCTATGGGTCTGTAACTCCCAAGAGTATACAAAACAAATGGAACCAAATAGACCCCTATGGGTCTGTAACTCCCAAGAGTATACAAAACAAATGGAAACAAATAGACCCCTATGGGTCTGTAACTCCCAAGAGTATACAAAACAAATGGAACCAAATAGACCCCTATGGGTCTGTAACTCCCAAGAGTATACAAAACAAATGGGACCAAATAGACCCCTATGGGTCTGTAACTCCCAAGAGTATACAAAACAAATGGGACCAAAAGCGCCCTTACTGGTCCATTTGGTTCCAACGTTTGTGATGAGACTAAATTGTTAGACTAAAACAGAATCCCACAAACTATGGTTTGCAACATTCTAAAAATTGTACAGTCCACATCAAAGCGATGATTTATAGAGGGTATGTGCATAAAGTGGATGGCAGATCGAGTGGCAAAGTGAGTTTAACGTCATTTAATGTCGATTAATTCAATCAGATATGACTTTTCTGTTTGGTTGTATGGGTTGTCAAGGCCGAAAAGTAGTTTTTTGACACTCGGTCAGTAGGCGTTCCCGCATAACTTCCGGCGTGCAGCTGCAGCTCCCAATGTGTATTGATGCTTGTGGATCAACTGTTGCCAAACAACACCAGGTGGATTCAATCGTGGGTCGAAGCGAACTCTGCAGTAATGCTTTTTCTTTTCTTTTCCCCCTCAAAACCGAAGGGAAAAAGAAAGGTGTAAAGGCGTATTGAACCGTGCAAGGAGTACCGAACGGTTCCGTTTTAAACCGTAAACCGCTGCACCCCTACTTCCGGGTTATGATGTATCTCAGGCTTTTACTCTGTCATTGCACTGATTGTGTGATTAGATTTGCACCTCACTTTCATGTCTTTATCTGTTCATTTAGGCTGCGCAGAACCTGGTGGTGTTGTCTCGAGAAGAGGCAGGTGCTGAGCAGATCTTCCGTAATGATGGAGTGAAGCTGCTTCAGAGGCTGCTGGGTTCCAAGCAGGAGGAGCTGTTGCTGTCGGCCTTGAGGACGCTGGTGGGGTTGTGCACAGGACATCAGTCCAGAGTAAGTATTTACTGATCAGAAGTTTGGCATATATCATTATTTTTTTATATATAATTTATTTTGGGGGCTTTATTGTTAGTATACTGTATATACATAGTATACAAACAGGAAATGGGGAGATGGAGATGGGGAGTGACACGCAGAAAAGGTTGTCGGGATCAGGACTAGAACCTACGACACGCTGTCAAGCTACAACTAGGCCAGTGGTCCAGGCCAGACATTTCATTCTAAATGCCCTATTGTATATCTATGTTTTACAAAGTTAAATCGATGTACACTATATACATTTTGATGAACTAATAACACCCCAATTGTCATTTCTCCAGGCCATGGCCATAGTGAATGAGTTGGGAATGGAGCAGCTGTGTGCAGTCATGGGATGTGAGACGTCCACCGTGTCTCTGGCTGCCTGCCATCTGCTGCAGGTGATGTTTGAGGCCCTGACTGAGGGCATGAACCGAGAGATCAGAGGGAAAGACGAGGCCATCCTCCCTGGTGAGATTGGAATCTATTGATAGACACATACATTTAAATATCACAACCTGATAAGTCAGTCGATCCAAATGAGCGAGAATCAAATTGAATCAAGGCCTCAAAATCAAGAAATTGTACCTGCTGTTGGATGTGACACTGCAGCTAAAAAAGAGCCACTCGATTCCAGAAGGGTACATTACAACACACCAGCTTCAGTTTTCTCACCTGATTATAATTGTCTTTTCTTTTAGTTTTTTTAATAGTGTGATTTAAAAAAAAAAGTAAAATCGACTTGTGGATTTGGACTACCCGGAGAATTCTGGCCTTAAACCTATTATAGATGTTTGACATATTTTCTGCATTCTCCATCTGGTATTTATTTAATCAACTGGCCATGTGGATTTTGATACAGAACCATCCAAGGAGCTGCGGTCCATGTTGCGGCACCTGTTGGAGATGATACCATCAGCTAGTGTATCGGGCCCTGGCAGAGACAGCGCCATAAACCTACTGGTCAAACAAGTGCCTCGCAAGTCCCGGAAAAACCCTGACAACTCTGTCACATTATGGGTGATAGATCAAGGTACGAGACAAACCCATCACACATTCTTGAATTCCTAAAAGTTACTTTCTTTGATGAATACAGGGAGTATTCACTATGAGAATATATTGTTTTGTGGGTATATTTAGTATTTTCTAATGTTCTTTATCAAAGATGGATAGTCATTTGGTTGATATTATGAGGGATTACCGTTATCAAAATATCCCTCTGTCTCCTCCTGCAGGACTGAAGAAGATCCTGGTGGTGGCAGGAACAGTCCCTGAACTTTCAGAAGGACCACCTCTCACAGAAAACTCCCACATGAGCTGCTCTGTGTTGCTTAGCAAACTGTATGATGACCTCAACAGTGACAAAGAGAGGGACAACTTCAACAAGCTATCGGAAGAATATGTCCAGTGAGTTTACTGCCCACGATTCCTTGTTATTATATTAGGTATAATATTCCCCATCCACATGGGAAATCAAGCATCTAATGTCTCACTCAGTCAAAGGAGAATCCTCTATTGAGATATTTTAGACTAGGGTGACCAGATGTCCCATTTTGGCCGGGATATCTCTATAACACTAATACTAACACTAAATATCTCTAAAACACTATGTCTTGGTTTTCAACATTTGCTACAAAATTGTCCTGGTTTTTGCCAGAAATAAAATAATAGGTTATTTTCAATTGTTGCATAGACGTAGACTGCTGTTTGTCAGTCAGGGTTGCCTGTATGCAACATGCATGGTGCGTATACATGAATGTGTGTGCACGGCAAACGTGCACATTGATTTAAGGGTCCCGGACTTAGGGTGTTGAAACATGGTCACCCTATTGACTACAGGGTTACTCTGCTGCAATGAATTATGAAATGTTTGGCGACTAATAGAGTTCTAACAAAGAGGTAGGAGCGCACACCAATAGTGGGGAGGTGCTGACCACGGGAGACAAACTTGGTCGCAAACAATGCAAAAAAACTTTTATTTTAAGATGACCAACGTTTTGGCACAGGGTAGGGGTAGATACCCTGAAGAAGGCATTTTGTGCCGAAACGTTGGTCATCTTAAAATCAAGGTTTTTTTGCATCATGACTACGAGTTGTGCGACCTGCTTCTTTTTCAAGACTAATAGAGTTTTGTTGTTCTTTGCAGACAACAATTCAGCAGGCATGATCTGGAGAGCAAGCTGCGGGCCATCCAGACTGTGTCTGTGCTCCTCCAGGGACCCAGCGACGTGGGGAACAGAACTCTGGAGCTGTCGGGCATGATGGATGCAGTCATCGCTCTCTGTGCCTCCAAGGATATAACCCACCAGCAGGTAGCCGTGGAGGCACTGATCCACGCCGCGGGCAAGGCCAAGAGAGCGTCCTTCCTCACGGCCAATGGCGTGGCGCTTCTGAAAGACCTCTTCAAGACGAGTGAGAATGACAGGATACGTGTGAGGGCACTAGTGGTAAGAGCTCCAGAAAGTATTACTGTCCTCAATCGAAGGTTTAGAGCAAAAAATAATAATTATAGTACACGTAGTTGAAGTAATTGTTTTTTTTTTTTTTTGGGTTTGTGTGACACAGGGTTTGTGTAAACTGGGATCTGCAGGAGGGACAGATTTCAGCATGAAGCAGTTTGCGGAGGGATCCACGCTGAAACTGGCCAAGCAATGCAGGAAGTATGTTCTGGATAATATCTAGAAATGTTATTTAATAGATTTCTATGACATGCCATGTCCTGTTTTCTTGGATGTAAAATAAGGGGTTATATGTCTCTGCTTTAGGTGGCTATGTAATGAGTCTCTATCGGCATCCTCTCGTCGGTGGGCGGTAGAAGGCCTGGCATACCTCACCTTTGATGCTGATGTGAAGGAGGATCTGGTGCAGGACAAGAATGCTCTTCAAGCCATGTTTGAACTAGCTAAGGTTGCACAGTCTTTGCATTATGATCATTGCAAGTTTTTTCAATATATATTTCAAATATATGCATTTTGTTCCATTGTGAATGCAGTGTTGCGTGTCATAATTAATACCATCAAGTACTTTTTTCAAGTACATTTTTCTTGACACAGTAATGGTGTGACTAAATATGTGCGCTTTACGTTCTCGCAGTCTGAAGACAAAACAGTACTGTACTCAGTGGGCTCCACGTTGGTGAACTGCTCTAACAGCTATGATGTGGAGAAGCCAGACCCTCAGATGGTGCAACTGGCCGAATACGCAAAGCAGCACATCCCAAAAGAACACCCCAAGGTGCTGTCATTTTTATATTGCTTTTTTATTATCGACACTTGGTTCTCTGTGAGCTCCGTAGTTGATGTGTACAAGCACACGGCGTGTTGCATTGCAGTTTGAACAAGTTCCGTTTCATCCACCAGGACGCCCTTCCCTTTGTGGAGAAGAGGTTGCTGAAACTGCTGCAGGCTGGTGTGGTTTCTGCATTGGTGTGCATGGTCAAACAGGAAAGTCCTGCCCTAACAGAGTCTTGCAGGGAGTGCATCGCCAGGTAGGCGCCACGTAACTGATAATAATAATAATAATGGTTTGCATTTTTATAGCGCTTTTCTATGCACTACGTGCCTACTCAAAGCACTTACAATGGTCCATTCATTCGGTGAAGCGGCGAACAGTCATCGCCAGCGTCCTCACTTCCCACATTCACACACCAAGGGTGTGATCATTGGATCATTGGACGACCTGCTCTACCTCCTGAGCCACAGCTGCCCCAACTGTTACTGACTGTCCTCTCCTTTCAGCTCCGTCTTTGCAGGATTTTATGTTTTCATTTCTCACTGTAGGGTGTTCTTGGCTTTGGTGGAGCAGCAGGAAGAACGAGGCGGGGTGGTGGCAAACGGTGGAGGAAAGGTTAGAGCACCCTGATCCATTATTATGCCACCTACAGTAGGCCTGTCACTTCGTGATGTGATCATCAATAGTTGTGATCAACTATTTCCTCTCTTTTGTAAATGATTTGGAAAGAAATAATTATTAAATGTGTCAGCGATGGACTAGATCTGACTAGTTATGACTTAAGTTGATGTGGCCTCTATCGGACTCTCTCTGATTCATCCAGGGACGTCCGTCTTATTGGGCAGAATTTATGTTGGTTGAACTCAGGTGATATTCTGGGCCAGATCTGACTAGTCTTGGTTTGACTTGATTTGGCCCCAATAGAGACGTCACTAATAAGTCAAGGTCCTGACAATGTTCCAATGTTCAATGCAAAAGAAAACTATTAAATCGTCAACTTAAATTTGTAATCGTGACAGCCCTAACCTACAGTAGGCAATAGGCGTACTACAAGTACACTTTGTTCAACAACGTGGCTAACTGTCAGCATAGACAGAGTAAACAAAGCATGCACAGCCACAACTTAAAAAGCCAGGTGCTGGGCAGAAGCAAACATCACAAAATAAAACAGTCAACACAACGACAAGCTCCAAAGATATGATTTATTACCACAATAAATGATACCTTTTGGAGCTTGATACAGTGTCTGAATAGAGCCTCATTCCTGTATATATTTATCCTCTGCAGGCTCTGATCCCGCTGGCATCCGAGGGCACAGATGTTGGAAAACAAAAGGCAGCGCAAGCCCTGGCAAAACTCGTGATCACCACCAACCCCGAGATTGGATTCCCGGGAGAAAGGGTGAGCGGGGGATGCTGTAATATTTGCCACTTCAGTTAAATAAATGTAGTTACTGTATGAATCCTTCACTGAGACTGAGGAAAACATCTCGCTCTCTCTTGTGTTGTCAGATTTATGAAGTGGTGCGACCCCTTGTCAGTCTTCTGAGTCTGGAATGCACAGGGCTGCAGAATTTTGAGGCTCTCATGGCCCTCACCAATCTGGGTGGCATCAGCGAGAGGCTCAGGTGAGCCACTAGGGGGAGGTCTCTCCTAAGAAAACCATGAAGAAAACACATGCACACACACACACACACACACACACACACTGCAAGCCAATCAAGCCTCCTCTTTGTTCAAAAGTTGTTCATACATACATTACATGCAAGCTATTTTAATTATTATTTTATTACTATTGAAAGAATATCGATAATACATAGTGTACTAAGACGACAACCTGTGTGTAATAAAAACCCAAAAATGTCCCTTCAGTTTAATCTTAATTGTCAATGGTTAAATTTCTCATGGATACATTTTACCACCAACACGATTTAGATAAATATTTAGAGAGCTTGTGTTTAACGTCTGAATCCGGTTTCACAGGCAAAAAATCATCAAGGAGAAAGCTGTACCAAAAATTGAAGGCTACATGTTTGACGATCACGACCTGCTCCGAGCGGCCGCCACTGAGTGCATGTGTAATCTCATTCTTAGCTCAGAGGTAAGACGCAGAAATAATAATAGTAATACATAATCAAATGGCATTTTACATTTGAAACAAATCTCAAGAAATCATTGAGCTTTTGGAGTTTAAATCTGTGGAAAAGGTGCTCACAGTAAAATATGTTGGATTTCTAGTGTGTAGTATAAATGTGGCTGCTCTTGGTTTTCAGGTGCAGGAGCTGTTCCTGGCCAAGGGGAATGACCGTCTGAAGTTGTTTGTGCTCTACTGTGGAGAGGAAGATGAGAGGCTCAGGAGAGCTGCTGCGGGAGGTCTGGCCATGCTGGCAGCTCAGCAGCCTGAGATATGCACCCGCATTCCTGAAACTGTAAGTAAACAGTGAGGGAGTGGGGTACACAATTGGCCATGTTCATAGGGAGGAAAGTCAGGTGGTCTGGACAATCTGTCACTGCACTAGGGACTCTGACAGGTTGTTCTGGTTGCATATTCAGTGGTGGAACTGACAAGAATAGCGTGTACCTCCACATGCGTCACTGTAAGCCCTAGCGTCCCTATTCGGGGTGAACATTCAGCGAAAATTGCAGGTCTACAAGCTAACAACACGTTGGGTGAGCTTGTGGTTCGGCTATTTTCTGTAAAGATATTTAGTGTAGAGCGAAAACAGAAGGGGGCCTATGCTGTAGAGTGTAGAGCCCTGCTGTACTCTGGTCTACTAATTTTTAAGGTTTGTGTGGTTAAGAGTCCCTTGGGAGTTCATTTTGTGTCTTGTCTTTTAGACTAGCCAGTGGATGACGATCCTGCAGGCCCTGCTTCTAGTGACAACGGTGGACCTGCGTCATCGCGGGGTCGCCATTGTTCTCCACTTGATGCAGGCAGACAAGAGTCTGGCTGAGACACTGATGGAGAGCGAGACGCTGGAGATCCTTTCCGTCATGGCCAAGGGAGGACAAGAACAAGAGGCCATCGCCACGCTAGCTCAGAGCTGTCTGGACATGGCTATAGAGTATGGCATCATCAAGAGAACAGAGGGTGAAAATGGAGAGACCAAGTGATGGTGTGTGTGGACATGGGTTATTGGAGTGCACAGATACTGTACTGTAAAAATAACAGAGGAATTATTGTCTGGCTGCCTGGCTACCCTACAGACGCCCGATAAAGCCGGATGCACCACGCTGGATTCGAACCCACAACCTCTGTGGTGGTGGGGTGAGGGACTTTTAACAGCTTTGTGACTCATTCTGGGTGTGTATGAGTTATTCCAATGCTGACATGTCTTATGTCAACAACAAGAACCATGATTTTTGCATAATGAGTATTTTATTGAAAAGTCTGATATTGACGACTGCTCATGCTTGTTTTCACTAGAATCATGTTCATCAACAATAATGTATCACTCGACATGGAGACCAAATACTTAAAACATTGCTTTTTTTTACTTTGTATTCCTGTTCCCCTGATATTACAGGTATTCTTTCTTTGCACAACACTATCCATATTTAGTTTATTTACCTTATTTTCTACGTGACAAATTATTTGGTTTGTTTTATTTTTAAAATAATATATATTCCACACTAGGCAATGGCATGTAATGATTTATCGTAAATTGATTAAAATCGATTCGAACTGGTGACAATTTAAATCGATTTAATTAAAAATGTATCACGATGCAAAAAATACAAAGGATCTTTGTAAGATAATTGATAAGTAATTTGGTACTGTACTGAAAATATGATATGAGAAAACACAGTATTGTAAAAACAATAAGAGAAGGAAATGCCTTCTCCACTCAATTTCCGATATTTACTGTTTGTAAATGTAAACTTGAAGCATAATAAAATGTATGAAGCGGCTATATATTATTTTCATGCTGAACATATCGCTGGTACGAGGCAGAAACCTTGTAACTCCATATTCTAACTTAGTCTGTTTTTATAAATTAATAACCTACTTGAACTTACTACAGCGTCACTCAAAACTAGACAAGCTTGGAACATCGCGAAGCAACACATTTTGAACTTGTAGATCTGTCACTTTTGAATCCTGAAAATAAACTCTTGGACATAATGAGGTTTCTATCCGACAGACAATAAGCATTATAAATGGGTTTACTTAATTAGCTTTTGCAGTTTTTTTGTGAATGTCATCAGGCAATATCAGTTTTTCCTCAAATAAGGATATATGTACCCCTAGGGGTATGTGGAGGTACTACAGGGTTGTACATGAGAGAAAATTGGGAGAAAAAGTTTTTACTCTCAAATGAAAAAACATTGATGAACCTTGTGTGTGAACCTTCTGATATGTAAACTCGTATAGAAAAAAGGCAGAGAGGCACACTTAAGAGTTAAAAAGGAGAAAAACCATTAAACCACAGGGCTGCCCGTGTGTGTGTGTGTGTGTGTGTGTGTGTACACTACTCAGTGGGAACAAACAGTGTCTTATTGTTTATGTTGTGTTGTCGAGGGGCGGGCTTTTATAGCGGAAAAGGCCTGGACCAATGACAAAGAAGGAAATTATGTAGCAGAGACCGTGGAGGTGGAGTTGGGTTTATTTGGCGCGTGCGCAATCGTTAATACTATTCAAAGCGGTATAAACTTTGCGAGAAACTGCGCGATCGTATAATCGCAAAGGAAGTTAAACCAGCGGCTGACGGCTGTATGCAGGAGTTAAATTGCAGCGGATGCACCAATGGACTGGTTTGGATTTGGCTTCAACGCTTTCGGACAAATATGTGATAATAATGAGAAGTTAAAAATAGACCAGCGTTGCACCGTTAAGGTGCTTAATCCAACCAATATTAAAGACTATGTAGATGCATCCAGCTGTCAACAAGACACCAACAAGAGAATAAATATTAGTCTAATCAGAGCAAGTTGGAGCCGGAGAGCATCTTTGTATTCAGAAGGTAACACTATTGTAGCCCTTTAGGGTTAGCTCTTTAATAATAATGATAATAATAATAATAATGCATTTTGGTAAAAGCTAAATATTCTAAAATGTAGCTTATTGAATTTCTATTTAGATGGTGGTGGTGTGTGCCTGTCGGGGTTTGGCTTAGGAGGAGTGACAGATGCATGTTGCCATGGATGCAAGGATGCTCAGATAAGCGAAGAATATGTGACACTGGCTTTCCCAGACAGGATAGAGTCGTGGAAAACGGGGAACAACGACAAGACACCAGTTTGGAGCATGGACATGAAAACACAGTCGGAGGAATCTGGTAGCTTACTCTAATGATATCCTGAAAGTCGAAGACCTGAATGTTAATTTAACTCTGAGTGCACAAATGGAACCAAGTGAACCTGTCCACTTCCACACTGTCTATACATTGAAACTGGAGGTTTTATGATGAATTGTATATACATCTAGCGTCTGTTCTTTTTCTCATTCTAGAGACCTCACTTTATCTCCCATTAGTCCCAGGGGGATACATAGCTGCAAAACCTCCCATCTATCGCCCTATATCTCCTCAGCTGAAGGCAGTCCATCTAGCATTGGGGGCCGATCATGCCTTACTTCTCAGTGCAACTGGAGCTATGTACACCTGGGGGTCAGGCAGGTAAAGGTACAAGCAAAATTAGCCCTGAATGCTTAGCTTTAACTGACTTACCTGCCATCATTTGTGTTTTTCTTTTTTATTCATAGCCACGGTCAGTTGGGACATGAAGTTCTCAGTTCTGAGCAGGAGCCCAGGGCGGTTGAGGCCCTCTGGGGGTTGCCAATGAGCTTTGTGGCTGCTGGGGGCTGGCACTCTGCCTGCATTAGTGGTGAGACTAATCACTAATGCCTCATATATTCTCTGCTCCGTCATATGACGGTGGCATGCACTGAAAAAGGCAGACCTACAGTACAAGTACAAGGTCGGCTATATGCGTAGATCTATGCCCAAAAAGGAATGCATCAGGGGAATTAATGTAGACCAATTTTGTCAACAGCTGGGGGTGACCTGTATGTGTGGGGTTGGAATAAGAGTGGCCAGCTCGGCTTCCCATCACAGACTCTACGAAAAGAGCAGCACGGAAGGAGATCAGGTTAGACTATTCCTTCAATTGCCTATTCTGGGCATGTCTTACAGGGCGAATATTTTGGGGAAAATAGCTGTACTGTGTGTTGTGAGCTTGGGGGACTCTGGGAAACAGGCAGGCAACATTTTGGGGAATATGATCCACATTACCTTTTCCAAAGTTAGAGGAAATCTACCATTGCCAGCCAAGCTGACAATCCTGACAGTGAACATATTCAGTTTAGCTGCTAATCAGAATTATACAACAGAATAAGTCAATCAAATTGTCTGCTTGACGTACTGTACTCACTCTGATCTGCCAGTAGATCAAAAATACATTGTTGCCCATATCTGGTTTAAAGCTTCAATTTAGCATTTTATGTCCGAGAGGTAATTGAATTGTAAAGGTAACAAACAGGATTTGAACCCGGGTCTCCCATGTCGAAGACCAAACATCTACCACTCAACAAAATAATCTTTATAATAAATGTTTTTTTCTTTTTCAAAAACGTATCACTTACTCTCCTTGTGAGTAAGTTACAGTTTTAAGCTTTAACAGTAAACAGAAACTATCTGTACTGTATACAACAGAATTGTGCCAGGATGCCAGCACATCTACATGTGATGAGACTCAGGAAGGTGGGGAGCAGAGCGACGTGTTCATATCCATCCAGGCTTTCCCAGCACTGTTGGACATTGATCCATCATGTGAAGTCACTAAGGTCAGCTGTGGGTCCAGACACACTGCAGCAGTAACAGGCAAGAGACCATCTCACGAGCTGTACTAAATCAGTTACCACATTTGTCAGATCACCATCAATGTCATTTGATCATTCATTTTATGATTTATTTTATTTTGAATTTCAGACACTGGTTACCTCTACACTTGGGGCTGGGGTAAGAATGTATCTTATAAACCATCAAGTAATTTCCTTGTTGTTTCACCACTTCTCGCAAATGTACTATGACTTTGTAGATATAATTACAAGTGCCAACTAACGAAATTATTTGGAAGAAAGAAAACACATTTACCCCTGTATTTACTATAGCAATAAAAGCTGATCTACAAGCTAATAACACGTTGCATCGCAATGCACTAGGATAAAAGTATTCAATTATGACATGCTGCATTCTCAATATAGGGATGCTAAAGTTAGGTGTCTTACTTTATCACTGACCTATTATTAATTGTTGATACAGGTGACTATGGCCAGCTAGGACACAAGACCACACTGAGCTCAGACGAACCACAGCATGTGGACTTCTTCAAGGAGAAAGGATTACGTGTAGTAGATGTAGTATGTGGTGCATGGAACACCTTTGCTGCAGCGATCAATGAGGAAGTGGTTACATCTTAAAATAAATGCTGTGGGAGTTTGATTATTATTTACAAAGGACTTTGGATCTTCCATCTTGTGTTGTGAGCACAATAACCATGTTTTGGATAAAATATTGTGCCTGTTTATTCGCTGAGCCTTACATGAAAGAATAGAAATTATTATGTTAAAGACATACACAACAACATATCTTACACATACACATGTGTTTTTATTTTTCCTAAAAAAAAAGATAGGAAAGGCATTTCATTGCATAGACATTACATAATACAGCTCAGACCATAAAAATCCAGGTAAATATAAATTAAGGCAAATCAAATCTAAAATTGATGTGAAATAGGAAAACAGTAGATTATAGATAGAATTGAGGATACCAGATCCTTTTCCATATCCTGTCTTCACAGCACAATCTTGAAAGAACTGGAGAAAAACAAGTAGTATATCAGTCATCATATCCTGTCTTCACAGCACAATCTTGAAAGAACTGGAGAAAAACTAGTATATCAGTCATACTACCGGTATTTAAGATTATGAATATAATCTCGAGATGCACTATATTGAAATCATGACCGATATCCGATCTCCGATTCTTTGCAGGGTCATATCGGCCAATACTATTATATTATATTTAAATTGTACTCATAGCTTTTAATTATGTTTTTTGTTTTGCTGTTGAAAGTAGATGGTATTAAAGCCCTCCTCTCTACAACAGCTGACAGTTTTAAAAAGACAGAGACAGGCAGAACCCAGGGGGGCAGTCAGACAGATATTTTGTGAAGCCACTAAGGAAATCGGGACTTCCTGAAAGTTCATATAATGGCCTGTTGTGGCGCTGTCATTGGGCCCAAAAAACCCCATAGCTCCATAGAGGTCCATGTATTTGGGCCCAACTTCACCTAGACTGTATACCTTAATAAACATGGTCATGAATACTTTCTGCTTCCAGTCACTAGTTTAAAGTCTCATTTCTCATGTCATAATATTCCTTTTGGAAAATGATGGTCCCATTTATTAAAATAATTACCATTAAGTCGAGTATGTTTTGAGGGGCGTGGCTACCGTTACAGTCTATGATCGGGAGCCACCCCCGTTCGAGTCAAAATAAAAACCAACGAAGAAGAAGGGGGGAAGTCCCGCCTCGTTGTCTGGGCCAGCCAATGGCCAGTTGGGCCCAAACGGATCTAGAAAGATGGCGATTTACAATTCAAGGACTGACAGGCTTCATCTTACGTCCATATCAGACCCGGAGAAAGGAAAGGTACTATGTTTACCCAGGGTAACTGGACTAAGCTCAAGAACTAGTTTACAGCCAGGCCCTGCTCAGAACGCATTGTCCATATTTTTTGAGTATATTAATAGAGACGTCACCGGATTTCTCCTCCCATCCACTTGCATTAAGTTGCTCAAAAGCGCATGAGGCGATTTCACTCCTCTTTCCGGGTAGGAACAGAGTGCATTCTGGGATGGATTGGGCCAAACACATGAACACGCACCAATATTCTCCAGCGCTTTCTCCATGCACACCCACCCTTCTAGACCAGAGAGCACGCTGGCTGGGCCAGGCTACTATTTGCGTCATCAATATCGGTGAAAATAATCTGGATTCGATACCGATATGGCATTTTCATGGCCGACTTCGATATGCTACCGAATACAGTTTATTATCGTGCACCTCAATACACATTTTGTGCAAACAGTAATTTGTTTTATTCACCTGACAAAATCTGGCGATCGTGAAATGACGTGTTGAAACTCTGAGAGATTCACTGTTCCGTCCTTGTCGATGTCTGACTCTTCAAGAATCTAAGATTTGGGCAAAAATATCAATCTGTTAGACCAGTGTTTCCCAAACAGATATTTACAATCCATTTTGGGTCGTGGACCTGTTTTATGGGTCTCAACTTGAAAATAATATCCTGTATATCTGTATATCTTTCTTCTATTTTTTACCTTTCTTACAATTGTGGTTACTTTTTTTCAAAAATAGTTTCAGACGTTTTCAGGACAAAAACAAAATTCCAGAAATGTTCAATATGTTTGCATCACAATGTGTTTTGCGCTTGTAGATCGGTTAAGTATGATTATGATTAATTCATAATGTATTTTTGTAAGTGTGGGTCCCACTCTCTTTTGGGTCTCTGAAAATGTTTTGGAAACTTAGACCAACAGACACAATCATAACTTGTTCACATAGCCTTTCCGAACTACAACTGCTTTATAAGCTAAATAAAATTAAACAAATTTTCTTTAAAAAAAAAAAGGCCCATAGAGAAGTAGTTATATAGAATGTGGAAGTGAAAAACAATTTTGCTCAAAAGCTCTGGGCATAGATTAGTAGATTTGGTTACCCTGCCATTCTGCCAATGTTTCTAGAAGCATCATTGAACTCACATTGCTAATGAGCTGTCTCATTTCATCGGGGGTCAGTCTTGTGTCGTCCGTCTCACCAGTCAGACAGTTTACCAGTTTCTCCAGGTCTCCTTGATCCAGTGTGCCATCGTCATCAAAGTCTAAATAAATAATAGAAACCGGTAGCAACCTTCAATCTGACAATCAACAATGAAATGTACGCCTTTATGGGTACCAAATAATTAATTGAATTGGTTATTTATTTTTTAATAATACAATGAAAGATTTTCGATAATTGGGAAAATAGCAGATCTACAATCGAAACATGTCGAGATTGTAGATTATTTTGTGTGACACCACACCAGGGCTTATATGGTTAAACTAATAAATGTAGTCGATTGTCATTCATTCGTTGATATATACAAAATAAAGGAATATTTAGAAAACTTTGATTAATCGAAAAAGCTAAATAACCACTAAGATGCTAATCAATAGTCGCAGCAATACTGAAATGTATGAACGTGATTACCAAAAATGCGGAACGCATAGTGGGACTTGATTTCCAGAGTAGCTGAGTCACTGAAGGCACTCAGCAGATCCAGGAAGTCCTCAAAGGTGAGACTTCCATCCTTGGCTTCGGATGTCGAGAATACCTGACAGATTCGTTTACGAAAAGGGTTGGACTGTGGGAGTATAAGTTGGCAAAAAGAGTACAAGGGTCAGGCATACCTTATCAATGTTATAAATACCTGTATGCTTCCTCTTTACACAATACCAAACTCAGGTGACGGACCAAGTAAACAATACATAGTCAATTAGCACTTATAATAACCATATGTATTTTTAACCAATAATTAACCACACAATTTATCATTAGTACCTTGAGTTCTGGCAGTGTAAGAATGGTCCCCATTGACACACTGGGAGGGTTTTCGGTTCCACCTTCTTTGATAATCAGTTCATTGAAACGCTTGTGTGCACTAAAGAAAAAGACATATTCTGAATTGCCACCAAGCAAACTTCAAATATTAACATACATAAAATAATAGTATAGGGACGGGTCATCCTTATAGCAGCAAGCATGTATGTTTGCAGACTTGGATCAAAACTGTCGAGATATTTCTGTCAGACATCAGTGATGGTTAAAAGTACTCACATTTTTCTTAAGTAAAAGTATCATTACCTCAATGTAAAAAATACACTGTCACAAGTAAAATTACAAAACTATTGGCATCAATATAAAGGACCAAAGGTAATGTCCCATTTCAAGTATTCAAAATGTATACAAATCTTTAGAAAATAGCAGCTCTCCAAGCTCACAAAGCTGCCGAAATATATAGAGCTTAAAGTTAAGTGGTTAATGTATATTTAGTAATAAAAATCGAAATCTAAAAGGTGAACAGTAACTAAAGTTTTCAAATAATTGTAGGAGTAAAAGTACTTCATTTGTGCATTATAAAAGTAGCCTACTGAAAATTTGAAATACTCCACTAAAGCACAGTACTTGAGTATTGAGTAATGTACTTAGTTACTTTTAGACTACTGCCAATAATGACTCAAACCTCTTGTCTTACAGTCTTGATCCAAGGTTAGTATGTGTGTAGCATAATGATTGTCAACATGTGATGACACGCAGTCACACATTAGCTTACTTACAGAAGAATTTCCTGCTTTGTTAGAAATGTCAACTCCTGAAAATACAAGAAAGCACATCCTATATGACACGCCTAGGCCCAGAATCATGACTTCATTACAAATAACTCAAGATGAAAAATAAACTTTTTCGTGAATGCAGAATTAATTATTTCCTACTGTAATTGGACAGCTGCTACTATGATAGCCATGATTCATGACTCTCGTATAATCATCATGGCAGTCATGTTTCAGGGCTACTACTATGACAACTATCACCACACAGAGTTCTCAAATTTACTTTTGGCAACTTCCAAGCAAAAATCTCTCGTATTCTGTGAGAACAGTGAGTCGTGAGATAATTTTCAGTTGCTTGGAATAGTTGAGCACTGCAGTAAAGTTTTCAGTGTTTAGACACATCATCAACGTTCTGTTTGCTACTTACTTGATATTCATTCAACACATCCTTCCCCATTTGGCTTGCTGATGTTCCCATTGTGTATTTTTCAACTTTAAAAGGCACTTGTGTTGTTGTTGTGTTGTTACTCGAAGTTTACAGCTCCGATGGCTGACTGATTACTTCCTTTTCCTGTAGTTGTACGTATTTGCGTAACGGATTGCCATAGCAATATTTGCATACAGCGCGCCTCTCGTAGCTCAGTACAGGTCGTCCCATATGAGTGGACAGCGCTCCCTGGGGCCCAAAAGGTTGAATGACGTGTGAAATGAGTGACTATAGATTCAATCAAATAAATTCCATTATTTTACGGTTTTGACTTTTCACTTAAATTTACTTGGCTAAATTGGCTTGGTGTTTCAGAGGTATAGGCATTAGAAAAAACAAGGATGCAAATGCAATATGTGTTACCCTGAATCCCTCGTGTGTTTGCAACTGTAAAATTATAACAGAAGATTATTCAACATATTATTATTTTATTTTTATTGCGGTCTACCATGTAGTTGCAAATGGCCTGATAAACAAAACAACAACACAACAACCGTAGACCTTTTTCTTTTTAAATCAATCCATCATCTACACACACATCATATATAGGCCTATATATAAATGATGCCATCTTCATTCAAAGCTTTTAAATTTGACTATGCTGTATACAATATCAAAATACTCGTTTTTCTAACAGTACTACTCAAGACATCTTTATACAAATGACAAAATATGAGGATCGCAGGAACAGATGGTGGTGATTTGTATGGCCTTAGGAAGCTGAGGAGGCCCATTTACTACTCCCAGCTTGCTTTTTCTGAAATTAAAACAAACAATTAAATGGATCAGTCGCATTCTCCATAAAGTGATCAGATAATAAAATCATACATAGTAGTGACCAGTCATAATATCCTAGGGCTTTATCTATCAAGACCACTCACAATAGTAATCCTTATTTGGAATTTGTCTTTGTTTATTTCCAGTTTGAATGTTCCAGTTTGATGATGTGGACATGTAAATAAAGTAACTAAGTACATGTACTCAAGTATACTGTACCTAAAAACAATTTTGAGGTATTATTTAATAGCTTCAGTATTTACAATTTAAATAATTTTACTTCTACCCCACTACATCTCAGATGATTATTGATTGATAATGATTATTACAAAACACTTAAGCCCAATATATATTTCAGCCATTTGACAATTGCAGATCTACATGCTCACAATGTGTCGCAAATTCGCAATGCAACATATTGTGAGCTTGTAGATTTCCTATTTTCAAAATATGTTTTTTTTTACATTTTTTACTTGTTAAACTACATTTACTTTTGGTATGATACTTTTGTACTTGTACACTTTGAATACACAGGACTTCTGCTTGTAACAGAATATATTACAGTACATTGCAGTATTGATACTGTTACTAAAGTAAAGCATGTGCGTACTTCTTCCATCAATGGTCAGACCAGGGTGCCTGGGTTACCTGACTGATGTGGCTGCTGTTATGGGAGAGGCTGATTTGAGGAGTTAGGAAGGAGATGGAATCAGCTCCTCAGGAGTAATTAGCAGATAAATGGAGAAGGCTTAAGGCCTATTAATACTTTTAGGTGATAAGTTCAAGGAGACCACTGAAACGGTGGTTAGTAAAAACACTAAACAGAGATGTGTTGGGGTGAGCGGTGAGTCGCTTATCACTGTGGCGTCATAGTTTTCTGTGGTCACCTTATCACCTAAAAGTATGAACAGGCCTTTAGTGGGGAAACTGCAATCACAGGACTGTGTGGAGATCTTTATAACCATTACCCCTTTTAATGTGTGTGTTAATGTAAGAATGATAGTGAAATTGAAGACAACAACAGCTGATTGAGCAGATGAATCATATTACATGCACTGCAGGTACAGCAAAATTATTTATTACACACCTGTCCTGGTTCCCTCTTTGGTCGACTCAGCTGGAACACCGATGCCGTACTCATTTTCTCCCATGACTCTGAAGAAGTAGATTCCTCCCTCCACCAGGTCAGCCACCTTATAGGACAGGCGGTGGCAGGTGTCAGTGACTCTTGTCCATCCCCTTAGGCTGATCTCCCGCATGTCAACAAGGTAGTTGTTTACAGGAGCGCCTCCCTCGTTCACCGGGGTGTCCCAGGTAACGGTGAGTGAGGTTGTGGTCGCATCTTTGACTGTGACTCGAGTTGGAGGACCAGGGGAATCCAGCACCCTCACGTTCAGGGTCAGGCTAGCCTTTCCAACTGCATTCTGCAGTGTCACTGTGTATTTACCAGAGTCATCTCTTGTTGCCCCTTCGACTGTCAAGGAAGTGGCAGATCTGGTGGTGTTGATGAGACCCCTGACTCTCAGCTCTACATCTGCCTTGTCCCATGTCACACTAGGAACAGGCTTGCCCTTGAAAGGCACGTTCAAAGTGAATGTGCTTCCATCCTTTACAAGTTGTGTTTTCCTCATCTCATTGCTAATGTCAAACACGGGCTCTTCCTCTCTTTCCATGGATACTTGAGGATCTGACTCCAGGCTGGGCTCACTCACACCCATCTTGTTTATGGATCTGATGACAAACACATATTCTTCCCCCGGTGTGAGTCCAGCTACTGTGGCCTCTGTGTTTTCTGTGTTCAGAACACCGACACTCCAATCTTCATCCGTCGCTTTCCTGTATTCAACTCTGTAACAAGTCACAGCGGTGCCACCATCAAACAGTGGCTTGTTCCATGACAAGGTGATGGAGGACCTGGTGGAGTCAACTATGGTGGGCTTTGCTGGAGGGGAAGGCAGAAACTTGGGATCCTCTGCCAAGGTGAGTGGACTTGGATCGCTGGCTTCACTGAGGCCTGCAGCATTTTCTGCAAAGACTCTAAATTCATACTCACTTCCCTCACGCAGGCAGGTGGCTTTGACTCTCAGGTCATACACAGGTTTCTTATTGACTCTGACCCAGCGCAGGCCCTGCTTCTCCCGCTTCTCAATGATGTAACCAGCGATGCTGCTTCCACCATCGGAGGCAGGTCTATTCCAGCAGATTGTCATCGATTCACTGGACGCACTAGTGACCTCCACCTCTGTGGGTGCAGATGGGAGGGTATAGGGATCCACTGCCTTGACAGGCTCACTTTCCATGGTCTCACCTTCACCATACTTGTTCACTGCCCTCACCCTAAATAGGTATTCATTTCCTTTGATAAGCTTAGTGATTTTGCATGTTGTCGCCATCATGTCTCCGTATACCAAAGTCCAGGCTACACGGCTGGTCTCGCACTTCTCGATGATGTAGTACATGATCTCAGCACCACCAGATTCTGAAGGGGCACCCCAGTTCAGTGTGCATTTCTCTGCTGAAATTCCAGACACTTCCAATTGTCCAGCGGGCGGCCCAGGCCTGTCCAGCACCTTGCAGTTGA
Source organism: Protomyctophum bolini (assembly GCF_963924005.1). Lineage (NCBI taxonomy): Eukaryota > Metazoa > Chordata > Actinopteri > Myctophiformes > Myctophidae > Protomyctophum > Protomyctophum bolini. Next base: position 22,780,410 of record NC_137865.1, on the reverse strand, counting down.
TCGTTTTGGTTCTGGTGCCACCTACATTCTTTGCAGTCAGAACATACTGTCCAGAATCTTTCCTAATGGTGTCTTTGATGAGTAAAGAGGTGTGTGTCTTTGTGGAGGTTATCTCAAGTCTTCCCTTGGTATCAATATTTCTACCATTCTTAGACCAAGACACTGTAGGGAATGGACGGCCTGAGATATCAGCATCTATTCTGAAGAGGTCTCCTGCTTTGACAACCACCACCTGTCTGAATTTGTCCTCCAAGCCAATAGTAGGTGGCTCCACATCATGCTTCACTGTGACAGCTCCAGTGCCCTCAGAGGGTGCACTAAAGAGGTCAGCTGCATTCTTAGCAATAACACGAAAGTCATATTGTGCACCTTCTGTAAGGTCTGTCACTTCCAACAAGGTCTCCAATAAATTGTTGAAGTTGCACTTAAGCCAGCAGCCATCTGGGAGCTCTTTATGCTCAACAATGTAACTGGTAATTTTGTATCCGCCGTCATATTCTGGTTTGTCCCAGGAGAGAGAAACAGTGTCATTAGTTATATTAGACACTGTTAAGTTGCATGGAGGATCACACTGATCTCTAGCAGCGACAGGCTCAGAAGCCTTACTACAGGGCCCGACGCCGGCTATGTTCTCAGCACAGACACGAAACTCATATATTAGACCCTCTTCAATGCTCGCTACCTTGAATTGATTCTCTGACACCAAGACCCGGTTTAACTTTGTCCATAATATACTGCTTTGATCTTTGCATTCAATGTGATAACCAATGACAGGGCTGCCACCATCACTGTCTGGCTTGTTCCAAGCAACCACCATGATGGACTTGGAAGCATGGGCAACATGGAGGTTGGTTGGAGGACCTGGAGGCTTGAATGGATACTGGGCCACAACTGGTTCAGTGTCAACGAAGTGGCTCTTGCCGTAGCGATTCTCCGCTGCGATACGGAAATGATATTCAATGCCTTGTGTCAGACGTGAGATTTTGATTGAGGTTCTAGCAACTGTTGCGGATACAGTCTGCCATGTTGTGGTGGTTGTGTCTCTCTTCTCTACAACATAGTTGTTTATTTGACACCCACCATTATAGACCGGGGGTTGCCATGACAGAGAGACAAAGTCAGCACTCACTTCATCCACAATAATATCACTTGGCGGTCCAGGTCTTTCAAGAATGTTTACAAAGATCTCAGCTGATTTGGTTCCCACTGAGTTGGTCAAAGTTATTTCATACACTCCAACATCCGTCCTGGTGGCATCTTTGATAACAATCTGAGATGATGCATCAGATGTCATCACATTTACCCTGCTTGTCTCCTTTAGCATGTTGCCATCTTTGCTCCAGGTCACCTCAGGCTGTGGTATGCCCTTGAATGGAACGTCAATCTTTAAATCATTCCCTGCCCTCACATCGTATGTGTTGGATTGCAAAGTAATGAAGGGCTCAAAGGCAACGTCCTTTACAGTAACAGGCATGGACAGTGCCTTTGGTTCACTCTTTCCTTTGTCATTAACTGCAGACACTCTAAATAAATACTCCTCCCCTGTTGTTAACCCAGTAATAGTTGTCTCCAGAGCTTTAATCTCAGTGCATACTGTCCATTTGTCATCTCTCTTGAACTGCATCTCTACAACATAGCCTGTGATTTTGCTTCCTCCATCATGGTCAGACTTCTCCCATGAGAGGTTCACACTGTTGTAAGTCATATCACACACTATAAGTTTGCCAGGAGGCAGTGGAGCTTGAGACATCTTGATAGCATCAGTTGTCTCCACTGGAAGTCCCACGCCAAACTCGTTTGCAGCCAGCACACGGAAATGGTAGAAGGATCCTTCCTGTAGATTGTCGATCTTGTATGAGTTTCTCACACAGTTACTACAGACACTTGTGAACGCCATTCTGGCATCCTCTCTCTTCTCTACAATGTAATGTGAGATCTTTGCTCCCCCGTCAATGAGAGGTGGTTCCCAGGAGATGGATACAGAGTCTCTTTTAACATCCTTCACCTCAAGGTTAGTCGGTGCACTGGGGGAGTCCAATATTTTGACACTGATAAACGCTGATTTTGTACCACTGCAATTCTCAAGACTCAACACGTACTTGCCAGTATCAAGTCTATTGACATTTTCGATAAGTAACACAGTGTAGGTGCCAGTTACTTCAATCTGTGCACGCCCACTGAGAGTACCATCCGCCTTTGACCATTTGACCTCAGGTTCGGGCCTCCCTCTGATGTTGACAAAGAGACGTAGCATGGAGCAGGCTCGGACACTCACCATCTTCCTCATATCAGCATCTAACTCAATCTCAGGTGCCTCCAGCTTCTCGGCTACAATTACAGGCCCGGGTACATCCACATGCTCTCCGAGTCCTGTAGTGTTTATGGCACGAATGCGAAAGTTATACTCTGCATTCTGTCTTAGTCCCTTCATGGTGTAATTTGTGTTCTCTACCCCAGTGAGTGGAGTGCACGTGATCCACTCATCTTCCGATTCTTCTTTCATTTCCACTGCGAATCCAGTGATGGTTGCTCCACCGTCGTAGATGGGCTTAGACCAGGCTAAGGACACTGTACTACTAGAGTGGTCTGTCACTTTGGGGTTGGTCGGAGGGCCAGGTGGGTAGGTAGCTTCACAGGCCTTAATGTAATCACTTGCCTCACTCGTTGGGCCAACACCACCCGCATTCTCTGCAGACACTCTAAACTCATAATAATGTCCCTCAGCGAGACCCGTGCATCGGAAACGTAGATCGTTTAGTCTTCTCTTGTTGCATTTGGTCCACCTGACACCATCTTTGTCTCGCTTCTCCAAGATGTAGCCATCAATCTCCGAGCCTCCATCGCTGTCTGGCCGTTCCCATGTCAGTACTATTGAGTCTCCGGTTACAGCGCTCGCTTGAGGAGTTGACGGTGCACTTGGTATTGAAAAGGGGTTTTGTGCAATCATTGGATCTGACTCCAGGGGCTCGCCAGTACCAAATTTATTCACTGCAGTAATTCTGAATACATATTCCTTGCCTGACACCAGTTTTGTCACTTTGTAAGAGGCTGCTTGGATTTCAGGTTCAACTACAGTCCAGGAGACGCGGCTGGTCTCCCTTTTCTCAAGAATGTAGTGGCTAACACTGGCACCTCCGTCATTCAAAGGGGGGTTCCAATAAAGTTGGCACTTCTCTGCGCTGATCACTTTTACCTTCAGATGTCCATCCGGAGGGCCAGGTCTATCCAAGACCTTCACATTAACTGGGTGAGTAGTATTTCCACCAATGTTACTTAGGCTCAAGACAAAGTTTCCCCCATCAACCCGTGCACAGTCTTTGATGATAAGAGTTGTATGAGTGAGGGTGGTTTTGACCTCCATCCTGGGTGTACCTTTGTCAATTTCCTTTCCATCCTTCAACCACCTCACCTCTGGGAGGGGTTTGCCAAAATAATCAGCATCAATAGTGAATGTCTCACCAGCTTGCATAACAGCAGTACTCTTGAATTTAGGATCTATGGATGCTATTGGAGCTTCAATAACGTCTTGAGCCATAATAGTTAAGCTCTGTGAGGGTGCGCTCCAAACACCAGCTCCATTTTTGGCAGTTACCCTAAACTCATAAGTCTGACCTCCAGTCAAGCATGTGACTGTAAACTGAGTTTCAATAACGCTGGTGTAGCTGGCCTTCATCCATCTGCCATCGGGCAGCTCCTTTTTCTCAACAACATAGCCTGTAATAGTGCTTCCGCCATCATAATGAGGTTTAGACCACTGTAGTGTGACATGCTCCCTAGTGATGACAATAGCTTCAGGTGCACCTGGTGAATCGCATGGGTCTCTAGCCACATAGCACTCCGATATCTTGCTAGCCTTGCTAAGGCCAGCAATATTCTCAGCAAAGACTTTGAATTCATATTCAATACCTTCCTCTAGTCCTGCTGTCTTGAAGCGTGTGTCAGGTATGGCGAGCTTGTTCAGCTTAGTCCACAGAATGCTGTTCTTCTCTTTGCGTTCAAGGTGGTAGCCAGTGACAGGGCTGCCTCCATCTTTTGTAGGAGGTGCCCATTCAACTATCATGTTGTACTTTGTTACTGTGGACACAAAGGGGGTGCCTGGAGCTTCAGGTTCACTGAAGGGATACTGTGCAGTGACGTTGGGAGAGCTGATCGAGGTGCTCTTTCCATGCCTGTTTTCAGCAAAAACCCTGAACTGGTACTCTGTGCCTGTCTTCAGCTTAGTGACTTTGATTGTGGTTCTTACTGTAGTTGCTGACACTGTCTGCCACGTTGTTGATGTGGTGTCACGTTTCTCTACTATGTAGTTTTCTAGCTGGCAGCCTCCTGTGTATTCAGGTGGCTCCCAAGAGATGGTGACAAAGTCAGAGCTGACTTCATCAATCCTTACAGGCCCAGTGGGAGGGCCAGGCTTTTCAAGAGTAACTACAGTAATATCTCCTGTAATCGTTCCACTACTGTTGGTTGCTGTGATCGAGTATTGGCCAGAATGCTCCCTGCTCGCATTTTTTATACGAAGGACTGTAGACGTTGCTGTTTTTGAAACATCCATCCTTGATGTCTCTTTAATTGCTTGACTATCTTTTTTCCATTCAACCTTTGGCGCTGGGTGTCCAATCACAGGAATCTCTACTTTAAGTTCTGCACCACCTTTGACGGTGAAAGTGGTGAAAGTTATCTCAAGCTTTGGCTTAATGGCTTTTTCCTTATCTGTGGCAGCTGGGTTTTCTGGTTGTTGTTCTCCTTTCTCTGCAGTATTGGGAAGCTGGTCTGGTGTGAAAAAGAAACATCAATTTAGTGTATAGAATAAATGAGTGAATATCAGGTAATGATACAATAGTATCACTTACCTTACAGTATAATAGATTCAGAATCATACTATATCTTCCAAATCTGCATATGAGCTGTGTAATCTACAGAATACTTCCTCAAGGGGCTATCCTTTCAATAAAATTCTGAGCAAATTCCTCAGCAAGTATTTCAAAAATATTTATTCCGTTAATTTTGAGTAGCCTACTTTATTAATTTTATTTGACTCTCTGAAAACAGACAAAAACTAAATATGCAATTAATAACAAGCTAGAGATTTGTATGTCTTTTAAGGAAGAACAGCTATACCGGTATGTATACAATAAAGTTAAACAACATCAACATGGTATGTTCATCCTGGTTTCAAATGACAACTAAACTACTCAACTGTATCACATTCACATACCATTGACAAAGAGTTTGGATGATGATGACTGGGAATCCTTAGCAGCAGTGAGCTTTTCCTCACTATCCTGTTTCAAGTTTATATTTAGATCTTTGTCATCGGCTTTGGCTCCCGTCTACAAAAATAAGAACAATAACAAATGGTCGATCATTAACTATAGAGAATTATAGTAGCATCTATAGCATTTTATAAGGGCAGGATCTTAAGACACTTTCTTATTATAAAGAGTAGGCCTACAGGTTGATCATAATACAGTAAGTAGTGAAAATGGAAACTCCCAAGCATATTTCAGTTTATTTGGAAGACCAAATAACAAGGTATTAATATATACTAGTACCCAAGAGAGGTCTATTGGTAGCACAAGAGGTAAAAATAACTTTAGAACAGCAGCATGACTAACTAGACTGCCAACTGTTGCCACACATAAAGATCCCTGTCTGTTCTTATATGTTGAAACCATAGCAGTTATTGAACAATAAGTCACTTAATGGGCAAAGAAGAATCCAAACTTGATTATGTTATGTCTCCTCTTATTTAAAATGGAAAGGAGAGGTCGCACAACTCGTAGTCCCGTTTTATTTACCAACGCTTCGACAAACGAGTTGCCTTCTTCAGGGTATGTCTCCTCTTATTATCACCACCCCTGTTAGTAAAGTGTAAACATATTAGGCCTACTGTCATCTGTTATTGCATATAAATAAAACGTGACTTACTTTATCTTCATTTGATTCCATCTTTTCTGTCCTTGTTTAGCCTTCCTTATTGATGTGATTTCAAGATGTGTCTACTGTGTTGAGTAGGCTACAGCAACGCTGAATGGCAGATATACACAGCTCTGCCAGTCTGCCTGTTTTATCTAGGAAGGCATGTATGTGGTGACTAAAATAACCAGGTTGCCTGATTGGCTAGTTGCTGTCCCTCGCAAAGTTAGGTAGTCTATATTATACTGAGAAGTGACTCAGCTTACTGTTATATACATGTTAGAGTTGGGTAAAACTTGAATAATAAACCCTCCTGGGGTTTCTTTCTCTTATTTTCTCATTGAGGTTTAGGAGTTTTTCCATCAGCCATTTGAGGGGTCCCCCAACACAACCCCAAATGATTGAGGGGTTCCCCCCCCCCCACCCACAGGGTTGTGTGTGTGTGTGTGTGTGTGTGTGTGTGTGTGTGTGTGTGTGTGTGTGTGTGTGTGTGTGTGTGTGTGTGTGTGTGTGTGTGTGTGTGTAAGGTGGCCCTTATGGTGTGAACAAACCAGAAGATGTTGACTGTTTCCTTTGTTAAATGGATAATGATAATGAATTTATTTATATAGGATGGCTTAAGGCTAAGCCCTTCAAATTGACTTGAATTAATTGATAATAATTTTGATTTGTTATTTGCGAGGACATGACATCCTATTCGTATGATGTTGGATTTCTTGATAATAATCTAAATGTTATGAATAATAAAAACATGACGAGTAAAAAAAAAAAAAGTAAGTTCCTTCCTGCCTGGTCTGTTAGGGCCTTGGACAGTTGCTGCATCGGCAGAGGAGCAGATGTCATGTCATGAGGGAGCCAGCATACTTCATAGTCTGAGGTTTTGTCTGAGGTTTTGTGAGCAGCAAGCAAATGTAAAATCCTGACTGACTGACTTATCCTATTTCTATCTGCAAAGTGTTTGTTTCATAAAACTCCACCGTAGACATTTTATGAGCTACTTACTGTCAAGAAATTCCTTGCATGTGATTTATTTCCAAGTGTTGGAGTTTGGAAGCGCTCGTTGAATATCACTCAAGCGGCCCATGCGTACCACCTGTTTTGAATTTGCACAGGTTGCTTTACTGTCTGATAACGAGCGCTTATTCCATACTCAGATACTTAGAAAATAATCATCTGCAAGGAATTTCTTGACAGGAAGTAGCTCATAACATGTCTGTGGTGGATTTTCATGAAACAAACACTTTACAGATTGAAACAGGATAATTTAAGCTTTCCCTACAACTGCAATGTTGGTGAGTTTGACGTTTTTTAATATAATTAGATAGGACTTTTCTGTTTGGATGAATGGGCTGTCTATGGGAAGTAGCACCTAGGTAGCACCTTGCTGGCAAGATGACTGCTGTCTGAATAAAGACAATAGAGGCCTCTATGGCTTGTTTCCATTGGGGCCCTGTGTATTCAATTCATTGTGACAGACAAATCTACAATAGGCTTACTGTACAAAAACATAATATAAACGAGTAGTAGGCCTAATCAAAAAGAAAAATATGTAGCCGCCCTAAAGAAAACAGCAGTGCGGACCTCGTGGGGATGTGATAGACTTCAAGGGGCCGTTCAAAATTGCAGCCACCAAGAGCGGGTTTGAAGGGAAAAAAACGTATGACTTATCTCTTTAATTAATACATTATAAGTCCAGACTGGAGTTCAGTCTTACAGGTCAACGTCCTTCTCTCTGTCCAACAATGGTAAGTTAAGATCTTAAACTGTAACTCGAGTTACACCCACAGCATGTTTGTGGTTTGTGACATCTGTTCTTTGGACACATATTGCAGCTGCTGTTGGTCCCAAGCTAGGCTGAAGATTAACATCTATTAATGGCACACAGCTGTGTGATTTTCAAAAGGCAATTCTTATTAGGCTATAGCCTAATTGATTAATTGTCTCCACCAGGCCGAAGGCATGGGGAGAGAGTATGTTTTTAACTCTGTCCATGTGTGTGTGTGTGTGTGTGTGTGTGTGTGTGTGTGTGTGTGTGTGTGTGTGTGTGTCTCAGTGTCTGTCTGTTACCACCAGCTAATCTCCGGCACCGTTAACCCGGTCGATGCCAAATTTTGCACACACTCCCTGGATGCCAACGATGAACCCTTTTCACATTGGCCTGTTATAGCGCCACCAGCAGGTAGATTTTTGCAAAACACATTTTTGGAACAACATGCCTCAAATCCAATTGCCATCCAAGGGTAAGAAGAAATGTCACCCTTTTCACAATGGCCTATTATAGCGCCACCAGGAGGCCACAACCTGACCTGCCCTGGTGGAGACATGTGCCCTGATCTAGGGGCTCATTTTCTAGTTAGCATGTGACTCATGACCATAGACTGTAAAAGCTCATGACTCATGTAGGAGGGCCCTCCCCAAGCCAATGCCCGCCCCCCATGCTCTTTAATTGTATTGCTGCATGCATATGGAATATGCGATATGCCTGTTTTATAGACAGTCAGAAACAAAGATGCACATTGTCTAACTTTTCCTGAAGTAACTAATTTACATTGCTTGTAGTGGCTTTTTTAATTTAATTAATTAATTTTGTGATGTTGAGGAGATGTATAATTACACTAGGTGAATTCTATTTTAATTATTTCACAAATGTAGGCCTATATTTCATTGTAAAAGATGTATCGCAGTGATATTGTAATACAGGCAAAATAGCAAAGAATATATGCGTCATGTTGCTCTGGAAAAAAATAAGAAAGAAAAAACATGCGCGCCTTCCCCTCATGATTTTATTTTGAAAGAAACCAAACCAGGGGGTGTGCAGTTGTCCACCCTCGTATTCGGTCCGACTAGAAGCAAAGTTAAGAGACGCAGTTCTCCATTTCTGAACTAGTAGCTTCCGTGGTGGTGGTCTTTGTAGCGGACAGTGGGTCGGGGATTGGACTCCCACGCTGGCTTCTAGATAGAAGTAGAAGGTCGTCTTGCTTGCTGGAGGGATTCACGACACGTTACGCCGGCCGAGCAACTCCATCGACGAGCATAAACAAACCAAAACATGGAGCAACACTTTAGATACAGCAAACAGGATTTTGTCACAGGCGGCGGTGGTGTCTGTCGGACCAGCGGCAGCTGTTCTGTAACGACATCAGCACCGCAATCCAAGTTCGACAGAACTCTGAAAGCCGGTTGGACGGACAGGACGAGCCGAGGACTGTTCAGGTACCAGCTGGGCGATTTAAAAACCCGAGTTCTACCCGGACCGCACGGCTACGTGGCCCAGCTGAACATACAGAGAGGCACGGAGAGAAGAAAGCCCCAGGAGATACTAAGCATCCAGCAGCAGTATAACGGTAAGACCTTCAACTTCAACAAAATCAACCCAGAGGAGATCATGTTTGAGATGAGGAGACAACTTGAGAGGAATGGACATTCACATGATGATGAAGAACCCTTTACTAGGATGGTTGTGCTGATCAATGTAAGCCCCCTGGAGTTCGGACATTGTCTTTTGGTTCCAGAACCCTCACGTTGTTTTCCACAGATCCTAACCTCCTTCGCCATCCAGACTGGCATTGAATCTGTATTCCTGAGCTCTGATCCAGGTTTTCGTGTGGGATTCAACAGCCTCGGGGCATTTGCATCCGTCAATCATTTACATCTGCATGCATACTATTTGGATTATGAACTACAGGTCGAGTGTTTGCCACTCAAACCACTGGTCCCTGAAAGGGGCTTTTACAGCTTGAAAGACTTCCCCGCAGGATTCTCATTTTACACAGAGCCAGAGGATCTGGAGAAAGTAGCCGAAGCCATTTGTCAAGTCACAGACTTCCTTGTGGAGAGCAATACGGCGCACAACCTGTTTTTCACCAGAGGGTGTCCGCCCTGTGTCAGACAAAATTTGAGGGAGCTTGAGGGCTTCAGTTCTAGGACTGGTGTACGCATTGTTGTCTGGCCCAGAAAATCCTGCTTCGGTGCCAAAGAGGAATCTGCTTTCAACGTTGCTCTTTGCGAGCTGGCTGGACATTTGCCATTTAAGAACAAACAGGACTACGATCACGTTACTGAAAAGGATGTGAAGGATATCATTCAGAGGTATCTTCTACCCGATGAAGAGCTTCTGAAGTTGGAACAGCAGCTCATTGCTTATTTACAGGATTCATAGTCAGCAGCTGATGCCAACTTACTTATTGTCTGCCTGCTGTGTTGAAATACACCTTACCAAGTTATCCTATTACATGATAGCCTATATTTATCATGTTAAGCAAAGTTAGGCTGGCCAGTGGCCAGTAAGCAATACCACACGGAAAGGACTTATATGAAACTTATATGTTAGACATATGTCTAACAATCATTAGACATCACCATACTTGCATCACCATACCAACAATCACCATAATTGCACAAGCAATTCAAAATATTATGAATTGATTTTGCAATTATGGTTGTTAAATAACCCATTGTGAGGTTATTACCCATTGTGAACGCCAAACACATTTTAGTATTATCCTTCATTATTTGAATTAAGGATTTTATTTTGATTAAATCAGCATGATTACACACAAAAAAGGTCACCATGACATTCAGTATGTAGACATTATTAGCGTTATTCTGGATTTTTGGTGGTGAGGTGACCACCGAACTACAACATGACGTCACGAGCCGCAGTGAAGAGCAGACCACCGCCCCAGCCCTTCTCTCTGTTTTTACTCACCACCAGCCGCTCAACGTTATTTCAGCTCCGGTGGTCACCTCACCACCAAAAATCCAGACTATGAATGAGCCTTAACAATAAAGTGTGCAATGCAGTGTATAATAGACTCCTACAACCGGGGCGGGTTGTAGGGTCGGACCAGGCTTTGAAGATATGGGGGTGCCATACCCGTTTGTTGCTTTGTAAGCCAACATCAGTGTTTTCTATTCTGTACAAGCAGTAACTGGGAGCCAATGGAGGGATCCTAACTATATCCTTGCGGTAGCAAGCAACAATTGCTATGAAAACTGTATTACACAAAAATGAACAAATAATAAATGTATTACAAATGGTTTTATTGATTTTTAATCATTAACTACAGCTCCCAGTGCTTTACTTTGATTCACTTTTAATACAATGACGTGGAGATGTGTGTGTGTGTGTGTGTGTGTGTGTGTGTGTGTGCTGCAGTAGTTGAAAGATTTCCAGTTTCCACACAAGCCCTGCTACTCGCCCTATTCTGGGCTTGTCATAATTGGTTAACATTCATCTGATCTACAAGCTCATAACATGCCGCATTGCGACACGTGTAGGTCAGCTTTTTTAAGTGAAGCACTTTGGTGTAGAGAGGAAAACAATCAGGAGGTCAAGTACAGCCTCTAGCTAGGGCAGGGGTTCTCAACGTTTTTGGCCGGGGACCCCTGGAAATGCTTTGGCCATGTCTCGTGACCCCCACCCCCAATACAAATTGACCGGATACAATAACCTTAATTGCGACCAAAGGTCGCAGTTAACTATGGAATTGTGCATTTCCCGTGTGTTGGTTGGTCGGGCACCATATATGCTACCCAGTACCCAGGTCTCATGACATCACGTGACATCATCAGGGATGGAGATGTGGAGACCCTGATGTCGCAGTTAAGCCCATATATGGAGATCCCTGATGTCATCAATATTGGCCAGCAACTCTACATATGACCTCAAACCCTTTGATCTCCATATATGGATATATGTCAGAACCTGTTCTGACATTCCATATGCTGATCCTTCCCCATCCATCCTTCCTCTTCGATGTCTCCCTTTTGACTTATACCTGTCGTGTGTGCAGCTGCGTCTGGCAGCCGGCGAAAACTAGAGTTCTCAACAGGCCCACCTATCCATTCAAACTCTAGACGGGCCTGCCCCAAAGTTATTAGTGCAGCCGCGCCCGGCAGCAGGCGAAAACTAAATTAAATTAAGGCCCGGCCTTACCTGGGCCCTCATCAAACCCTGTACAGTCAAGAGAATGACCACCCTTAGATCTCCATATACTGTATGGAGCTGACCTGTTCTGACTTTGTTGATCTGACCTCATCAAACCCTGTACTCAAAACATGCTCCTTATATGGCCAGCACAGAATTCTTCCGTCAATGAGGTGGATGCATGCACTCAGGCGTGCACTCATGCGGCTTACTGGTAATAGAGAAAATACATCATATATATATACTGAAACCAGATATAATCATTAAGGAAAGTTTATTCATGCATGTGTTCTATGTAAACTCTCAATTCCCATTTTCCAGCCATTAAAAAAATGAACCTCTGCCCTAGGGGACCCCAATCACAAAATGATGTAAGCAACATGGCATGTTGGATCAGAGCAGATTATTCTGTATTTATGTTTCTGGTAGATAGGTAGTCAGATGGAAATAAGCTATACGTTTTAATAGGTTTAAAGAGCAGAAGAAAATGGAATCAGATGAAATGATAATAATAAAACTTTATTTGTATAGCACCTTTCATGACATGAAATGCAGCTCAAAGTGCTTTACAGAGCAATGGAGAAAAAAGCAAGGTATAAAACATAGCAATGCAGTGAGGACATGAATAACAAGGAATATAAAAGATTAATTAAAAGCAAGAGTGTAGAAGTAGGTTTTGAGCTGTGCTTTAAAAATGTCTACAGAGGCTGCCTGTCGAAGGTACAGTGGGAGTTTGTTCCATGACCGTGTTTTTTAATTGCCATTTTTTTAGGCACAGAGAGCAGGCCAGCAGTACAGATTTACTGTATGGGTTATTCTGTATTGATCAATTTCAAATAAATATCCATAATTAATTTAAAAGGTTGCCAGGGCAAAGGCTTATGTGCCACCTGAAATACATCAGCACTCCCACATCATCTGCCAGAATGGCATCACCAAGGTAACCTTGCCAAGCCAAGCAATAAGATCAATGAGCATTGCTACCTGCTCATGCATTCTAACGAGGCTCAATGTTGGTGAGCTGAAAGGCAGAGCAGTGATATTCACGCATATACACATCTTTTACTGCCTCCATTATTACATTTTTCATCTTGGGGGTTTCTTGACAAATAATGGTTTTATGATGTTGACTTTGCTACTCTCTCTCACATGCATCTGCTTTCCTTTGATTTGCTACGTGACCTCACCGCAGGCTGTATGTGCTGTGGGTTACTGGGGCATCTCCCAGGTGTGAATGTGCACAACTGCATGAGTGTGAACTTAAGCAGGATGTTTCTGTGAAAGAACATTTCTGCTCAGCTGACCTACCGAAGTAGAATTAATAGTTGGCCAAACAGGCTGAAACAGCCATGCCAAAGGCATTATGTTTTGGGGTTGTCCAGTCTAATTGGACATTTGGCAGAAATATCCACTTGGACTCAAGGGTGAACTGATAACATTTTAGAAGTGAATTGGATTTATTTTTCTTATTTTCATATTGGCATAAGATTATTTTATGAATGCAAATTTTACGTGACACTTTGAATTAAATAGTTACATTGTGATATTATCAAACATTCAGACAGTCTATGTTTCCCAAACGTAAATGCATGTATTTAATTTGGTCTGACCAGAAGCAAGGATAAATCCTATCCCCCACCAGCCATAAAAATGTGTGATCACAGGGGGGATATCAAAAGCTGAGGCATGGATTGACAGCAGTTATGGGAGTCAGGGGGCCCGGGGTCAAACTGTCTACTTTCCAATATAACATGGTAAAATATGTGACTCTACTGGCTCGCAGACTGATACTGTTGAATTGGAAACAAGCACAGGTTCCGACTCACACTTCACTTATGAGAGATGTTATGCACTACTTACAATTGGAAAAGATTAAATTTGAATTGAGAGGGAATGAAGATAGATTCTACCAGACATGGCAACCCTTCATTGAATATTTCAATAGGTGCACGCTAACCCCTCCTATGCAATAGATAGCACAATAGAAAATTGGAAAGAAGAAAAAAAAGGAAAAAAGTGTTTTTTCTTTATTGTATTTTTTATCATTTAAAAAAGAATGTCTGTAATTCACTTAATTTACAACAACATGTTGGGAAAGTTTGAGAGCAAGAGTGTCTGTCCTGTTGTCTGATTTGTTTGTCTGTAAACTCATTGTTTAACTGTTTTTTGTTTTTTCATGTTTATCACATTTATGTCTTTTTTGTATTGTATGTGTAACATTTACATTGCCTGTTATTTTTTTCATTTTATTTAACTGAACTACTCATTATCATTGTCGATAATATTCTGATGTCATACAAAAAATGCCTAATAAAAACAGTATTAAAAAAAAAAAAAAAGCTGAGGCATGGATTTCCAGCAAAACGACCTTGCAGGCACCTCAGAGAGGGAGTGTCCTTACCATTTCCAATTACCTGAGATGCTCACAGCCCGTGAAAGCTTCTGTCACCTTCTCATGACACAGCGAGTCTCTTAAAACGTATACTATCCATTGGACCCTTCCTTTCTTTATTACTTTATAACATCTAACATGGGATGTGTTCAGAGCTTCAGGGAATGTTGTGACCGTCCAAAGAACACTAACGTTCGGCTCAGTCTTCCTTTGGTTTGTCTCGTGTGGCAAACTATCTTGATCATCTTGTTTGCCATTTTCATCCGTTAGGATGGAGAAACTGACACACGCCGGAGCAGGAACAGAAATAAAAGTGACATGGAGAATGAGTTCTATTACAGATATCCAAGTAAGTTGACCAGCTCTTCAAATATTATCCCCTTTATTTCCATGGTTCTAAGATGATGTAAAAACAAATCTCTACACGACGTCATTGGTAATATTGCGTTACAGATTGTCTTTATTTTAGTCAGTGCAAATGAAACATGCACTAGGAGTCCGAGCACATACTGTCTATCTCTGACAGGCTGGGTTGCCTAGCAGGACTGTCTATGTTAATTGTATAGTTTGCAGACATCAAGGAAGATGGGGGGGTTAGACATACGGTGCAACTTTATGCATTTGTGGTTCCCCTATGGGCAGAAGTGAAAGTTATTTTGGAGGTGTGCTCTGTAGAGGCTTCTCAATTGTGGACGGCCCATATGGCCGGATTGACATAAGTGACTTTAAAACCATTGTTGTACACATGATCTCCTTTAGCAATAAAAACTTCATCAGGGTGAGTAGTTAGTTGCCTAATCAACTGACACCTGGCTGGATGCACAATGTCCTTCGGTTGTGTTTATGGTTCATGATTAAATCCAATTCATCACATAATGTTCCAATCTTTAGAACGTGTTGCTGGTTATATGTCGGGTCTCGACGGTAACCGACAGACAAGCAGAGAAAGCCAACATAAAACACTGCTTCTGGGAGAGCAAAGCTGCTGTGGTCGTGCTGTGCACAGTGCAACGCCATCTTGTCTAGTCTAATAAAGTTCTGACTTTATGCAATATTGTGATTAAACTTTGGGTTAGAGCAGACACTGATTCACAATATAAAAATAACACCCGTGTGAAGTGAGGGGGGTCTCCGGAACATTCAGACCCCCAGGAATGTGCCCAGGGGGGCGGCCCGGTTCCGGCGAGCCGCCCACGTCTGAAATGGAGAGTTATAGTGCTCGGACCAGACTCGGACGGACCCAGGCAGGCAGCCAGGGACGGACCCAGGGACACACATAGCTCTGTACTAGAAAAAAGTTAAATAGGCCCCACCCGCAAACTCCACTCCAGAGATCACGTTTACCGATTTGTGTGAATTTTGGACAAAAGTCTGTGGGAGTATCTTGGCCTACACAATGTGTGTATTGAATAAAATGTGACGAGGCATTAATCCTAGTTCTGTGGAAATGGTTGAGTTGCATCATCATAGTGAATTTCTTTATCGTACGACCTATGGCAAAATTCAACATTTGGTATAGTGCAACCATATGACTGATTTGAGTTTGACGCTGATCAGTCCAGTGCTGGCTGAAATTAGCTGCACAGACAGAAACGAGTACATCAGAGGGACAGCGCGTGTCAGATGTTTTGGAGATTAAGCCAGAGAGGCCAGACTGAGATGGTTTGGACACAGAGGGATAGTATATCGGTATAGAAGGATGTTGAGGTTGGAACTGCCAGGCAGGTGGCCTAGACTCCCTACCTAGAGGAAGACCAAAGAGAAGATTTATGGATGTAGTGAAAGAGGACATGAAGTTAGTTGGTGTGAGAGAAGAGGCGGCAGAGGACAGGACACACACACACACACACACACACACACACACACACACACACACACACACACACACACACACACACACACACACACACACGCACACACACACACACACACACACACACACACACACACACACACACACACACACACACACACCCACACTCTGCCTCCCAGCCTGCATGGCGGCTTGGCGGAGATAATAATCATACAGAAATACAAGAATGTCCCGTGGTGGAGGCATCTCAGAGTGGGAGTGTCCTGACTCCTGATGTTATTCCCAACAGACACACCCCCACAGCCTCACCTATAGTACAGTATGTCTGGGATGCTCACAGCCCGTGAAAGCTTCTGTCACCTTTCATAACTGTCCCCTGCCTGGACCCTCCTGTCTTTATTTACCTTTCATAGCACATAGAGCTTACTGTCCCCTGCCTGGACCCTCCTGTCTTTATTTTAATAACAACATCCAACATGGGATGTGTTCAGAGCTTCAGGGAATTTTGTGACCGTCCAAAAAACCCCAATCTTCGGATGAGTCTCCCTCCGGTTTGCTTTGTGTGGCAAATTTCCATGATCATCTTGTTTGGTGTTTTTATCCGTTATGATGAGGAAGCCGACACGCACTGGATAGAGCACAGACATCATGAAAATATATCAAGTGACATTGAGAATGACTTCTATTTCAGATATCCAAGTAAGTTGACCAGCTCTCTTTTATTTTCCCCTTTCTTGTTTTATGGTTCTGTTTCACAAACTGATTGGTAAATCAATTATCCTTAATTATATATAATTACTTAACCACAAATGCTTTGTATTTACTTTTATATAGGAATATACTTGTAAATCTATAATTTGTTCTAGGCCTAGGGCATTATTCACCAATAAATACATAATTATTTAATATAATTTTAGTATTGCATTGCTGAACAACATCGGACAGCCACAGGTGCACTGTTCCCTTGAGGTTGAACTAATTAATTCCCATTGTATCATGGTCTACCATACGTGTATCCATGTTAACCCTTATTAATATGTTTATAGATAAAAAATCTTGATGATGTTTCCAAATGCTCTCGAAGATGATACATTATAGTGTATCATCTAACCCGATACAGAATGTGTGTGCGTGTATAGGTGTGTGGGTGTGGTTGAACTGTGTACCCCCAAAACCTGCAGTGTCAAATGTCAGGCCATCACAACAGCCCATCTCTGCAGAGGTGTTGGATGGCTGATAAATGAACTAAATGAACTAGTTTTTCAGTTATTGTGCAGAGCAAACCAACACATCTACATGACAAGGGCATGGGATCACATTTACTGTACTTTGTATGACTTCCAAGAGGTACATTAGTCATTATTGCAGTCCCTCCCACAATTTATACGTTGACAGTCTGGGCTGAGTGGGCTCAGCTCAAGAAACTTCAGCCTGATGGAATTAGCCTGGCTAATATGCCATTTGTAGTATTCAGCCTCCAATGTTTCACAATGTAATGGAAATCTGTTGTAGTCAGCGTTGTTCCAGACAGTTATTATGGGTATCATGATGTTTACCTGTTGGCTGTTGTAAATGATAGTGGCTAGTTTATGCTGGTGCTTGGTGATGTACTGATGGTGGTGGTGTGTGCTGGATATTACGTAAATCAAATGCCTCAGGAATGTGTTCTAGTGATGGGCGGTTTGCTGTACCTTACACAGTAAAATCCATAGTATTGATAGTATGGGTCTATTTGGTTAAATTTGTATATAGGCCTACTCTCAGGTTTGAATCAACAGAGATTTTACTATTTATGCCAAACTGTTGAGCCCATGACAAATATTTATTCTTGCTTTAACAAATAGGAGTGTCAAGTCAACCCAACTTTCTAGAATGAAAATAAAATAATACTTTTCTATTTGTAACTCAGAGAATGTAAAAATACATTGGATACACGGATTCACACACTCTGAGTTAAATGAACACTGAGGAGTTTACAGTGTGTACAACAGTCACGTTCATCTGTCAGTAGCATTGTTGCCACAGTTGAACTTGAACTTGAACACGCTCTTGTAGAACGCACCGTAAATAAATGCGTTGTGTCCTTTGGTCACGTTGATGCATTCCCCCGCATGTCTCCTTCCTCACCTCCATGATTCCATTGGCCTTTCTCTTCTATGCACTTATTGTGTACATTCACATTTGATGCACCCTGATGTGCTTCACATATAATTTTACACAATAAAAAAAACACAATGACATGGAGTAAAATAAGTATGTTGTTTTGTTCCCTGATACCCATTGTTGGTCATTATGCCAACTCTCAAATGTCCCCACACGTGTGTACTCACACGTGTGGGGACATTTGTAGTTCCTGTTGCTTCTGACCCGTAACGTGGGTAATGTGGGAGAGTGTGTAGATGACAGTGATGGAAGAAGTACTCACATGTTTTACTTAAGTAAACGTATCAATACTGCTATGTAGATATACTCTGTCCTGTATTCAAAATAAAAGTATCAGCATCAAAATATAGCTTACTTAAAAGTACCAAAAGTAAAAGTACTCAAATGTCCAATTTCACGAGTTCAAAATGTATAAAAATATGTTTTGGGGAAAAAAGCTCACAATGCGTTGCAAAGCAACACATTGTGAGCTTGGAGATCTGCTATTTTCTTTCTTTTTCCCTTTTTCTTTCTTTGCTAGTGTTTTGTAATAATAATCAAAATCTACAAACTAACTAGCAACTAATGTTTTCATATAATTAAAGTGTTATATAGAGTAAAAGTACAATATTTGTCTCTGAGATGTAGTGGAGTAGAAGTAGGCCTAAAAGTATTGAAATTTGCAAATACTGAACAAAGTTAAACAAATACCTCAAAATTGTACTTAAGTACTTGAGTATACTTTCCAGTTCCACCCCTGGTAGACAAACACATGTCTCCTGTGATTCACATGGAGCCCCTAGCCACCTATTTTCACCTGACAGTGAGGATGGTTCATTGCATGTGTAAAGGCTTCACGGTTCAACCAACGCCTTGACTAACCTGTGCTAACTATACAGTATAGTTCAACAGCAGAGATCAGCCACTCCGCCCGGCTTCCCACCCTCTTGGCCAGATGCCAAGATGCACCGTGGAGATTTGTAAAATGAAATAGAATTGTATTAAAAAAAATGAATTGAAACACATTAATAATAACAATCAGCTGTACTCACTTATAGAAAGTGTGAATAGTCAACAAGGGTTTAACTGGGTCAAGGTATAGGCCACATACATTTGGTGTAGCCTACTGTTTATCCCTTACGCAGAAATGCATTGATCAGCACAGTGTCCCTTTACCTTGCCAACCTATGACAAAATAAAGGATTTTTAAGCTTTTCATCATTTCATAATACATCTTTCTTTTCATCCTCTATTCCATCTCTATCTGCTTGGTGTTCCTGACTGCTCCTCTGTACTGTACTGCTCCTCCTATCCCTCCTCCTCATCGCCAGGTTTCCAGGACGTGCACGTGATGATATTCGTGGGATTTGGCTTCCTGATGACCTTTCTGAAGCGATATAGTTTCGGTGCGGTTGGTTTCAACTTCCTCATCGCAGCCTTCGGCCTCCAGTGGGCACTGCTGATGCAGGGCTGGTTCCACTCCCTGGACTGGACTGACGGAAAGATCAAGATCGGAGTTGAAAGGTAAACACACTTCTGTTTCTGAGGGGCGCTAGCCCCTATACAGGTTTAATGTTTGTCTTTAGTTCAATGTTTGTTTTTATAAACGCCATTGACAATGAAGGGAAAACTTACGTCATTTTGTAACTCATTACATCATATTGTCTCTTTATTGTTAATGGCATTTAATGTTTGTGTTGGCACCGTTTGTTTTACATCACCATTACATCACCTAATCAACATGAGTTAGACTTTAATATATTAGCGCCCCTCACTTCACACAGGTGTAATTTTTACTGTGTATAAAACTATGCCCATACTGTACCTATTCACTGATTCTGTTAGCTGCCTGTTTGAGAAGCAATGGTACACTTACTGTATAAAGAGAGTTATTTAAAAAAAAGTACTGATTCAAACCAAATCAATTACTTACAAATTCATTATTCAAAAGGTAAAACTCTTCTGAATAAAAGCTAGAGATTCAAGGTTATATTGGACATATAGCGTATATATATGGACAAGGGCACAACATTTAGAATATTTGTGCTTACAACCAGATTACAGCCACGATATGACAGTATTTACAATTGCATTGTTTCCTTGCACCTTCCATGTCTCCTGCCTCCATCTTCACAGTTTCAATATAAACAAGAAATATCTTGGGTTGGAGGAAAAAGTGGAGAAACTTGTCAGACAGTATCCCACATTAGATACACCCTGCAGGCACACAGTATACTTACTGCAATATATCAAATAAAAAATAACTGGGTATAAAAAGGCAAAGGCAAGAGAGAGAGAGAGAGAGAGAGAGAGAGAGAGAGAGAGAGAGAGAGAGAGAGAGAGCGAGAGAGACTGACACCAACATAACAATAGTTGTCGTGACATGTAAATAGCAATTTGAAGCGTGACAGAATGTCTGACAGAACACGATAGATTAAAGAAATGCACATATATTATAGTGACGGTCCCGGAACAAGTAACAACGGTTTGCTCAACACTCACGTATACACTGAATTTTTTTAATTTAACTCTGAGAGTGTACAAATAAAATGTGGTTACATTTAACATTTGTACTCTCATGCTCTCCCCACAGGCAGACCTTCGCGCACAGCCGCGCACATTCTCGGCTGCGCACAGCTTCAAAACCGGGTTTTTAAACACCTGGTGGAGGGAAAAGAAGCTCCACCTCCACGGCTGACTGACGCGACGAACAGATTCCCGGAAACGCTCTCCTCCGCATCAGTCAGCTGCGGAGGTGGAGCTTCTTTTCCATCCACCAGCTGTCTAAAAACCGTGTGCGCGAAGGGCTGCCTGCGGGGTCTCAGTGTGAGGATGTTTCTGTGACTACCTCTGTGAACTTTAGTGTGGAATTGACTATGCACACACACCATTTTGGAAAGAACTTGGGCCCCTTCTCTACTTTCTTCACATGTGTTTATACCGGCACTGATACTAATGACGGCTTTGTTCCATTCTGGTCAAACAGAGTCAGGGTGCTGATATTGTTCATGTTGGCTCACTGGAAACGCTGTGCTACACCATTGGGTCTCAAAGTGTCCTTGAGTGGGTTCCAAATGGCCCTGTATGGGTGTGTGTAACTTAGTTATGGGGGTCCTTGAAATTAAAACGTTATTGAACTACTGCACACTAAATGGAACAGAGGCTTAATCAATATCATCGGAAATATCTGTGAAGGAAGTTGGCAAGGGGCCTGGAAGTAGGAAGCGTTATTCTGTGTGCATATAACCCATTGACTAGTCTTTGTGTCTTGCTCTCAGCCTGATCAACGCAGACTTCTGTGTGGCAGGCTGTCTAATAGCCTATGGTGCCGTGCTGGGTAAGGTCAGCCCGGTGCAGCTGCTGGTGCTCACTCTGTTTGGGATCACCTTGTTTGCCGTGGAGGAGTTCATCATCATCACGCTCATACATGTGAGATTGTGTGGAACCATGTTATTCATTTCATATCATAGTTTTGAGTGCACGTGCAGTAGAATTCTGTGTTGAAATGAACTAGCCCTATCTGGATGGGGAAAAAACACAAGGCGGTTATTGCCATAAACAGGCTGCACAATGTGCATAGGCAGCGACTCAAATCACGTAGCACGACAACCGGGTGAGAAACAAAGAGACACGGCGAGAGCGAGAGCTAGATAGTCACTTATTGTTTTCGGTTCCCACAACAAAACATGGCATATTTTGGACATAGTTAATCATGATTAATTGGTATGTAATTATGTTGCTGCTTTTTAACATTTGGTGATTTGTAATGACCCTCTTATAGGCCAGAGATGCTGGAGGCTCCATGGTGATCCACACATTTGGGGGTTATTATGGACTGTCCATCTCGTGGATGCTCTACCGGCCCAACCTCGACCAGAGCAGTCGTCTGCAGGGCTCCGTTTATCACTCGGATGTCTTCGCTATGATAGGTGGGCCTGTTTTTACCTCCTCACGGCACACCAGTAATGCAATGCAGCTTGGAACATCAGAATAGCATTTTGTGTGACTTTGAGGTGTTTAAGAATATTTTGAGACTGAGAGGCATCCAACTTCAATAACAATCATGGATAGGCTATCTCTCAATAACAGAAAAAGATATGTATTAAAAAGAAAAAAAGTCCTATCAAAGTTAGAGTGACAAAGAAATGTGTCAAAGAGGCTGTTATATTAACCATCTTTAACATGTCGTCCCTATTTTTATATGCAATAGTAATTCAAAAATCTATTAACAGCAATAGCAGATCAGTAAGCTTGAATATTGGCTATTTTTGTGTGCAACGCCATCAAACGTATAATAGCCTATAGGCTTAAGTATTGATTGTTAAGCAATGTTCAGGAAGGCCTCCAATCATAGCATCCCATCCCACTGTGTGTTGGTGCGTAGGAACCCTGTTCCTGTGGATGTTCTGGCCCAGCTTTAACTCAGCCATCACAGACCATGGTGACGGCCAGCACAGAGCAGCCATCAACACCTACCTGGCCTTAGCCTCGACCGTGCTCACCACCGTTGCCATCTCCAGCCTCTTCCAGAAGCACGGCAAGCTAGACATGGTAGTACTGCACTGTAGAATTATGCATTTACATTTTGCATGGGTGGAAAATACGTACAAGTACATTTACTTCAGTACAGGTCTGTGAGATGGATGGAGGAGGCGCGGAAACTCCGGGGGTGCCTGGTAGCTGAAACACCCACGGTTAAAATAATAAGCCAATATGCACCCGAACACCACCGGGTAAACTCCACGCTCACGCTGATTTGAGCACTCACAAACGTTATACAAAGATTCCGCCCCTGCACACCCAGCTCTGACTGAGTCCAGTTCTAGTTTGACTCAGGCCAGGTGTGACTGCTTAAATCAGTCCTCCTCCATCTCACAAAGTCTTTGGTACTTTTATTAAATATTTCTCTCTCTCTCTCTCTCTCTCCTTCTTTTTTTTTTTTTTTTTACTTTATATGTTTACTCCAACACCTCAGTCAAATATTGTACTTTTTTTACTCAATTATTTGACAGATTTAGTTCCAAAATGTACATTAACTGGTATTGTTATAGTAAACACTCTAGACCTAATTAACTGAGCCTGAGTTATTGGCTTTTCTTTCCGTCTACACACCAAATATCTTTTCCAACAATAGCTCATCTACAAACAAGCTCATGTGAGCTTGTAAATCTGCAATTTTTGGGCTATAATGTTCCCCCAGAATAGAGGGTATGCACATAAATAAAGGTAATGTCAAATCGAGTGGCAAAGTGAGTTTAACGTTTAATGCAATCAGATAGGGCTGTCAAGGCCAGAAAGTAGTTTTTTGCCACTGAGTAGGAGTTCGCACATAACCTCCGGGTATGATGATGATGCTGTCACGCTCATACCCTCTAGTCTAGTCTATATGGATGCTGGGGTTCAAGTGCTTTAAGGAGCCTCTCACATTTCTTGCCACCTCTGCTCAGGTTCACATCCAGAACTCCACGCTGGCTGGAGGGGTTGCGGTCGGCACCGCAGCGGAGTTCATGCTGATGCCCTATGGCTCTCTGATCGTAGGCTTCTGCTGTGGCATCATATCCACACTGGGATACATTTATATTACGGTAGTTAAGCATTTATCTCTTTGTGTATAATATGTTATAATCTATCGGTTAGTTCAGCCCTCATCTCCCCCTTTTGACTTGTGAAATTGATCATCCCTACTCTTTTCAATGTCTGTCTGTCTGTCTGTCTGTAACATTTAGAATATAGACTTCTGCATGTTCATTTAAATTATTTGTAGCTAAAGATTTCTCAATCGTAACATAAACAGCGTACACATAGTAAGTGTGGCCGAACACCACTGACTGGACTTTCTTCCCCCGCAGCCGTTTATGGAGAAGTATTTGAAGATCCAGGACACGTGTGGGATTCATAACCTCCACGCCATGCCAGGTGTAATAGGTGGCATTGTGGGTGCCATCACTGCTGCGGGTGCCACTGAGGCCGTCTATGGCCATGAAGGGTGAGTACTCACAGCTAGTTGCAGTGTTCAGAGTTGTGTGATAACTGATTAATTGCATGCATGGTCAAATTGATCGATGAGCGGCTCGTCCAACATTTTGTTTTGAAGGTTGGTCAACACCTTTGACTTCGAGGGAGCTTGGAAAAACGTGGTGCCAACAACACAGGGTGGCTACCAGGCTGCGGCTCTCTGTGTGGCCATCTGCTTCGGGGTTGGTGGAGGCATATTTGTTGGTAAGGAACACTATACTGGCCAGTCTGTAGTTAGCTACTCCTGTAAAGGGTGTGTGTGTGTGTGTGTGTGTGTGTGTGTGTGTGTGTGTGTGTGTGTGTGTGTGTGTGTGTGTGTGTGTGTGTGTGTGTGTGTGTGTGTGTGTGCGTGTGTGTGTGTGTGTGTGTGTGTGTGTGTGTGTGTGTGTGTGTGTGTGTGTCTAAACTAAACGTATTGACGGACTCCCCCAGGGGTCTATACTATTATGCTAATTCATATTTTATATATTTTGCATACGAAGTCTATCTATTTTCCTCAGGTTGCATCCTCAGAATGCCGATCTGGGGAGATGTAGCTGATGACAATTGCTTTGATGATGAGCCTTACTGGGAGGTGAGAGACTTTGCTATTCAAATAGCAAAGCATCACATAATTCTCAACATTCCAGTATGCTTATTAGATGACCATATTCATCTTCTATTCATTATTTCTATAGGATTCTGAAACGGAACCCAGATTCTGACCACATAAAAACAGAAATCTGCCAAAGATGTTCTTATTCTGAAATCTAAAGTCTGTTGTTTACATGCAGAAAAGTGGCTCTTCGGTTTACTTATCTGTCATGACAGATGTTTTTATAGGCTACTAATATAATGCTAGCAACATGTTCTATTAGTTGATGTATATATATATATATATATTTATATATATATATATATATATATATATATATATATATATATATATATAGCCCATAATGTGGTGTTTATTTTCTTTCTCTGAATAATGATGGATAGGCCTATTTTATTTTATTGTCCACAGCTTCCTGACGATGAAGAGACCATTCCACCCCCCATCCTGGGATACAATAACCATATGGTGAACATGAACAAGGACATGTAAGTGTTGCCAATCTGTGCTACTACTAGTAGGACAATAGTTTTAACCAGAGCCATAGAGTATAGACTAAAGAGACAGAGTTACGCAAACTCTGTTCACTTCATGGGGCCAGTCCAATGTCGGCTCTTCTACATAGACTTCTATGGAAGGCTTCAAATAGGGACAACCGGAAGTTTACGGAATGCATTGGAGTCTATGGGCTCGTGCGAGTACATAAACCACATGACCGTGCTGTTTTCTGCCCCCTCAATATCGCAACTCTTCTAGCTCTGATTTTAACACACATGATCCATGGATGTCTTTGTTCACTTAATAGCGCAGTGCATAAAACGTCCTCACGGTGGCAGCAGGTTATCATTTAGCAATAATCACGTGTGGCTCATTGCAATTCATGTCTTTTCTTTCACTGGAGAGTACATTGATTGAATACAGTGTGAATGAATGGACTTCAGATATGAGTGTGCGGGACACATGGAAACCATTGTTACCACTGCTGGCCCTGTCACAGTTTGTTTATTATGGAATGACGGTGGCCACGCTCCGTGTGCTGTTTGTTGATAGGGGTTTTGTTGTGTCGCTCCCAGCCTCCCACTGTCCACACATACCGGTATAATGTGGCACGTCTCAAAGTGACCTTGTTGTGTAGGCTACTTAGCATTGTGTATTGGGAATGAAAATTAAACGCTCCTGCAAGGTTTTGTTGTGGAAGGGAATTTACACATTTATTTTCGATGTAATTTACCCAGGCTACAAAAAAATCCTAAAAGCATATACACTTGTATTGGGTTGAAGAGCAGGAGAATAGACAATATTTGTTTTATTGTTTGACTGAAACTGGCTTTAGACTATTTATGATTTTTAAAGCAAAATATATTTAGTGTATCATGACCAGTTTGGCAGTTTCATTGTGCTATAACATTATGTTTAATTTTTTTGCAGAGCGGAGTCAAATTTCACTGTGGAGAACTAACTGCAGCCTTGTTGTAATTAAGCCCTATATGTTATAGGCCTGTATACTTTAGATATTAGAAAATAGATCTACAACCTCACAATGCATTGCTACGAGTTATGAGCTTGTAGCCAACATTCATAAAAAACGTTTATAATAATATAATAATAATAATAATTATTATTATTACTATTATTTGAGGGGGTGATTACATATTTTAGGACACCATGGTGGTTACTACTGTGACCTTTATCCTGCTGGACATTCTTTAGTTAGTAGGCTACACCTGTTTGACACACCATGCATGATGATGGATATTTTATTAAAAAGCTCAGACAATTTATACGTAGCAATAAAAACACTTCCTAATTTTGTAAGAGTGTAGGCTACACATTTGCTTATACACTCAGAGCTGCAAATGTATAAATTAAACCTGAGGATTTTATGTATACCTATCAGGACAGTATATATAAGATAGGACTATGGTGCCTTATTCATAGGCTAATAGTTAAACTTTTTTTAGTAGTGCTTTGCTAACAGGTAGGCTATGTAATGGGGAAAGATATGTGTCATTTGATTCCCATCATGTCATGAACAGCATTCTTTTGGCCTGTTGTCAGGGCTTTTATTACTTACATGTTTGATCTATTACATTTGGATCAATTTGATCCAAACTGCACTTTAAGAGAATTGTCTGCATTTAATGGATCTCTGGTCTCTTGTATATTTAAATAGTTGTGTTATAAATATTTTGAAACAAAAGTGCTGTGAAATTGTAATTTTATGTGTGCTGAATGCTTAATGGATAACCTTTACATTAACACTTACTGTGATGTCATGGAATATGAATACATCAATGGAAAAAACAGAACCATTGTATGTAGGATTTACAACATCATATACTTAATCAAACAATTTAATACAAAAATATTACATTTCTGTATTAATAATTGTATATTTTTTTATATTTTGTTTTTATTTTCAAATTTTCACAAAATACACGTACCACCCGCCCACAACCCTCCCACATTATTAATAATTGTATTGATTGTTCTGTATTGACAGCAGTGTATTTCCATCGTTGTATTGAATTCAATTACTTCTTTGTGTTGTGATGTTCTTTATGTGAATTGGATTCAGTCCCTGTTTTTGTTCAGTGTTTAAACAAAATGTACCATAATCACAAGGAATACTCAGTAAAATCCATATTGTTAACGTATCATTATGTCCATATCCGAGTTAGATTGACACACAGAAGTCAGGATACATCGTTTAACGCCTTGTTTCTCAAACATTTTCATGTCAAGGATCCCCAAATTGATATTTATTTGGCCGTGGACCCCCATATACCAATATCTTGTGCCAAGGACCCCCACGCAAGATCTGTGTTGTTTCTCAAAAATGTTCAATATGTTAAAATAGCACATCTAAAGGCTCTGCACAACTCATTGCATCGCGAGATTCGCGATGCATATTGAGCTTGTAGATCGGTTATTTTAAAATAACTGATGAATGTCTGGTTAAACGTTCTGAACCCGATTTTGATGGGGACCCCTGGTGGTCCCCGGACCCCACTTTGAGAACCACTGGTTTAAGGACTTTGCCCCAAACGACCCATGTATTGACCTCACACACTCTCCAGAGACGGCAGACTAAGGGCAAAGGTCACACCCTAAGGGTCTCTTGGGACACTGAGTGACCAGAAACAAACTGGAGACAAGCTTCATCATGGTGACCTCATTGTCAAAGGTTAAGCAAAGAGCGAGGTCACTGGCAGGGCTGTACAGGTATGGTAGCATGCTTCCAGAGACAAAGGAAAAAGTACACGTTTGAAGACAATTAAAAAGAATACTATTGCCTGTGTGTGTGTGTGTGTGTGTGTGTGTGTGTGTGTGTGTGTGTGTGTGTGTGTGTGTGTGTGTGTGTGTGTGCGCGCGTGTGTGTAGGATGAATCGATGTTATTTTGACTTTGACCATGTCATTTCATCATGCAGTTTATTTCTACTGTACATAGCCTGCCCTACACCCAAACTCTACCACTGCCCAGGCTGTCGAACAGTTGACGCACACTGGATAATGCCAACACGCAATTTCCATATTCTCTGTATTCAGTTTTCCCAGCCGCAGCGTTTGATTGGCTGGGGGAGCGGCTCATGGTGGGAGCGTGGACGATTCCCACACATGAGTAGCGGTGAGGAATCCATCTCCTCATCTTTCTTCTCACTAACAAAGGCAGGCTTAGCGCTGTTTCCCTTTGTCATCAGTAACGTGTTTGAGTAAAGGAGGTAATGGTGCCACAAGTGCTCCAATTAAACGAGATGCAGCCCTGCTGGGAAGAAAGGGAGCACATCAGCTCTGCTCACACCCCACCCCACCCATGCATCCATACACACTGGGGCCCCTCTCGGCCCCCAAACTCCGCCACCACACCCCACCGCGGTCCCCGCCCCAATTTTGTGTCCTCATGTTTATTCATCAGCCACTTAAAGGGCGTATGCAGAGGCCTGTTAAAACTAAATCAGAGACCTTTTTACGATACTAGACCTTCCCCTCTGGGGTCAGAGGAGCCTTCCCTTACAGAATCATGACCCGCACCCACCCCATTCCCGGCCCGAGCAATATGGGGCCTCTGGGCTGAGCATTCGAACACCCAATCTTTACCGTATACTTTATAGATATGCTGACCGAAGATCTGACTCCCCAACACATCGTCACTTCCACAGATAAAGACTGAAACAAAACTACTCCATCTAGAGAAAGACAGTGAGACGGAGAGTGCAGCGATGCTCTGTAGAGCACTGGTTCTCAACGTGGGGTCCAAGGATCGCCAGGGGTCCTTCAGAGGTATTGAGTCGCCAGTAAAATGTGCTTATAGAGTTTCAAAAAATGTTAACAAAATGTTGACAAATTGGCAAATCTTCCACGGCCTAATACTGTACATATCAAGTTGGCGGTCCTTGACTTGAAACTGTTTGAGAACCACTGCTTTAGAGAAGGAGGGAGCTTGTTGGGGCCAGGGGGGCGTCAAAGAGGGAGCGAAAGAGGCCTCACTTTCAGGGCTTGATGACTGACTGCTTGCCATCCATCTAGGCTCAATCAGGACCTCTGATTGACAGGGGCGAGAGAAGGAGAAGGGTGGGAAAAGAGGGGTCGGCACAAAAGTTTTAGTATGGACGCCATACAAAACATACTCCAATGCAGGGGGCCACCGGGACGCTCATTAATGAAAAAGAACATACCAGTTTTTTCTCTGTGTGCCGGTGATGTTCGTCAAGGGGCTTTACCTTACAGTTTGTAATCTGCTATACATTGGGTATATGCACATATTGGGTATGCACATAATAGTACGGTAACTCTGTGGGAGGTCATGTTATTGTCTATTCTTGTTTACCGGTAATTGTTTTTGCATCTTGCGGAAACACTTTGCGAGGTGTTGTGAGCTTGCAAAGCTTAAATTTGGGCTAAGTATTTTCACAGAATATTCGCCTACTATGCCCGGAATAGTTTGGGTGTTAGAATCAGCAGAGAGCTTGTTGTAGACTAGTAATTGCCTGACTATTCTGGATAAACCTTTTATGATGTGCCTGTGACGCATCATAGACATCATATGTACATCATCATCATGCTGTATACTTGTTCTCCAGAATTGCGCCTTTAGTTATGATATAGGCTTGCCATCTCAACATACTTTTTTAATTTGATGGTCCGGGACATTTTTAAACCACTGCACCATAAACCCCTTTACAAGAGCCAGAGAGACTGCAAGAAGGCTTATAGATCCATTCAGGGCCGTATGTTCACTCCCTTGTAAAGAGACCTGTAAAACCCTGCCACTGAAAACATCCACAAGTCCATAAAACTGTTTATAAACTATTCAGTTTCCTACTATACTATCCCTTCTGTCCGGTTATGTGTAGCACACATTTTGTGGCATGCAGCTTTATAGTGTCTCCTGACGGTTATTTGATTGCGGGTGTGATTGGCCCTGGTGAGTTGCAGACAGTATGAACCAACCTTTTCCACTACAAGAAGAACCAAGCAGTGGTAACTGTGGCGTCTAATTTGTGCAACACAGGTTCTGGATTTGGATCAATACGCTACGGCTCGCTTTCAGATGAGGTTCTTCTCAGAACCTGATTTGAGCCATGCATGCTACCCTGACTTCTGGGAACCCAGAATTCAGAACTTGTTGTGAGCTTGCAGATCAGCTATTTCCGAGGTTGTTTTATGACAGACCTGCAGGGGTGGTTCTGGTTCAAATGGAAATTAAAAAATGAAAAATAAATAATGCAGAACCTGGAAGGTTTCAGATTTTGTAAGGTTCTGGGTTAACGCTTCGTAGTCGAAAAGCCTGTTAGAATTGAGTACAGTGGACCACAATGGAAACAAGCCCTTTTTTACACAAAAACACGCTTCTTGCGTTATCCTTTTTAGCAGAGCTTTTTTGACTGTACCGTCATACTTTATTAACAAACATGTTAATAAAGTATTCAATCAACCAATGGTCAAGAGACTATAGGTTCCCCTACTGTTGCTCGCCATGGACTGCAGAATACAAATCCCATACGTCATTCATTCCCCACTGAGTTTCCTGTGTTTAAAGCCCACTGATGAACTTTACGCCCCCACCCCCCGTCTCCCAGGTATATCCACACAGGTCTCTCCAGGCCACTGAACGCCCCCAGAGGCTGCTTAAGTGTCCCTATCGGACCACAGCAGAGAGGAACAGCAGATTAACCATGATCCTATCCGCTCACGGCTAGCCCCCTTCATACGCTCCGTTACACCAGCATTTAAAAGGAGGAGGGAGCACCATTCAGGCCTGTGATATGAATCCCAGACATGGGGACAAGAACAGGCCTTTCACCCGGTTTCACAGAAAAGGCCCTTTCTGGCACCGGCTAATTCTGGTTGCTAGGGACTCCTGGGTTCAATGGCGGACTCCCGTTGTGAGGGGACAAAGCCTCCCAGTCATCCAACCATGGTTGCTAGGGGAGGCAGAATGTATGGGGAGGGACGGGCTGCCGTTGTCCCAGACGAAATGTCTCTCTTAAGACAGGGGCAGGGTCTGGTGATTGACAGGTGGCTACACGCTCCACTGCGGATCACCCGGGAGGTCTAGGGGGCCTGCCTTGTGTGTGTGTGTGTGTGTGTGTGTGTGTGTGTGTGTGTGTGTGTGTGTGTGTGTGTGTGTGTGTGTGTCAGGACTCAGGAGTAGCATTGCTAGCACTCTAGTGACAGGTTATGTCAGTTGACAGGATGGAGAGGGGTGGGGGACTGGTTTTGGAGTAGCACCATTTATTACCTGTAGGGGGAGTTCCTTTTTTGCTTAAGGCAAATATTGTCCTGTACTCCATGTTACAGTGCACCCTGTTACAATACTGTGTGGTTAATTGACCTGACCTGCACCTGATACTCTGCATCTTAATCTCATGCACGATGTTGTGATATTCTTCTTGCACTTTAAATGTCTATATCTATATGTATCGTGTGTCATGGTTTGAGTCTTCCCCTGTCTGTATTTCCACTTCGGCCACTCCCACATTCTATTCCACCACACTGCAGACCCATACACCTGTCTCCCACTGCCTCATCAGCCCAACAGTTCCCTTCTCATTACACACCTGTGCCTACTTCTGCAATCAAGCCACCGCCTATAAAACTGGACTCATTCTGCCTCATTCCTTGCTAGATGATAACCATTGTTACATGTGTGCATTCCTGTTCTCTGTATTTTCCTAGTGTTCTTAGATTGTTTACTAGTTTGGATTTTGACCTCGTGCCTGTTTTTGGACTCTGATATTCTGCCTGCCCCTTTGGATTTGTTTGCCTGTTTTGGACTGCTTTCTTGGTTTTGACCTCTGCCTGATGTACTTCGATGTAAGCCTTTTCCCTTGGTTTTGGTCGCTATTAAACTATTGAACTTACTCTGCCTGTGTTGCCTGCACTTGGGTTCCATTTTGATACACACCGTGACATCGTGTATGTATGTGTAGGCCAAACAGTATTTTTATAGTTTTCTTTCTTATAAGGTATAAATACTTCCTGTCATGCCCTTGTAGCTGTAGCAGTGGGTGTGGTTTTTTAACTGAAAACTCTCCAATTCATTCCTTTTAATTTTTTCCACAGAATCAAGGTTTTATGGATGACTCACCATGCAGGATCCTGGGTGGCTTGATAACTTGATAACTTTATATGCTTCAGCGTTTCCACACTTTGACAGACAGTCTGCCCAGGTCTGGCAAGTGGCAACAGCTAGTCTCCCCACCCTATTATTGTTAACCCCCGTCACCTGTGTCTTGTTTTCCCCAGCCAATCCTTGGGTTGATTGTACTTTGAGTAAGTCACCTGCTTCTATATAGCCCTGTCTAATATATCCCCCTTCATCTGTTTTTGCTATGTCCAGCTTTGAGTTTTTCTACCACCACCTATGACTAGTTTTGAGTGTTTGTGTAAAAGAAATATCACACCTGTGTGAAGTGAGGGGCGCTCTTATCATCGTACATCATGTAATATACTTCCTCATGAATTAATTTGTCGACTTATGTTATTATAATAAAATAAATCAATGTATTTAATGTTAATATAAAATAGATCTGAACAAATCGGCTATTTGTTTAAACACAGTGCTACTGTGTTTAAACAAAAAGATACCCCCCCAGTGGTCAGTACCGGTGTCTCACCACAGGCATGGTGTGTGTTTCACCCTTAGAGTATATATACTCTAAGGTTTCACCCTGTTACAACATCCACTGTGTTCACGTCTCTGTTACAACATCCACTGTGTTCACGTCTCTGCCTGTTTGCCTGCTGGGCAAGCATCATTCATTGCACCCCCCCCCCCCCCCCCCGCCCCGCAAATAATTAATTTAAACCATTAGTCTACCGTACCAGCCCAGACAAAAGGGAGAGTCATTTTGTATTTTATAATACATTTTGGACATTATTTAAAAACATTTTCATTAATTTGGGATTATGCTGGCGTTTGTACAGGTAGTTTGTCTACGCAGTGGTGATTCAAGAATTAAATGTAATACCAGGCTACAAATGACTGCCTTGTGAATGTGGTAGAAATGCTGTCAGATGTATTTGGAGTCATTTAAACATGCAAGTTTAGTTTCATGCCTTCCTTTTTTGTGTGACTCCCCTGTCCATCCATCTTGTCTGGGAACCAGACCCTGGCCAGTCTCTAGATGTCAGCCGTCCCCATGTCCCCCCCCCGGCTGCAGGGGCTGAGCGGGGACAGACAGCGGAT
>NC_137865.1:22734421-22741921 GCF_963924005.1 Protomyctophum bolini | reverse complement strand
TGCTACATGCTTGCACCAAATGCATTTCCTTTTTTCTTTCATATTGATTCTGTTAACATAATATATTCATATATACTTAAAGGGGGTTGTGTTAACTTGCAAAAGACCTGAACCATTCCTTTCCCCTGCATGTCCATCTCTTTCTGACCACACTACGGCCACTTGGGAATAAGAGGAAACAGCCACTTAATTAGAGGCCCTTGACCTCTGTGGCTGTGGCTCAGGCAATGACCCCTGCGTCTCCCCGGCCCTGTTTATTGTCCTCTGGGGGACTGTCCAGTGCAGTGACCTGGTGACCCCAGAGCTGCCACGGGGCTGAACCAACAGGTCCGGCCGCTGCAAAGAGGATTTCCTGTTTTTGGTTATATAGAATTGTATATTTGTATACGTCTCTAAATGTTCTGATGAATTGAAAATTGTGGACCCGAATGTAAACAAGTGTAATGCTTTATGGTGTCATCCACAGCTAGTTCTTGTATTGTGCTTGAAATGTATTCTGCAAACGGTTAATAAATACAATCAATCAATCAAACCCTCATCAAAAAGCACTCCTCAACCGACCTATATCACTAATAAATAACTGTCTCAGTCAGTTACTGACAGGAGAACACTTATATCCTGAGTGTTCATTTAACATAATGGAACCAAATGGACCCCTTTTTGGTTCCATTTGTGCACTCTCAGATCAAATTTAAATGAACACTGAGTTGTTGTTTCTTTTTTTCCCACATTTTTTAAACTGTGAATGAGGGTCATTGAATACAGAATATGGCAGCATTGAGAATGTTCAGGGCTCACATATAGCTTGCAGATGACATGCATATTACAGACTGTGGCTAATTACAGCTATACCTTAATAGAAAAAATAAAAGAAAAAACATTTTTTCCTTTGAGATCATAATAAAGTAGCCTATACACTTTTTGCTTTGTGTAATTACGTGGATTGGCCTCCATTCACATCTGTAAATTAAAAAATATTTTTTTTTCAAAATTGCACACTGCAATTAATTCATCATAAATGTAATGATTAAGAGGGTTTGCAGTTAATCTTCATCATTTATTGAATTACATCAAAAACACAATAGGCCGGAAAGTATATCAGCGCTACACCTCATCATGTTAGTTTTACTTTACTTTTCATTTTGAAATTATTAAAACTATATATTAATTGTTTTTTGTAATTCAAAATAAAATTAAAGAACATTTTTAATCAAGCCAACAAAAAAGGCTCACAAAAGCCTCTCTTTCAATACAATGGCACATCCTTTGCCTATTTGCTTTAAAGGGACTGCTGATTTAAGTTTTAACTCTTTTTTTCTTGTCTTTTTCCCTCTCCTAAACCATGATTATATCAATAAAGACTCGGAAATAATCCCGTCTTGACATCACCCGTGTCCATCTGTTGTTTGATTTTTTGGCCTTAAATTCAGTCAGATCAGACGTTTATATTATTCTATTGGCGACTGACCTACTGTAGCCATGGCTAATCCTAAAAGCTGATTAAATGTCAAAAGTAGGCTATATACCGGTAGGCCGCTAGCGTTCGATCTTGAATATATGGTCCAATGTTTTTAATTAGCAACTTGAATGCGCCCGTGCACTCTCTCTCCCTGTCATTCAATCTGTTAAAGTTATGCGACCATCTCTGTCTCTAACAAAGTATATATATAGGCCTGTAATATCCGTCGATATATAACATTGGAGAGAAATGCACATCGAATTGTCCAGTTTTTCCAATTCAGCCGCTATTAATTAAAATATAAAGGCTATAGGAGGGGTGAAAATCCTTTCGCATTTTTCTCATGCTGAGAGAAGGGCTATTGTGTGCGTGATGAACTTTCCCACAGTGGGGCGGGATTCAGCGCACGTCTCGACGTCTGCTCCTGCAAGTCGCTGCCATTCAGCAGCTAATTAAACCTTAATAGCAGCTGGCTGTGGGGTCACCGATACACTTTCTCACACGGTCTTCTCTTCTCCCAACTTCACGTGGATCTATCAAAAAACCAGACAAGGTCTGCTGGTCTAGCCAAGGCAGGCAAGGCTGTGTCGCTGTGTGCCTTATTTATTATCATGAACCCGTCCACGAGCAGGCAGCACTTTCTATTTACACGCATGTGCATCTATAGATTCTATAGCCCTGCGAGTTACAAGGCCAGAGATTACGCAGCAATACTCGACTCGGAGAGTGTAAATATTGCTTGTCGACTTGGTTACATTTATTTTGAATAATAATAATAATAATATTTTTAATTTTGAACTCTAACTCGACTCTGGCAAAAAAATTATAATGAATAGGCCCTACTGAGGATTTTACTGATTGGCAAACTGCCTATCTTTAGCCTAATCTATAACGAGCATATATATATATAATAAGGACCAGAGTGCAGTCAGTGCACTATACCTTAATCTGAGTGCATGCCAATTAATCGCTTGAAAGACTATACGAAAACGTTCATAAGGAAACATAAATAAAATAAAAAACATTAAAAAAAACATTAAATCAATGTATGTATTATGTCCATAAAACACTTTTTTAATTGTCCACTTCAATGAATGACAGATATATTATAATTATACAAAACATATTACAAGTATGCACTTTAGAGCTTTGGGTTACAGTATAAACAAATATTGTACTTCATAGGCAATAACAAGGCAATAATAAGTCCTTTTTCATCAGAAATGTGTGATGTTCAGGGTTCATGATGAGTAATACTATTAAATCAGTGCCAGTTACATTGTGTCACACATTTCAGACATTATTTCCCATATTGTCACTTTTCCTTCAGTGGAAATCAGTTTCCTGCACACTTATGTCAACTCTCTATAGTGCAGGATCCCAAACTCTTTAGCCTGTGACCCAAAAGCTCACAACGCGCCATTCGTTGCGTTATGAGCTTGTAGATCAGCTATTTTCACACATTTTTAAATTAAACTTTTTTTTTTTTTTTTTTAGGATTTCTTAGATTGTCTTTATGAAATAACTAAAAGAAAATCATTGCATTTTGTTTTTAAATTATGATTTCTTAATTTTTTAAAATGTTTTGAAATAATAACTAAAAACAAAATGTAGGAAACAAAACATAAAGGGACCCACAAAAATATGTCGGCGACCCACAAATGGGTCCCGGCCCAGTGTTTGGGAAACAGTGTCTGTCATGGAGTCTCAGGTCGCCATGGAGCCTGATGGTTGCATGTTGTTGGAGGGGTCCATGCATGGAGCCTGATGGTTGCATGTTGTTGGATGGGTCCATGCATGGAGCCTGATGGTTGCATGTTGTTGGACGGGTCCATGCATGGAGCCTGATGGTTGCATGTTGTTGGACGGGTCCATGCATGCAGCCTGATGGTTGCATGTTGTTGGATGGGTCCATGCATGGAGCCTGATGGTTGCATGTTGTTGGACGGGTCCATGCATGGAGCCTGATGGTTGCATGTTGTTGGACGGGTCCATGCATGGAGCCTGATGGTTGCATGTTGTTGGATGGGTCCATGCATGGAGCCTGATGGTTGCATGTTGTTGGATGGGTCCATGCATGGAGCCTGATGGTTGCATGTTGTTGGACGGGTCTGATGGTTGCATGTTGTTGGAGGGGTCCATGCATGCAGCCTGATGGTTGCATGTTGTTGGATGGGTCCATGCATGGAGCCTGATGGTTGCATGTTGTTGGACGGGTCTGATGGTTGCATGTTTTTGGAGGGGTCCATGCATGCAGCCTGATGGTTGCATGTTGTTGGACGGGTCCATGCATGGAGCCTGATGGTTGCATGTTGTTGGACGGGTCCATGCATGCAGCCTGATGGTTGCATGTTGTTGGATGGGTCCATGCATGGAGCCTGATGGTTGCATGTTGTTGGACGGGTCCATGCATGGAGCCTGATGGTTGCATGTTGTTGGACGGGTCCATGCATGGAGCCTGATGGTTGCATGTTGTTGGATGGGTCCATGCATGGAGACTGATGGTTGCATGTTGTTGGAGGGGTCCATGCATGGAGACTGATGGTTGCATGTTGTTGGATGGGTCCATGCATGGAGCCTGATGGTTGCATGTTGTTGGACGGGTCCATGCATGGAGCCTGATGGTTGCATGTTGTTGGATGGGTCCATGCATGCAGCCTGATGGTTGCATGTTGTTGGACGGGTCCATGCATGGAGCCTGATGGTTGCATGTTGTTGGAGGGGTCCATGCATGGAGCCTGATGGTTGCATGTTGTTGGACGGGTCCATGCATGGAGCCTGATGGTTGCATGTTGTTGGAGGGGTCCATGCATGGAGCCTGATGGTTGCATGTTGTTGGATGGGTCCATGCATGCAGCCTGATGGTTGCATGTTGTTGGAGGGGTCCATGCATGGAGCCTGATGGTTGCATGTTGTTGGAGGGGTCCATGCTTTCCTTCCCAATAAGCGTGGATGCAGCAGAGTCTTCAGATCATGTCCCTCCTACACCTATATGGATGGGGAGAGGACCATTAGTGTGATAATTAAAACAGGCTTCGGTTTCGGCATGTCTGAAATA
The DNA here is from genome assembly GCF_963924005.1 of Protomyctophum bolini. Lineage (NCBI taxonomy): Eukaryota > Metazoa > Chordata > Actinopteri > Myctophiformes > Myctophidae > Protomyctophum > Protomyctophum bolini. The sequence continues at coordinate 22,737,404 of NC_137865.1, read as the reverse complement.
TTTCACACTGTTCTGCTGCCAGTGATTAAAACTTAAACATTTCCCTGTTAAGGAACAATGTACATATTCACATATACACAGACCTCCATTTGAAAATATCTTGTGCCAGGGACCCCATAAGAGCAGATTTTTGCTTTTAGATTAGAATGAGTTATTTCTACAAATGTTTTTTTTTTAATAGCAAACGCCAGTCTACAAGGTCATAGGTTGCACTGCAATACATTGTGACCTTAGATCGGCTATTATGTTCACTATTGATGAAACAATACAATTGGGTTTAAGTATGGTTTAAAGTAAACCCTGGACCCCATTTGAGAACCACTGTTACTTGTCTAAGAAAAAGACAAAATGGCTTTCACATTATTTGTATCATTCACCTCATCTCCTGAAAACATAATATCGTTAAATTATTCCGCATTACAATGCATAATGCGTTTGGCTTATAACGCCTCACAAACCTCTTATGGATAAGATGCTATATGCTATATCGCTATATGTTGAATCTATCGAGCTTGTTAACAAACTCCAAAGATTGCTATTGTTGGATTCTGGCTTTAGATATTTGTGTATTGTAGACAGTGTTGCAGAAATACAAACTTCCTTTCACAGTCTGAGATTGGCCCCCTCAGCCCTGCATGTTGTTATTCTCTCTTATTTTCAGCCTGTATGCATGGAGGGATCTCCAGCCTTTTATCCCCACAGGGAACCAGCCCAAACTCTTTCTCTGTATATTTTCACCCCACTCCCCAATTCAGACAGCCCTTTTTCTCCCACCAGCTCCACAATGAAGGATTTGTCCCCTCTCCCTTTGTCCATCTCTGATATCTTTTTTTTTTTTTTTGGACTGCTCCCTCTCTGCAGACGGCATGCAGCGTATGCAAATGACACCCTCTTTTATCCTCTGAGACCCCTCCCCTCGGATGAATGCAACCTCAAATGAGACCACACTTGCACACATTAACCGAGGGACACGGAAACATGCGCACGAAACAATCTGAGAATTTGCATGCCCCGCTGACACACGGAAAGATGCAAACCCCGCTATACATGCGCAGTGCATCGCTTGCATGCAAGCGGGCAAACACGGATCCATGTTAGCATCTCTGCTCGTCCTTCACCATATACTCACATGCATAATACGCATGTGCTGAGACTGAGTTATGGAGTACGGCTTAGCATAGATGATGTAACACATTATTTTCACTGTGTGTGTGTGAGAACATACAGCGTTTTGTTGGTAAGACACACAAAATCCATTTGTAATTGAGAGAGACAGAGAGAGTATGAGATCTCATGTATAGGGGGGGAGGATACGGTTGTTGTACTTGGGCTGGAAGTAGTCTAGACAGGATTCTTTGACAATGATGCAGCACTTCAGGACGAGAAGCTACAACGTGCTAAAGCGGATATACTGTAGTCAGTGCATGTACAGTAAGCAGGTATAGTGCATGCAGTTGGACAATACAGGTACATGGTACAATGTATAGGCAGGTATATAGTCCAGCATGCGAGCAGGTATTTAGTGCATGCAAATGGACAATACAGGTACATGGTACATGTGAATGGGTATATCATTTAAATAAGCATGCAAGTATACAGCAGGCACATGGAAATATAGTGTATGCAAGTGGGCATATAGTCCTATATATGTGCATCTCTAGAGGTTGACTGGACTTTGTGGGTGCACAGACAGACAGACAGACAGACAGACAGGCAGACAGGCAGACAGACAGACAGACAGACAGACAGACAGACAGACAGACAGACAGACAGACAGAGGTGCCTAATGAACATAAAGCACCCTCTGAGAGTCAACATTCCCAAGCTGGCCCATACCACCTCGTTTGTGTGTGTGTGTGTGTGTGTGTGTGTGTGTGTGTGTGTGGGGCGTGTGTGTGTGTGTGTGTGTGTGTGTGTGTGTGTGTGTGTGTGTGTGTGTGTGTGTGTGTGTGTGTGTGTGTGTGTGTGTGTGTGTGTGTGTGTGTGTGTGTGTGTGTGACTGCGTGCGTGCGTCGTGCGTGTGTGCATGCGTGCGTGTGTATGGTGGGGGGTTGATGTCTGTCGGACAGCTCTGACAGTTCGTCCTTTTCACTCGAACATTACTGAGCCAGCCGGCCTCCTTCCCCTGGCAACCTTAACATAGGTCAAAGGCTAAACACCCCCCCCCCCCCCTTCCCAATGCCAGGGGTAGGTAGCCCTAAAGACCAGCCAGACGAGGAGGCTGCAGCCATGAACTTGAACTTGACTGATAAATGACTGACTATAGGAAGACTGAGTCCTAGTAGATGGATATGCATATACAGTACAGTACACAGTACACACACACAGCAAACACCACCCCCGAGTTAACGTAACTCTGAGCGTGTACGAATGGAACCAAATGGACCCATGCGGGTCCACATTGTATTAACTTTGCGCACATTTCTTTTCACAACTGTACATAGATCTTATATAGCGTATCTGTACTGTATCAACAGATTAAACAGCCATACAGAGAAACAGTCAGGATTCTTCTCAGCCCCCCCCCTATCTCCTCCTGGTGTGTGATTACAGAGGACTACTGTATTAAAAGGCTCAGACTCACCTAATTCTCTCCTACTTTCTTTGAAACGCACAGGACCCCCACCCCGGGGACGCCATACCCGACAGACATAATCTGAAAAGCCCCCTTCGATGAAGAAACTTCTCTGCGTCCGTCCTCTATAAGATACTTAACGCCCGGGCTTTGTGCTAGATTAGTCTCGGCCAACGTTGCATTAAAGATCCCTGATGAGGCTCGCTTGACCCACATTGGATCCTATCCAAGGCGGGCGGCCCGCGAGCCGGGCTTTTATACCTCACCGCGGGGCCGTTAAAACATTAATAGCGTCCACACATCCAAAGAGGATGACCCAGGAGCTATATTGTATTAAGTTGTGTTGTTTTATATATTGCTGTTATGGCTACACTCACACAGATTGGCTACTGAACACAAGTGTCGCTT